>NC_088790.1:3319479-3623969 GCF_949628265.1 Cloeon dipterum | reverse complement strand
GGTAAACAGTGGTTATTTTAGTAACGACAACGTGCACTCGGAAAGGAATTTTTCGATTTGGAATTTCCCCCTGCATCCCATAACTTCATTGTAGGACTCAATCCGCGATTAATTGCGCACTCGAAGAAGTCTGCGGGCCGTGAGTTAACAAGTAAACAATCCGCTGATTGAGCACAAACAGCCATTAAACGTGGAAAGATATTGATCTGGTGATAGTGCGCTCAAGTGCCAGTCGACAATTTATGGCCATTCCAGAGGAATTTCAGCTGATGCTGATGGAAAATTCTCCGCACCGCATTGATATTGTGTTTTGCGAACACTCCGCAGAGAGAATGTGCACTCGGTCTTTTCAATAAAATTGAGTCCGTCGTGCACTTGCAGGCATTCCGAAGTTGCGAGATAATTGAATCTGCATCGCAACTACTGCCGCTGCTCTCTGCACTACTTGTGGCTTTAATTATCAATATCGCTGCGCCGCATATAGGAGAAAAGGAGCGTTGGCAAGGAAATTTTCCATTTAGCAAGCTTATTAATCAGAAAAGCACGGCGAGTATCGTCTTTCAATGAGGCTCGAGAGATAAGAAAATACTTTGGAGCGGAGCGGAGAAGACTGCGAAGAGCAGAGAAGAAAGTTCTTATTTCATTAAACATTCCTTGGCGAATTGTCATCTCATCTGCTTTCTTTATCTTCCGAACGCCGGATGCGAAGCCGCTTTCCGCACCCCTTTCCGCTTCACGTATAATTTAATGAAAAGGAGACTGAAGATTTTAATCAAGCAGACCGGCGAAATTCTCGTGCAGAGCAGAGGCGCACGCAATATTGACTTATGAGTCGCAAATTGTCTCCGCGCGCTCGGCTGAGACAGATGGCCCGCGACTAATTAAATTTGGCAGCTGCCCGGCCAACCGACGCGTGATTAACCCTTTTGTGATTTTTAATTTGATTCGACCGAGCCAAAATAAATTGTCTGAATGGAGGCTAATTAATGCTAGCAACAACACCTTAATTACTATCGCGCGCGCGTTCGGTGCGAACAATGTAAAAGGAAAATTTCACGGCTTTGCCGTTTGATTTACGCAGCCAGGCGGCGTAATTTGGTGCAAAGGGTTGTCGTATGACCTTTAATTATCAGCGCCCCAGTAACAATAAAGCAGGCTTAATTGCACCGAAAAATCGTAAATTGCGCGACACACGCTGCTTTATGAAACATTTAGCCGATAATTTATCGCTGCATACCTGCTATTTCCTGCGCCCTTCTCCAACTGCGCTGCGGGCGTTAGAAATTTCATCCGTCGAGAAAGAAACTTTTCTTTTAGTGCCCCGAGCGAAGTGGAGGGCGGTTAATCCTGAAAGGGTTGTTTTTTCCATATTGCTTCATTTGCTCCGTTTTACTCCGCCATCAATCCTCCTCGTTGTGCGCTTAAATGTTGCTAGTTGAAGAGCTTTAGTGGCGCGTGAGAAAATTTCAAATGCGGTCTTTTGTGAGCTGGGACGAGAATCATTAGAGTCATGCGTGTTGGAATGCCGAAATTAAATTTCCAGTATTGGATTGAGTGCAATATTTTACTGTGCGTCGAGTTCTAAAGTTCCAAAGTTCAGTCATTAGTAAATGGAATGGAAAAGCAGTAAAGTATATATGATTAAAATGCAGGTCTGAGCATAATAAATCGCTGTGCTGAGCTTGAGCAATAACTTGCATGAAGTTCTAATCGCCCTGCCAATTCATAAAGCACTGACGACTGAGCACTTGTCGGAACTAGGAACGACTCATTGGCCGCAGATAAGTTGTGCATTCAATCTTGGAAACCAAAAGCAACACAGGCTAGTGCTTTTGATATGCCCCGCAGAGATAGGATATTGCCAGCACACGGCTGATTAATTTTACGATGCAATCCAGCAGAATGTGTGTTTGCGCGGCAGCGGAATGCATTATGCATTTATATCTCGTTGCTCACTCGGAAGCAGAAGCAGAGGCGAGATCTCTGCTCCTGCCTCCCTCCCGTGTCGCCGGCAAGGTAAATAATTACGCAAAATAAATGGGACAGCCCTGTGATAACACGTACTCTCCTTCAAGTGCAACCTATTCGTGTATACTTGCCAGCGCGGCCCGACCTGCGGGCAAGTTGCTACGAGCACATCACACAGAGATGCAGAATTAATGGCCACGGGCAGCCCAGTGCATTCTCAGTCAGTGTAATGATGATACAGCTATCAAGCAGGTCACGTGTGCACGGGCAAACACGTAGTGTGCAAGGTGTCTTCATCACGACGAGCCGACTGTCGCAGCCACGCTCAAAAAGCAAGAAGTGGTAGAGCATGAGCTGGAAGTGCAATTTATTTATTTTTGATCGCTCCAGTAAATAAACTGTTTTTTGCACAAAGAACAGCTGGAAAAAAACTAGTTTTTGGGGTTTCCACTTTTTTCCGAATTTAACCCCGAAAAGGTCACATTTCGCGCCAAAAATGTCAACAATTTTGGAATATTACCATGAGGGGTGTTAAAATTTTCGGTCTTTTGGTTAAACCAGTGCTGTTTTTATGCTGATTTGGTTTTCCATGCATCATGAGAATTTTTGAATCCTCAATAAAATATGCTCGTGTTTCGGGAAAATTCGCAAAATTGCAGGAAAACCTGCAATGCAGTGGGTTTCCCACTTCCCCCGGAAAAATGCGGGTTTTTGCAAAGTCCACCTTTCGTGTCACTATATACCCCGGCATTAATTCACGCACGCTGGAAAGGTGCAAAGCAGCTTTCGCGATCCTCTCAAAAGATGTAAAAGAGACATATTTAAATGTAGGCGCAGATCAGCCTGCACTCCATTTCAAAACATCATTCAACATCTCACATTGCAAGTGCGACAATAAATTGCGGTGAATCTTTGCTTGCAAATGCCTGAAACAAGTGGTGTTCGTTTAGCAGTCTTAACAAGCAACTAGCGTAATGAGCTCAGAGCACGCACTAATTCTATTGAAATAGACTGGATGCATCATCACTTCTAGCGTAATTGGTCGCCAAAGACTGCGGTGCGCAGCCTCATCCCGTTCTCGTTCTCTTATCCTCTCTCGGCAACGTACTTTAATTGCAAAAGTGGCATTACCGTGGTGACTAATGAGTGCGATTGTTTGCTTTGTTTCAGGTAAGACAGAAATTCTGCTCTCTCATCGCGTCTATGCCGCCGCCGCAGCGTCCAATTATTGCAGCAGTAAGTGCAGATGCAGCGCAGAGGAAAGAGAAGAAGTTGCAAGTCGCTCGCAAATGGAAATTAAATTGCATTCCTTTGAATGCGCCGTCGCCGCGACCTCTCTGTGAGTTGCGGCTCGTGTATGCATGCATTTTGCATCTCAGCCGGGGGTAACATCCACACACACACACGCCACCGAATGAAATGAGTTACAAGCAGCGCTCGACGCTGTGCTGCCGGTTGCATACTCGCTGCTAGCTCCTCGTGTCGTCGTGATTTACATATCAGCAGCAGTTCTTGCCGCTCTGCGGAATTATTATGACTTGATGGATTAATGGATTCGCTTTAGCTCATCTGTGCGAATGTGCGGGTGTTTGCACACACCCCGACGAAGTATGTATCTTCGCAAATAAATTGCGCGCAGACTAGAGCGTGTTGCCGTGGGATTAATATCCTAAACGCCAGAGCAGCCGGCGCGGATCAAATCTGCTTCCGAGCGCAATGAAATTGAGACGTGCTCTACTTGATTTAAAGAAAAAAACACCGATCATTTCCATTCTTGTCTAAGCACTCAAATGATTCTGTTTGGATGGATACTTCAGCTGCATCATTTTCCAGCTCTGTGCCTAAAAAAACCCTTTTTGATGAGGGCTGCAGTGAATTTTCATGTTAGAAGTAGAATTTTTTATCTCTTTCATTACAGAGGATGGAATTTTGAGCATTTTGAGGGTTCAATCACAGAGAGGGTGAGTAGCAGGGTGGACTAGATTCCTTCTTTATCTCTATAATTATCGTGAGTTTCGATTTACCACATTTTAGCGTCACCACCGAGAGCAAATTTTCCGCACAATGGTCACACTCGCACATATTTCGACGTGTCGGCCGTGGTGAGTATGTGCGCGCGAGTATAAATATGCCCCGCAGCCAAAATTAATGAAATTTCAACCCCTCTCGCACATATTTTAGCGCGGCGTCAGAAATTGACTCAACAAATCACACCAGCGTGTGCAGCCCAGAGCCAGCCAGGGCTCTGTGTAAATTTTGCGCAACCGTATAATGACTCAGGGATTTGCATCTCGCCTGCATCAAGCAGAGAGCCGCTTCACGGCAAGGGGAAAATAGAGTGTAATTTTTTTCTCTGCCGGGAAAATGCTCAGCGGGCGGTTTTAGCGTGGTAACAAGCTCGCGTGGGATAATATAAATGACGTGTTAATTCATATTTATTTCCGCCTATGCATCTCGCGGCTCCGCAAAATGCATTTTCATGTAGTGAGCTAGATGGCAGAAAAATGAGGCCAGTACAAGTGAATCTGCAGTAATTATTTTAATTTTAATTATGTATTCTACACTTTTTATTTCTCTAATGGCAAATTAATGCAACTGTTGGAAAAGTAGAACCTTATAAATGCCAGCAATTAAGAATATTTTGCATTGATTTTGTTAAATTTAGCAAGAGTCTCTACAATGTGTAACAATGAAATCAGAACCTAGGAACAGTTAAATTACATAATTTTGATAATTTTGGTTAATATCTCGTAAAATTAATTATTTTTTCGCTTGATTTCGCTCCCTCTCGTTGTGATCTATCCAACGGTGTGCGAATTAGGGGGTAAATTTCCCTAAATTGTGAAATAAATCGTGATTTTACAGTAAGGGGACACTGCTTGATTAACATGCAAACTTTTGAGCCGATTTTATCAATAATTTAATCGGAAACCTGGGAAATTTTAAGCTTTTCCACTTCTTCCTTAATTTTTAGACAGTATTTTAATTAAAAATAGAAAGTATTGTTCACATGTATTCTATAAAGCTTTCCGTTAAGTGGATTGACACAGGTCAACTTAAGAAAAATTCGAATTTAGCACATTTTCTCCAAAATTTCTAGCGCTTGACCATATTTTCTTGCCAGATTTTGATTTCTCTCGACGAGATCTATTCAAGGGTGTATGACATTTTTTGGGAAACTCTACGTTATCAAATAAAATAATATTTCAAGTAGGGAGACAGTTCTCCTCTTTTCTGACAAATTTTCAGTCAATTTTGACTGTAATCTGAATCCTCAAGGATTGGCTACTAGAATTTCCTGTTTAATTTACACAAAATGTCATATCACTGGACGTTGTCAAGCCTCACATTCTCGAAACTCGGCACAAACTAAATTACAGTGGCAGGCGTTCTGGTGTGAAGTAAAGAGTAAACACACAAATACTTTTGGAGTCAGAGCGGGTGCGACGGGCGGTGTTTTGCATGGTGACGCTTCACACCCGCTCGCTCACTCCGCATTTCTGTTTGCGTTGAATTCTCCTCTGCCGAGCTGCAAAGCGACCGTGCGCAGCGCACTGTTTGTCCAAGTGCTTTTCAATGAAAATTACAATTTAACAAGCGCGCTTCGTCGTTTCTTTCACTGCAAATCAATCGCTCGGCTGCGGAATCAGCCAAGTGAAGCGTGGAGCCGCCTTCGCAGCGAATTTGGCGCAGATTGGCAGAGACGCGTGAATAACTCACGTCGCAGCCAACTTGAAAAACTGCAGTGCAGAAGGAAGTTTATTTAAAAATTCACATCTCTGGCATCGCCTTGTGCCTGCACATTTTCTTTGAAGCCGGTCTCTCGCTTATTACCCGACTGCTTTGTAGCACAAACATGCATGGCGTGTAATCAGACATACGTTTGCCTCACATACGTGTATATTCCCCGGCTAGTTGGATGAATATTTTCAGCATCCTTGTTATAATAAATAAGCCGGCTGCATAAATTACGTGCTCGGTGAAAAAATCGCCTTCCACTTGGCCTGGCTCGCGCATGATTGGCCGCGGATATTTGCATAACATAACCAGCGCAAGAAGTAAAATTACACGGGGATAATAAACAAGTGCATGGCGGGATGAACCGCGATTGCAGCAAATTTTCACAACCATTCAGCTGCAAATATTTGAGCTCATTAGTTATTCACAATTGCAACTGGGCAAACTGTGTATACACTGCGCTCGATGGAAAGGTCGGACTCGTTTTGTTGACTGCACTTTTCACCCCACCTACCCCGTGTTTGCTCGCAAATGGATTGACCAGATTACGGAATTTCCCGTGCTCGATTCAGATCACTCATACCTCTTGCAAAAACCACCAAACACGTCAGCGACAAATGTCAACCACGATATGTGTCAGAGTTCAATTAGCTAATTAATTAATTAACGAATATGTACGTGTAGCGGGCTCGGTTATTAAATTAGCGATAGCGTTGATTGTTGTTGTTTCCACGCGCGTGCTCTATGTATTCGTGTACACTGTCGTAAATAATTAGGTCAGGATTTGCATTCAATTATATTGTTTGATGAAGTTCTGCGCGGCATGAGCTCCCTCCGAGGCTACAATTCCGTGATTGCTGCCGGCGGCGGTGCTTCTCCTCCTGATTGAATCGTAGAACTGACTAATTAGAGCTTAATGGAAAATGAGATATAGATAGATAACCAGACGAAAAATGCGACGAAAATTACGTGGATTTGTGAGGCGCGAAATCGCAAGGAACTGCGCGCCTGTAATTGAGCAGAAAACGGGCTCGCATTGAAAGACGGCGGAGCCACGGTTGATTACAACAAAAGGAGGAGCTGGTCTGCTCAGCCTGCTGGCTAAATCCGGAGCAACGCAAATTCATTTTGCTACAAGGTGTTCAAAGCGACAAAGTATAACGAGGCTTATAGCTGGCGTATCTAATGACACGACACACACTATTCTGTCTCGTTCGTTCATTCTGCTATGGTGGTGCGCGCGTTCGGTCGTTCGTTCGGCGTTCTGTGCCGCACACACACATATATATTCACACACATGGCAGCGCGGATAATGAGCGATGAAGCGTCATCAAGTGGAGCTAGCTGCTATTCGCAGCCTCTGCCTCACCTCTGCCACCGTGTGCGCCGGAAGCTGAAGCGCTAGTGTCGCACTAATGAAGCTCTGTTCGTTTCTTCCGTGCCCTTCCGCCAGCTCGTTTCTCTGTATATTCGCCGGCAGGGACGGCTGTTATAATTTGCGAGAGTAGGGGATCGACGGGCCAAAGCAATCAGCATCGTGTCGATTTAAACTCGCTAGTATCACGCCGTAAATTTGAATGATATGTACACCATTTCATTCAAATCTCTAATATTTTTTTTGGTAAATTTCTGATTGCAACGTACCTAAACCAGTTTATTCCTTAGTTTGGATATATTTTTTTATCAAAATCTTTCACTCACAATCAGTGAACTAAGAACTTCAAGTAACAAAACCTAATCATTCAAAATTTGTATGTTCGAACCACTAAATTTTGTTTTCCTAAATACATACAGATATCGATACGGGTGACAACTGAAAATTATTTGAACTGTTGGATCGATAAACGATTTGTTCTACAATTTGCAATAGTAAAAAAGAGAAAAATACATTTTTTTTAAATTTTCTCCAAAATTTGCAGCGCTTGGCCATATTTTTTGGCGGATTTCGATTCCTCTAGTCGAGATCTGTCCAACAACGTATTCAATCTTTCAGGGAAACTCTTTGTTGTGAAATAAAATAGGATTTCAAGTAAGCAGGAGACAGTCCTCACCATTTGAAAAGCGTTACAGCCACTGTTCTAAAAAAGATCCACTGCTGCTTAAATCAATTTTGGCTTCAACTGAATCCTGAGGGATGTGTTTATGCATCAGTAACAAGGATTTTCCAGGATTTTGCAGATTCAATCCCCTTTAAACTGCTACTCCGTCAGGGATGCTTTACACTTTGAGCTGCACAGGTTGCCTATGCTGCAGGCACTTTGCCTTGGCAACTCACGCTGTGGCACTTGTCAAACGCGTTTTTACGCAACCAAGCCAGAATGACGCCAGCCTATCAACAAGACGAATAAACGTCGCAGCGGCATTTTGCATTTTTCTATTTATTTTTTATCTCTGTCAGAGAGGCTGAGAAATCTCTCCGCCACATCGCGAGAGTGTCATTCAAAAGAGCTGGCTGTGGTGGTCCTTTTGCCACGGCTGAAGAAGGTTGATGGATGGCTGATGCCGTGGATCATCTCCCCCAAAACGGGAGAGCAGGAAGAAGATACCTGCCGACTGACTCATATCAAAGTCAAAAATATATCCAGTCGCGCGCTGCACCCCTCTCGTCGCTTTCCCTTTCCTTCCTTCCTGACTGCTGCTGCTGCTGCAGCAAAAATGTTATTATTCCAGTGCACAATATGCACTGCAGTGTGTCTAATTGCGTTCTCCGTCTGTGCTGCAAATGCATCTCACGCCCGCCGTCCCCCTCTCATTTGAATAATACACATTATTCGGCGGAACTGCGAAAGTTTTCGAGTCAAACTTTAATACCTCGGCTGCTCTCCTGCCGCGGAGTTTATTATATGTATAACGTACGCACGAGAACTAATTAACAAACGCGCGGCTGCATCGCAATAACAAGAGTACCTCTCACGCAGCACTTGCAATGAAAATAATTGCCTCTGCAAGTTCTCAGTCGAGTTTATTGAAAGTGTAAATTTATTTGCAATCAAGACGCGCTTCTTGGGAGTTGGAAAATGACAATTTTAATATTAGGGGCAAATCTGCGTCCGTCTGTTTGCAAATGGAGCGTTATTTTTCATCTGGAGCGTGATTTATTTTGGACCAAAGTCTTTTCATTAATCTGAACGCGAGCAGTTGAGGCAAAAAACTAATTTGCATGATAAAAATTACGGACTACATTTATTTTGATGCCAAAAGAAATCACTCACTGCTCGTTCTTTCCGCCGCGCGTTTCGCTTTGTCTCACAGGAGATTAATGGCTTATCAAGTAGTTTCGGGATGCGCGAGAGACTTCAAAAGTTGCTCTCGGCATGTATATATACATTCATATAATAATAAAAATGAATTCCTGCATTTTGGTCCCTAACTTTAACTTTTCCTAGGGGCGTTCTCTCACCATTTTTCGCATTCAAAGCGAGCGTTTTCCTCCCTGTATAATAATCTCAAAGACACTCTCCCCCACGTTCGTGTGCATTATTATTATGTCATATTTTCCTCAGGATGCATTTTCTTCGCGCACTCATTTTTCTCTCTCCCGAGATGTATCAATCCTTGTCCGCTTTTGCTGCGAGAGTTTATCTGCGGCAGAAAACGATGAAACCGCGTACGTACCCGGCCGTTGCTGTGCACATTGCATTAGCGCACTCGAGATACGCTCCATAACTGCATCTTTCCCCAGGGGGGAAATTTCGCAACAAATAACCCACAGTGACCAGATAAGAAACCAATACATGTTTGCACCGTGCTGGAAATAGCTCTCCTGCCCGGACTGTTGAGCAATGTGGTATTGTAGGGCATGCTCGGGCAGAAAAGTTTATTACAACTTCGAGATGTTCGGAATTCCTCGAGTGCAGCAGTTGGAAAGTTTCATTCCAGGGAAAATATGATTTGATTTGCTCTGGATGTCAAATTAGTTTTCGGAACGACAGCCATTGAAAATGTTTCCCTTTGAGATGTATGTATAAATCACTTGTGATTGCTTCAAATTCTCATTAGCTCGAGCGCTCAAATTCGGCCGCACGTAATGACTATTTTTCTCCAGAAGACACGGAGCCGAAAGTAAATGTTGCGAGCCACAACAGAACTTGATCCATATTTATGCTCATCAATCACGAGTCGCATCTCCAAAGCTCCGACTGCGAGAGAGCACTCTCGAAATAGACAACACACTCGCACAGTTCCGAATAAAGCGCGGCGCCGATTCATAAATCATCAGGCAAAAATAGCGTAATTCTCGGCATAACTCGTTCAATCATCCCAGCCGGCGGCGTATTTTTCATCCGAAGTGAAAACAAAAGAGCGGCAAAAAGCCAGGGCTTTTAATGCACCGTCGGCTGGAGGAGTAAAAGAGGAAGAGAAGGCTGAAAACAATTAAAAATGCATTATGCCGAGTGATGAAAGTTAATTTCTGCTCCGTCCATTCATCCTTCGTCAGTTGCGCCAGACTAAATGCTAAAAATCCGAGGACACTCTTTTTCGCTCCCCGCCGAAACCGAACAAGAAAAACGTGCGCCTTCTTATCGAATTAGGGGTGCACGCCGTGCCGCTGCCAGCCACTAACTCGGTTACCCCGGCAGTTCGCTGTGCGGCGTGCCCACCCAGAGATGGATCAAGTCAATCACGTGATTGCAGGCAAGCAAAACTAATTTGGCATCAACCCCCGAATCAGCGTCGTGGAGTACACGCTGAACAAGCTACACATGCTCGAGAATGCGGCCAGGGACACCTCAAACGGGCCTCAATTCGTGTCACCTTCCTGAGAAATCATGGTTTAAAGTGGATATGAACTGAAAATGCTAAAAATCCTTAAATGGCTCTGAGATTTGGGAAAGCGAAACATTAATTGACAAACTGTTTAATTTTTCGGGAAATTTGGCTAGTTCTGAAATTTAACTGTTGGTCCTGATGTCTGAAAGCGACAAAGTTCTGACCTTTTTCGCAGATTTTATATTTACTAACCCGTGGCCTCATTTGATCAGCAAATCCGTTGAGATAAACCCCTGAAATTCCTATTTTAGCGAGTTAAACACTGTTAAACTCATCTCGTCAAATTAGACAATTTAGCTGTTGATGACAAGGTTGTAGGTAAATAAGGGTCACTTTAAAAAAATGGTACATTTTTCGGTATGTTAAAAATGTTGTCACGCCCAAATCTCAACTTTTAACATTCGGATTTGCAAAAACCACATTCCGCTAGACTAATCTTAACTTCCCTTAGATAACAGTCTAAGGGTGCAGCCCCTTCAACCCGCTTCAACCCTCTTTTGCACCCTAAAAACCGTGAATTCTTACATTTTTTATTATTTTTGCACCTCACTGCACATCAGAGTTGAGAGTAAATCACTCTGAAATTATTTCAGTGCATCATGGAACGTGAAGATGAATATAATTTTATGCATTTTTCGATAATGCGACTCTTAGTGCCTGAGATTTAGTTGAGACACTAATTTATGAGCCTTTTCCCCGCCAAAATCGCGTTGTTCACCAAATCTCGGCTTCTAAGCATCAGATTTGCAAATACTGCACGCAAATACGTTAGACTCTACATTATCTCTCCCAGGTAGCCGAAGTATTCAGAGGGTGCAAAGCCCTTCAACCCCGTCAAAAAAGTAAAAAAAATGCATTTTTCGCAGGCTGGAAGCAATTGACGTATCTAATTGAGCGTAGAAACAGTTAATACTCAATATAATCAATCATCCCTTAATCTCACCCCTATAATGCAAGTACAAATACCTACCCTATATTGGTTGGATTTTCAAAATGTCCGCTTTTCTGCACAATTTACAAATTTCAGGTAATCTAGATCATAATGAAACGCTTAAACATCCATTCAAGGAAAGACCCCTGTCTTTAGGAGGCCTTGGTGGCAACCCCTGAGAACAAGTAAGTGGCAGTCTCTCACCGAGGGCGGATAGCACGGGTGGTAATATGGAAATTGCTAATTACGAGTGCTGGGCGCGTCATCCAATTGGAATGGCGCAGCGGGGGAGACGCTTCCTCGTCCGAATCATTGATTTCACAGGTGCAGGTGATTGAAAAACCCACATCGGATGTCGAAACGGCTGCGATTGTGACGGCCAGATAAAAAGCAGGCGAGCGTTGAGAGCCGACTGAATACACGTATATGTGTATGTGTGTGCGTCTGTGTGAATTTATTATGCAGATGACCTCCCATGACGGTCGGAATGAAATATAAATTACGCTAGATTACCGCGAGCGCGCCGTGAACCCGAACAATGGTCGTTTAGGCGTGCACCCTATTTTGGGTAATATCCCGATTTTATCAACGCGCGCTCGCTGCTATTTTTTATTGGCACCGCGGGTGGCGCAGCGTCAATTATTATTACGATTATCATTCCGCTCGTATTATGTGGAGTAAAATAAATTATTTGAAACATTTGCGTTGGCTCAGTTGGCTGCCTGCCGCCGCTGAAGGAAAAGTGGCACTTCCAGCTGAACAATCAATCAGTCCGGCCGCAAATCCAATTTATTCCCGGTCACTTGACCTGCATCTCTGCCTGAAAATGGTTGATTATTATTCGAGCCTGCATCGGCGTCCATAAATTATTCGCACGACTGTCAATTAATTAGCAGCGGAGTTCGTTGCTGTTTGGCATACCACCAATGGCGTTAATTTCTGAACGGAAAATAAAAATTAAGATAAGACAGTAATAGAATTTTTCTCTAAATTTCTCTAAAATTTAAACGGTTTTGTCGTTTGTTTTTTGCTTGATTTCGCGATTCATCTCATCGTGATCCAAAGATGTAAATTTTTAGGAAAAAATCCATAAATTGTGAAATAAAACGTGATTTTACAGTGGAGAAATTTTAGCATGCAAACTTTGTAGCCAATTGTCTCAGAAATTTTAGTTGCTTCTTAATTTTCAGGAAATATTTAAGGTACATAATTGCATTATTTCATTTTAATATAATGTGTTCTTTTGATTAACTGATGATAAAATTTTTTATCAATAAAAATGCAAATTTGCCTATGCGAGTATAGAAATTTCCTTGGAGAGAGTGCGGAATCTAATTTAAACAAAGCTCTTCTCGCAAAGTGTAATTGCGCTTTGTCCTTTGACCGCCGCACTTTCTTTCAAGTATGGAATGCTATTTTCCCTCTGGCCGACTCACTCGAAAAAGGCTGAGATACAATCGGCTGCTGATGATGGAAATATCTTTCTGCCTCTTCACTTGCTATGCATTGGTATTCAAATCATTTGTGATCCAATCAAAATGCAATCCCGCGCACAAAAGCTGCTTCCCTGGAGATGCAGCAGCAACTTGCGCGTAGGCATGCATGCGACCATTATTATTGCCGTTCGACTCTGCTGGCATCCTGGCACTTGATTAAATTGTTTTCCAGCCCAGCACGGCTATTCACAAGAAATGTCTCGCATTCGAGCAAATACGAGTAAATAATCCCGTTTTTCCCTTGAATAATGGTTTTGTGGGCATAAAAATTACGCCAGCTTCCATTTTCAAATTAGCATGCTAAGTCAATAAGAGCCGGGAGTAAATCATAACAAAACACAAGCGCTCTCTGTAATATAACATCACACACGGCTAGGCAGAGCATGCAATAAACGCGGACGTATAATTCAACTGATTATCACGAATAATGACTCGGTGCTGGCTCACAATCAGACTTTTAAATGAAATCAAGTGCTGCTTTTTGGCTAGTTTATTATTTGCTCAGCAATCCAGCACTGTTTCATCATGCGAATTGCATCACGTATAAATGTGCGACCATCCAGTTTCAAAACTGCACAAATGGAAATTGAAGCATTACGTGCGCATTCACTTTTTGGAATCTGCATTAGAGTGCCATGTTTGAAAAATTTGTAAATGCACTCGAGCTATTCATTAATGTAGCACGGTCTGTCGCTGAATTATATTGCGTTCTCTTGAGAAACTGCTTTCAGTGGCGAATGTAAGTGCGCACATGTGCCGAACTGACTCGAATGATTGCAGTTGCAGGCTGAATGCTTTCAGAGAAGTGCCTGCTCTATTATAAGGAAACGTTATGCAGAAACTTCACAGCGTTCAATTGAAATTCTGTATCGCTCAGAATGCTTTTGATATTGATCGAAACACATATACATCTGACTTATTATTTATTGATTTTTACCTTACAATCTGTTTTAACTCCGATATCTAAAATGAACTTTATTCTGGCTTCGAGAAAATAAGATTGAATTCCCTGGAAAGTGGGAAAGTGAAAAGTTTACAGAAACAAAATTATCGACCCAAGTGGAGATTTTTGCAATGCACGTTTTTCTTCTCTGCCGGCAGAGTTTATTTGCTTGGGAAAGTTTGTGCGAAGAGGTGCTTTTTCCCTCAGCGAAAGTCAATAACTATTTATCAAAATTCACGGCCCGTCCTGTTGCCAGCGTGTTTTCTTTTTACCTCGCTCTCCGGCAGAACGCCGATTTCAAAGTGAAAAAATAGCATTTTTCGCTCCCAAGCCGGCAAGGTGTGTATTTCGAGCGGCCGGCCGGCCGGCGGCGGGCCACCACCGTTCTCGGGGGACTTTTCCTCTTTCTCGCAGCAGCGGCCGCCGAATGCCGGTTGAAATTCGGCGCACGTTCGGTTTGCAACTCAGCATCGCAAAGATCGGATCCACAGACAGAAAGAAACGAGAGGATTCCTTTCAAGGGGCCGCGCAAATGGCCCTCACCCGTCCGACAGCCAGTTGATACTTGGCTGCTACAAGGGTGAAATGCATCATTTGCTCTTTTCACGATGCGAGATGGGGAATTGCGATGAGCTTTTAATGTGTGGCAATTGCCGATTGTGAACAGAGTGAGAGCTGCTGTGATCAATAAAAGCGAATTGCGATTGTGGTCAAGCGAAACAACCATCGATTTTAAAAATAAAACTCCGTTCGTTACTTCTATCCCTACGGAAAATGAGTTCTGTTACGCTTTGATTAATTTATGGATAAAACAGAAACGTCAGAAACGCAATTTTATTTTATTCCTCCACCAGATACATAGAGGAAGCATGGGAATTTCATTTTTGACAATTCCAATCGATTCCAGAGGTTCACAGCCAAATCACTCAGTTGACAATTCCGGTCCGAATCTAACCAGTTGGCCAATCAGAGGAGGGAGCGGTTCTTTGATTGGACGTAACGCTGGTCTGAGATCGAGACAGTAGCGCCACAGTGGCAGCAAGCGCAAGCAACAATGTAATTCCTCTTGAAGTCACTGTGGCGCTGCTGTCTCGATCTCAGACCAGCGCTACGTCCAAACAGAGAACCGCAATTAATGTTCTTACGTTTCCGTTTGTTTTTAGGCCAGTTTTTCAACTCACAAATACACATTTTCACATTTCTAGACGAATGATTAACATTTAATTGCTGAAGAGTCATTAAAAAGTCAGTTTTGAGACTACTGTGTTGCACCTCAGAAGTTTTTGATAGAATCCTTTAATGCTCAGTGTATTAAACCCTCTCCCATGTGCTGTGCCTCCCTGAAGAGACGCAGAGAGTCAAGTATGCATGTGCCAGACTTAAATTATATTGCTGGCTGCTCGCATCAGCCTGGCCGCAATTCCGTGGCATCGCTAAATTCTGCGCTGCCTGCCAGATAAATGTACGTGTACGCTTAACCCTTTCAGAGGCACGTTCGCTTGTCTTACCTCAAATTATGGCTGTCAGACGCAGATTTGGCACTCCCGTGTATCTTTTTTGCGTCTACGCCACGCAGCTAATTTACAATTAACACTCACGCCGCGCTGCCTGTGAAGTGCGGCTGCTGCTGCGGATGCTGCTATATAGGCAAGCGCCGCCGCTCATAACTTTGGCATTACGCGGAGACAAAAAGCGCCGTTAAAGAGTGGCTGAAAAATGGCGCGCTGCAAATAAAGACCTGTGCTGAAAATTAATTAATGTGTGCCGAGCATGAGCAAAGTGGATTTCGCCCCGTTTTTTGCTGTCGCCTTGCGTAAACTGAATTCAAGTATGTACGCTCCTGCCAAAAACATAGCTGTTCAGCGCGCTTGGCTTGTTTTTCACTTTTTTAGCCTGGCCTGTGCTGAATTTTAAGGTTCTGACATACCCAACTTTTTGCGCATTAGCGAATATTTCACCGTCCGTGTTTCCGCTGAAATCAGAGATGGTATATTTATGTCCACCGGAATTTGTGCTCTTTTTGTAAAATTTTAAAATAAATGCGCGTTCAAAGTACCAAAGTGCTTGTAATGTATAGACGAAAATGTCTCCGGTGTATTCAAGCGTTGCATTGCACGAGTTTCTTGAGATTAGCATCCACGGCAGGGTTGTCAAAATACAGACAAAAGCCAAGCAAACAAAGGCAAGCCGCAGAATTTGCCAGCCAACCCAAATAATAACAGCGCGCGTGGCAAAGTTGGAGGAGACACACAGGCCTGCGTCAATGTTGGCTGCTGGAACTCGGTATCTGTTAGTCTTGTTATGTTTGTGACGGCTAAATAATATTCTGCGCGCAGCCAAGAACTGCTGGCACAATGGACGTGCTGATCCGAGATGAAACCACAACGATATGAAATTAATTCATGCCCAGGCACCGGCGATTCTCTGATTTACCATATTGAATTATATATATTATGTGCGATGCTTTTCTGATTCAAACAAAGCGCGCTGATTGGTTAAATTGTATGTGGTTCCAATTTCTGAGGTTTCCCGCATTGGGTATCGATAACAAACTGGTGAAAAATGTAATTGATTGGATTCGACAGCACAGCAGCGTTGCAAATGACTTTGAGCGCAATTCGAAATTTCAAACAACCCGTGGAGAGCGCAGGAAAGTAATAAGTTTCAATTTTGCCGGTTTACTGATACATATCAAAATGTAATATCTCGTCTCTGCGCTTGACAAGCCGCCTCCGTTGTCGTAAGAGATTCATCTTTTCGAGTATAATGCTAATATCAACGAAAGAGAGAGAGAGAGAGAGAGAGAGAGAGAGAGAGAGAGAGAGAGAGAGAGAGAGAGAGAGAGAGAGAGAGAGAGAGAGAGAGAGAGAGAGAGAGACGTTCGTCTCAAAGAGGAGTCTCATCTAACTAAGTCATCTCATTATGACAGCAGCGAGACAGACTTGTGGTGGCTCTGACTCTCTCCCCCACTTTGTGCTAGTGCGCCCTGTGCTCTTGTGACTTCTCACCCCCACTTAAGATGGTGCTGAAAACCTCCAGAAGTTTCCCCCATCTCAAAATGTACTTAAATTAACAACATTAATTAGCTGACTAATTGTTTCCTCAATTCATCGATATTAGAATTTACAATAAACTCTGACAATAAAGGCAAACCCAATTTCACCCTTATTAGTAATGCACAGCAATAAATATGATTCAAATAAAACTCTACTTCGCGACGCACTTTACGGCCAGCCGTTTAGGCCGGTCTCTGTTCACTCAGTCTAATAAACCGAAGTTAAGCAAGTTAAAAATCAGTAGTTGAGTGTTTTACTTCATACGACTACCGCTCCTACATTTTGGTGACCCCGACGCTCCGACTGCACGGACACCTTACCTGGATGCCTACCTAGGAATACCTGGCCGCACCTGGATGCCTACCTAGGACTACCTGGCCGCACCTGGATGCCTACCTAGGACTACCTGGCCGCACCTGGATGCCTACCTAGGACTACCTGGCCGCACCTGGATGCCTACCTAGGACTACCTGGACGCACCTGGACGACTACCTAGGACACCTGGATACCTGGACGACTACCTAGGACACCGGGACACCTGGACGACTACCTGGACGCCTGGAACACCTCGACGCCTACCTGGAGGATCCCTGGCCCAGCATACCTGTCCGGCTACACACCTGGATCGACGCCCAGCTGCAAAAGCAATATTTTCGTCTCTGCGGACTGCCTAGCAACAGAGATGCAAGCAGAAGACGTGGAAGCCCCCTCCGTCCAGAACATCACCCAGCTTCGCCTACCCGACTTTTGGAAAGGCGACGTCGAATCCTGGTTCGAGCGTGTCGACGCATTTTTCACCCTCCGGCGGATCAAGAGTGACGAGCAACGTATCGCCTGGCTTAAACAAGGCCTTCCAGCAGACATCTACGTGCAGACGCGCGACATCTTCAGGAACTTACCCGAAACAGACTCCTATAACCACGTAAAGGCGGAAATTTTGAAACGTCTTGGTCCAACCAAAGACCAAAAACTGCAACAGCTGCTGGCGAGAGAAGAACTGGGGGACCAAAAGCCCTCAACCTTTCTCCGCAAATTGCAATGCCTCGCTGATAAGGAAGGTACTGACGACATGCTGCGCACGATCTGGATCAACCGGCTTCCGAACGAAATACGCAAGCTCCTTGCCACACAGACCGCCTGCTCCCTGACGGATCAAGCAGAGACCGCAGATCACATTTGGAACATTCTTGGCAAACAACAGTACACTTTTGCTGCAACCGCGACCCGCCCACCACTAGTGGCCCTTGATCCATATGACGATTACCGACGCCTCATCGAAAAGAACCAGCGCGACATGCAACAACTGGTGTCTGGCGTGCTGGACAGCATCCAGTCCTTGGCCATCAGCCTAAAACAAGACCGGGGACGAAGTCCTCGACGCCACGACTTTGTTCAGAATGACAGAGTGGACGACAGCAAGAAATTCGATCGTCGCCGCAACCGCAGCCGATCTCGTCCTCGCTTCAACTCCGACGGAACCTGCTTCTACCACGGAGAATTTGGCTCCAAGGCACGGAAATGTCTCGAAGGATGTAAATTCTTCCAATCGGGAAACTTCAACAGCAAGTGCTAGAGGCGGCAACCACTTGCTCCTCTCCATCCGGCCGCCTTTTCATCAAAGACAGGCAAACAAATATTGAATTTCTGGTTGACACAGGCTCTGACGTGTGCGTTTTCCCACGCAAACTTGTGAAAAACCTTGACTCCCTCGCTAAAACCTTCTTGGACCTGACTGCGGCCAACGGATCTGCAATCAAAATCTACGGTGTGCTTAACATCAACCTCAACCTCGGGCTGCGACGAGAATTTTCTTGGAACTTTGTCGTTGCGGACGTAGGAAAACCAATCATCGGTGTCGACTTTCTAACTCATTACGACCTCCTGGTGGACATCAGACGGCAGAAACTCATTGACAACCTCACCAGCTGCTCCGTTATTGGTATCAAGCCAACAGGTAACTGGCCCAGCGTGAAAACTATCACCGGCACTGGCCCCTTCTTTGACATCCTCAAAGACTTTCCTGAGTTGACCCGCCTGCCTTCCCACGACAAGATCATCAAGCACAATACCGTCCACTACATCAAAACAACCGATGGACCTCCTGTCTTCACCAAACCTAGACGAATGGATCCACAACGAGAAGCTGCTGCTCGAGAACGTTTCGCGTCTTACATCAAGTCTGGCAAGATGCGTCCCTCGCGCAGTCAATGGGCTTCACCTCTCCACACTGTCAAGAAAAACGATGGGACTTGGAGGGACTGCGGAGACTACCGCATGCTCAACGCTAGGACAGAGCCCGACCGCTACTCCATCCCGAATATCCAAGATGCCACTGCCAAACTCGCTGGCTGCAACATCTTCTCCGTCTTGGACATCCCAAAGGCCTTCTACCACATCCCTGTCCACCCACCGGACATCCCGAAGACGGCCATCACGACACCATTTGGTTTGTACGAATTTCTGTACATGCCTTTTGGACTTCAGAATGCAAGCCAAACTTTTCAACGCTTCATGCATGAAGTAACACGAGAACTTCCCTTCGTGTTTGTCTACATTGACGACATTCTTGTCTTCTCACGGAACGAGAGGGACCATGCAGAACATCTACGCACTCTGTTTCAGCGTCTTCAGGACTACGGCCTGGTACTAAACGTCTCCAAATGCGTCTTCGGCGCGTCAGAGATTGACTTCCTGGGCTACAAAGTTTCTGCGAACGGTATCCTTCCTCTAGACAGACACATCAAGACCATCGTCGACTTTCCTGTGCCCCAGACGGTCGACCAACTACGCCGTTTCCTTGGCCTTCTCAACTTTTATCATCGCTGGATGCCTCACATTGCCCTGGACCAGGCTCCAATCAACGCAATCATGGCACAACCAAACCTGAAGAAAAAGTCAAAAATCAACATGACTCCTGAAGCCATCAAAGCCTTCAACACCTGTAAGAAGAAGCTGGCTGAAGCCACCAAACTCGCTCATCCTCAGCCAAATTGTCCTTTAAGCATTGTTACCGACGCTTCGGACATTGGCATGGGTGGCGTTCTTCAGCAATTTGTGGATGGAGCTTGGCAACCTCTAGGCTTCTACTCGAAGAAGCTCTGCCCGGCTCAACAGAAGTACGTGACCTACGACCGTGAGCTGCTCGCCATCTACTCAACCATCCGCTACTTTCGTCATCTCCTTGAAGCAAGACCATTCACCATTTACACCGATCACAAACCACTAGCATCTGCCTTCAAGGAAGAAGGAAAGAACCGCTCTCCCCGTCAGATACGACACCTCGACTTCATCGGACAATTTTCTACGGACATCCGCTACCTGCCTGGAAAAGAAAACATCGTGGCCGACGCTCTCTCCCGCATCGAGATCGAGGCTCTATCAACACTTCCAGTGGACTTCTCGGCCCTGGCGCTGGCTCAAGAGACTGACCCTGAGCTACAGAGCTTTCTTAAAGGAGGGACTACGCTTCAGCTGCGACAAATTCAAATCCCTGGAAAAGACCAATCAGTCTACTGCGACATTTCTACTGGTCGTAACCGCCCATTCTTGACTTCTGATTTCAGATTTCCCACATTTAAGGCACTTCATGGACTTGCCCACCTGGGAATCAAAGCTTCTGTGCGGCTGGTATCGCAACGTTTCGTCTGGCCTGGCCTCCGGAAGAACGTCATTGCCTGGACTCGGGCCTGCAAAGACTGCCAACTCTCTAAGGTCTCCCGGCACGTAACGACTCCGTGGCAGACTCACCCCCTCCCTGAAGCTCGATTCGCTGTTCTCAACCTGGACCTGATTGGCCCACTCCCACCAGCTAACGGATACAAATACTGCCTCACCATCGTGGACCGCTTCACTCGTTGGTGTGAGGCCATACCTTTAGAAGATGCAACCGCTGACCACATTTGTCGTTCTTTCCTGTTCAACTTTATCGCCCGCTTTGGCTGCCCTGTCAAGATCATCACCGATCAAGGACGACAGTTCGAGAGTCACCTGTTCCGTCAGTTCGCCCAACGCTTTGGCATCACCCTGGCTCGCGCAACTGCCTATCATCCTCAGAGCAACGGCCTGGTGGAACGTATGCATCGCACCTTGAAAGCTGCCTTGATGTGTCACAAAGACGACACTTGGTACGATAGCTTGCCACTCGTCCTTCTTGGTCTCCGCTGCCTCTACAAGGAAGACATTAAAGCAACCCCTGCAGAACTCGTCTACGGTGAACCCCTGCGTCTGCCTGGCGAATTCCTTGCAAAAACCGATTTCGATGACATCAGCGCCTCTGAGCTGCTGCGTCAGCTTCGGCAAAACTTCTCCACACTCCGCCCCGTTCCTGCTGCTCACCACGCTAAAGCCAAAGTCTTCATCTTCAAAGACTTGGACACCGCACCCATGGTCTACCTTAGAACAGACGCGGTTCGGACATCGCTCCAGCCTCCGTACACTGGCCCGTACGAGGTGCTGGCAAGGACCGAGAAAACTTTTACTCTTCGGATCAAAGAGAAGGAAATCGTGGTCTCTAAGGATCGCCTCAAACCCGCATACAGCCTGCCTGACGACACACCACCCGTCCACACTCAGAGACCATCTTGGCTGACTCAGCCACGGGCACCTCCACCGCTACCTCCACCGCCACCTCCACGTCCTGAGGTTGTGACCAGATCAGGTCGGCGTGTACGATTTTTGGACCGTTATCAAGCATGACATCCTGTCTTAAAGGAGGGACTCCTGTGGTGGCTCTGACTCTCTCCCCCACTTTGTGCTAGTGCGCCCTGTGCTCTTGTGACTTCTCACCCCCACTTAAGATGGTGCTGAAAACCTCCAGAAGTTTCCCCCATCTCAAAATGTACTTAAATTAACAACATTAATTAGCTGACTAATTGTTTCCTCAATTCATCGATATTAGAATTTACAATAAACTCTGACAATAAAGGCAAACCCAATTTCACCCTTATTAGTAATGCACAGCAATAAATATGATTCAAATAAAACTCTACTTCGCGACGCACTTTACGGCCAGCCGTTTAGGCCGGTCTCTGTTCACTCAGTCTAATAAACCGAAGTTAAGCAAGTTAAAAATCAGTAGTTGAGTGTTTTACTTCATACGACTACCGCTCCTACAGACTTCAACATCATTGTGTTGTTGCGTTTCTCAGCACGCAGGCTGCGTCCCGTCAGCAGCAGAAAGCGTCCGAGGCATGATGATTCGGTGCCCGGACTGATTAATGACGGCGCGTCGAACAATTTGGCAAAGTGTCGATGAGTCAAAAGCCTATAGTTTCGGCTAGCAATGCGTGCCCGGGCGGCCATTAATTAGATTTCACGAGCACCGCCTGATGTTAATTAAATTCCTTGTCGTGCGTCTCGAGAGCATAAGTACACAAACAAAAAAGACCGGTGCCACGCTCAAAACAGCGAGAGACGCGCCCAACGTCGTACGCACGCACGCCAATCAGCCGGATTCTGTAGAGCCCTGTTCTTGTACGTTGAGCCGCGCCGCAGCGCTAATTAATTAGCGACGCAGGTGCGAATTTTGAAGAGCACCCGACTCCATTTAGCAGTCGAGATTTCGACTTTTGTGTCTTCATAAATCAAATTCCCTCTTGGCGGCTCCCTGCTTTTTGTCGAGCGAAAAATCAAGAATTGCACGAACACGCTTTCCTAGCAGGTTGGGAATGAAGTAAATAATTCACATAGAAATAGGTCATTTCAGGCACTTAATTATTGTGTACCCCCTTTGCTAATCAAGTATAAAAAAGGTGCTATTTGCAGCTCTATAATTAACTTTCTTTTGCAACCAACTTTTTCCTTCAACGCTGTCTTTGACGAAGTTTCTGAGCAAACCAATCGATTCTTGAGGGTCGAATTAGGCAAAGTTAATATTTTTTCGACCAAAAAGTCGAGTGCGACGTGTGCAGCACAAGTATAACGTTTTTTTCCCGCCAAAACAATATGAATGCGAGAACTGCGCATGCGTCAGAGCTGGTTTAAGCACTTGCAGAGAGACCGCCTGTACGAATGACTTCTTTGTCATATCCAGCCAGCTCTAACGCATGCGCAGTCCTTCATTCATATTGTTTTGGCGGGAAAAAAGTTTGCACGTCGTGCTGGACTTTTTGGTCGGAATAAATATCCACTTTACCTAATCCGACCCTCAAGAATCGATTGATGTGCTCCGAAACATCGTCAAAGACGGTCTTTAAACAAATTGAAGGTTTTTTGCTGTTTGCAAGTATTAACACCACAAGCAGTGCTATAAAACCGTTGAAATCGAACCTATTTGGTGTCTCGTTATCTTCCGATTATAATTATTGTCTGAACCATTGATGCGTGGACATGACGCGTTTGCCCTCTTTCTCCATTCTGCTTCCCCGAAGTTTATTACGCAGTGCTCGCTTCGCCGGATCGCTTTTTATTAGAAAAGTAATAAAAATCTCGTTCGCGTTTGCCTCTTTTTTTCGCCCGGTGCGTCTCCTAATTTTCTCTTCCGCGACAGGATTTTCCGGGCGGCGTGCATGCGAGCGCTGGCGGTGCTCCTCTCTGGGGCGCAGATTTTTTTATTTTTCCAGATGGCGAGATAATCGTTTTCATGCTAGTTTGCCCAAGGCTATATGCCGCTATCGTCGGATGAGCCCTCGTCGGGGTTGTCATCGCTCCTTTCGGCTTATCTCTCCAGAGAATCTCGCTATTTTCGAACACAAGAGGAGCGAAATGGAAAAATACAAGTGCCTGCGCGCTGAGCTGCCGCCGCCGCCGCCGCCACCCCACTGCATCATGCCGCGCGAGGAAAATATTGGAAAGGAGATATAGGACGGATATTGCACACCTTTTACACACACACAGCCACCTTCGGTATTAAATATTGTCACTCCAGTGGTGGTAATAGCTGGCTGCAGCGCGCCGGAATCCCCTTTTATTATTTCTTGCAGCAAACTTTTGCCGGCCGCCGTTATATATTGGACTTTTAGCAAACAATGGCAAAAGGGTTTGAAATATAGTGACAATAACCGCGCGCCCGCCATTATTACAGCATTATTATTGTTCTTCCTTGTGCAAAAGTGCGCGGCTTGTTTGCTCGCTCGCAGAGTGCCGGAAAATCACGACCAGAGCTCTTGTTCATACTTCTGCACTCCCTGACGAGAGTCGGAGTATAGAAAATTCCCAAACTTCACAACCGAGCAGGGGCTTCCACCGACGATTCTGCGTTTTTTTATCTCAATGCGTGCGAGAGAGGCTTTGGTGGAAGCAGGAGTTAATCATTAAATTGGATTAGAGCAGCGTTCGCCCTTATAATGTGCTTTTACGCCGGCAGTTGAACGGCACCTTAAAATGCGGCAGCGCTTCTGCAAGGTTGACGTGATGCACAAAGACAAGTGTCAGGACAAGTTTGCCCCGAAATTCCCCTGGCAAAATGGAGCCTCGCTCATCTTGATCATTGTCACCCGAATTACAAAGTTAACAAGTCGGAATGAGAGCGAATTGCAAATCATGATTAAAAAGAAGGTTTAAATAAAAGCTGGGAAAATTCCCTCTAACCTTTTCTTGAAATAGTATGTGAAAATGTCCTATTTTTTAGAACGTTTGCATGCTTTTTTAATATATGGAATTTTTCCCACATAATTCGCACACCATTGGATAGATTGTGACGAGAATTATTGCACATTATATTAGTTAACTGTTGCTAATTTTCACAAACAATTATATGTACTAGTTATGTATAGTCATCAAATGCAAAAGGTTCTTAATTGTTGGCCTGTAAGTGCAAACGTTTTCACAAACTAATGTTTTTTCACGGTGTTTTCTTATTTTGTAATAGTTAATTGGGGCGGTGTACAGTTTAGGATGCAAATTGTGACTCAAACTTGCTAATTCCGTTCAATTAGGTCAATCGAATGCAAAAATATTCTGTTTCGACTAGAAAATTGATTAAGCACAATTAGAGTCGGGTTTAGTGGTCGACGAGTAAAATTTTATCCAGCAACTTTTAATTAGGCTGCGACTGTCGATGTGGCAAAATAAATTAAAAATACCTCTGTGTGTGTGTTACTGGCGTACGTTAGGCAGAACAAAAAGCACATGCAAATAAAATGACGAACGGCCGGTGGTAGCGCACATGAAAAGGGAGAGAGGCGCGCAAAACACAGTACATACGCCGTTGCACATGTGCCCGGGTTCATTTCCCATCATCATGGCCGATGCTAAAGAGCATGAGAGAGAGAGAGAGAGAGAGAGAGAGAGAGAGAGAGAGAGAGAGAGAGAGAGAGAGAGAGAGAGAGAGAGAGAGAGAGGATCAAATATCAAAAAGAGCGCGCACAATTTTTTATTATCTCATTACGGTGCCACTTTGAATGCATGCCAGACAATAAAAAGTCGCCGCTTTGTTCATTAGCGCTGCGGCAAATTCGTCCGTCGTCAACCCTTCTCTCCCCCGCTGCAGCTCGTGCAACTAACTCTTTGCTTTTCTCTCCGCAACTTTAGAAATTTATCCACCTGTGCCGGCGAGGAACAAACGCAGCCGTCTTTTCCAGCCACTACATATATTTTGTTTTATTTAATTTGAGGCTTATAATACAAATAAGCTTTGTTGCAAAACAAACTTGATACTTTTAATGGCTCTGAGAGAGTACGTTCTGCTGCTGCTGCTGCTCGCGGCGTATATATATAAATTTATAAAGTGTTGGTTGGCCTCTGGAGTGCGAGAGTCGAGGTGTATGAAAAAGTTGCATGGATGGATTTGACAGTGTGGATATAAATCTGCAGCTGGCAAACTTTCGCCAAAAAAATACCACAGCCCGGCAGGAGATGTTTGGGAGTGAGCACAGGGCGCCAGGGAAATTGAAAAGTTATAAAAAAAACTGTGCGGTTTTATGGGTTTTACACGCAATATTCACCCTCGCCGCAGACCAATTGACGGGAATAATATTTTCTGCTTATTTTAGGACCATTTGCCTGCACAAGCAGACATTACAGAGGGAGCGTCTGATTGAATCAGACGCACACTCATTGCACGGCGTGCACCCCGCTGGAGGTACTTATTTTCGGGAATAAAAGCTCTTAAGCCCGCCAAAGGCCCCGTGCAATTTATACGAATATTTATTTATGCAGAATTCATCCACAATGGCATGTCTCTTTACATAAAGGAAATCCCCCACGGATCAGCCGGGAAAGAATACACGCGGTAATGCCTTTTTCTGTGAATAATGCGACAACCCAAAAGAGACAAAAGACCGGCTGTAATTTCAAAAGAAAAATCAGTGTGGTTGCTGGTAAAAACTGAAAACACCGGATGGCTGCAAGATGTCCGGAAGTGCAAAAACAAATCGTAAATAAGATTTTTCTAACTTCAAAGATATGTAATGTGATTCCAGTTTAGACAAAGATACATGACACTTTCGTTCATTTGAACTGTTGAGTGTAATGTGATTTTTTTTTTTTTTTTTGCTCTTTTTATCCTTGTCCGTCCGAGGACCGGGAAGGGCGCGCACTGCACTAGCACGAATGCTGAAACCCGGGTCCCAATAACACCGCGAACGGATAACATGGGCGCACCAGGCCGCACAGGGACCCAGCCCACTTATGCATAAAATTGTGATAAAAAAGCTTTATTAGGTGGATCAATACAGGGTGAAAATTAAAAATAATTTAAAATGTTGGATGCATTAAGGAGTTGATCGATTTACAGAAATTTCTGCAATTTGCATTTATCAAAAAAGGACCTTGCTATACAGTAAAAATTAAAATTTTCTCCAAAAATACAGCGCTGGACCACATTTTCTTGGCAGATTTTGATTCCTCTCGTCGAAATAGCATGTGAAACCTTTTAGGGAAACTCTTTGTTGTGAAATAAAATATGATTTCAAGTAAGGAGACAGTCCTCACCATCTGAAAGGCATGCTAACTTTGAAGCCACATTTCTAAAAAAAATTACACTGCTAATTAGGTCAATTTTGGCTTCAACTGAATCCTAAGGGATGAGTTCATGCATTGGCAACAAGCAATTTCCAGGATCAATCCTCCTTAAGTGTTTCGGACAAATTATTTTCGGACTGCCATGAAAACGGCTCCAAATTGCTACACTGCTGGTGTGGTTGGCAATGCACATCAACATTTTCATGTATAGTGAACCAGATTGAAGTTCTTCTTTTTTGCATATGCGACGTACACTACACAACACAATAATGACAGCACATACAGACAGCAGGCGTGGTATTCGAAAGTAAATGCCGCGCTCTGCTCTCAACTCTGGCATGGGAAAGAGACGACAACATTTCCCCCTCATTACACAAGATGTATGCAAAACGCTGGCATGCTGGCTGACTCTGATGTTGGTAATGGCTGTGGCAGAGGCGCGAGGAAGACGCACCAGAAGAACAATTGGCTCTCTCTCTCTCGCTCGCTCGCTCGCACTGTTATTGTTAAACTTGCTGCTGTCGGCGGCCGACTGTACGGCCGTCAAAATTCACCCCTGCAATCCAGGCCGCCTGCAACGCCTCTTGAGAATTGTAATGTGTAATAAAGAGAGCAAGAGCGAGCATGCAACTGACTCATACGCGCGACAACTTTTCATTTGAATACGCTCAGCAGCAACAAATGTCATGGTAAATGCCACGAGGGCAGGCACGGAAGATTGATTGTTGTGATGTGCAGTTTTGAATTGAGCTCAGAAATCTCTTTACTTCTTCATTTTAATTGTGGATGGGATTGTTGGAGTAAAAAAGTAAAATAGAAAATTAAACTGTACACCAGCTGATTAGGATTGAAGGATTTTTACCCTAGGGTTTTATCGCGAGAACGCAAGTGAAATTTGTAGTTTTTTTAGCATTCTGTCTAATTTTGAAATTGCATTAAGCAAACTTGAAATTGGTTCCCGAGGTAAGGGATTTTATTTTCATTTTAAAAATTGCTGCTGATGAAACCTTGGAATTGAAGCAATTTTCTCCCCAATTTCCTTTTTCCACCCATAATTATGATTTTAATTTCAATTTGTACAAAATGTGACTTTTAATTAGGTTTGCATGTTTATTTAAACAAGACAATAGAAGGATTTATTTCCCTGTTTTAACTTTCCTTTATTTTAATTGCAATTTATATGGATGTGCAAAAACAACAATTTTGATAATCATTTTCTGTGACCGCTATGATGTTCAGACCATCTAAAGCATTCTGAGATGCAATAAAAAATTTTTAACCAGTCAATCAATAGTTGAAATTAGCTGAAAAATCTTTGTTAAAACGTCCAATTTTACGCTGTTTCCGCGCTTTACGGTACGTGCTACGCCTTCTTTTTAATTTTCGTGGGACAAGGCCCCCATTTTAAAATTCCCGCGAGTTTCACCCTCATGAATCCCCTAAGAGAATCCGGTATTTTTCGATATAAATACAATTTCAAGAAATTCAGTCGTTTTTGCTCTAGATTAACTCGTAGATACCGAATATTTACCGTTTGAAGTTGAAAAGCACACGACAATTTTACTGTTGGCTGATGGCGCTTCTTGAAACAATCACCTTTGCCAGTGAATATTAAAGAAATGATACATTTTGATCATATATTTGAATTATTTCCACTTGCCTGGCAATGAGCTCGAGCAGACCGCAGCAGCGTTTCTAGAGCAATCGCATTAAGTATATATTAGCCGCAACTGCCGACCCAACAATTTGAATAATGCACCATCAGGGGTGTGTGCGTCACGCCGAATCCCCGTACGTACCCTTTCGCCGGCGCGACAATTACGGACAGTGCGAAAACGTGTGTGTATGTATGCTGGCGCGCACAACACAATTTCGTCTGCGCTATTCACGCCGGGCATAATCAAAGTGCGATTTGAGAGTTGCCGGGCGAGCGGGTGAGCGAGCGGGCGAACGGAGGATGGCGGGTGCAGGGTGCAGGCAGGGCACTCACGAGCTTTGGTCGCTCACGTCCTCCGGCACGGCCGATGCAGCGGCAATTGCGCGCACCGACTGATTGCGATGGCCGGGCGGGCAGAGGGCGAAAACCACCCCCAAAGTGTCGGTTCTCATTAACGTCGTTAAGCGCCTTGATAATTGACTGACGAGCGGGCGGGCGGCGGCCCTAATCGAGTTTTGTCCTCTGCCCGCCCCGACGTGCCGCCACACACGTGAACCACCCTCTTTTTGTCTGCATGCAATTAACCCTCTCGCCGGGTGGAATTCAAAAATCCAGCTCGTTAAAACTTTAATCCGGCTAATTCGGAAAATTGGTGCTCGGCCGGTTGCATAGCCGCAAGGATCTCGTCTCGCTGCTGGGGGCGAAAAAGACGAGAACGGCATTTTCGCACGCGAGCCAGATAAAAATGCCTTCGTTTTAATATTTTTAATAAAAAGAGACTGGGTGAGAGTATACCATCAGCCCGTTTTCGAATTTCTTTTTTCTCTTTTTCCGGCCGGCCTTTTTGTTCTGCGCCGCCCCTGCCCTATTATGTTCTTTTCGCTCGCTGGCTGCTGGCGCTATTGAATTTAATTCAATCCTTTCAATCCGCTGGGGAAGCGAACGATGGCGAAGAAAAGTAAATTAAAAATCAGCGCGTCTTGAACATGCACCGCAGTATCTTCATCGCGCGCGCGGCTTTGTGTTTTCAAATAATTTCGTCCCTGCCACCCCCACCCCCGCCGCCGCCGCCGCCGTCTCGTTTTCCTTCTTCTTCTCATTAATTAACGTGCTTCTGCCGTGGAATCGTGAAAATATGCATATTTATACACTTGGAGAGAAAGAGAAGGCGCAAAGGGCCGGAATGTAAATGAGGTGATCATCGCGAGAATTTTTCTTCGGCGCCGCGGAGACGTCTCTTTTCATGCACTCCGCCATCACATCGTGATGGGGCTGACGTTTTTCTTTCAAGCACATTTGTACGCAGATCAACTCGAATTCCGAGAAACCAAGTTTTGCATTTCATTTGAAATTATCAGCAGACGTTTTTGTTGAGCCTTATAAAGAAAAGCTGTAGAGAAAATTTGTGAAAAAAATCATTGAAATACTGCGTGTGGTTTAAATATTTGAAAAAATCGGCTCAAAAGTTTGTCTCCTTATTGTAAAAAATTTTTTCTTAAAATCATATTTAATTGGAATTGGATACATCACGACGATCGTCCTGATTTCATTATTGCGCGTTTATTTTAGAGATAAACTGTTGCTAAATTTCACAAATTTAATACTCTTAATTATTGGTCTGTAAAGCTTTGTTTCGTGAGTGGGAAATATAAAAATCTCCAAACCCGTAATATAATAAAATTGTTATCATCATTTTGCGTCTCTGTTTGTTTTATAAATGTATCCCGTGATACGCAGTAGTTTGTGTTGACGACTCTCGCGAGAACTTTGGAACGAGCAAAAAACCCATCGACAGCATTAATTTGTCGCATAATAATTTGGCAAACTAGACACGCGCACGGGCCGCTCTCGACGCGTCCCAACGCGGCGGCAGCTAATAACATTTGCATAAAGAGCGCTAATAGGCTTAAAATTAGAAGCTTGATAAGATTAGAAGTATAAGTAGAATTAGCGTTTCCATATTTCGCGCGATAAAATAAGCTCTCGCAGGGCTTGTAACTCGAGCGCCTTATAATTAATACATATAATGCACTCGCTTAAAATTCCCTCGTCTCCCTCGGGCGAATATATTAATTCAGTTAGCCCACCTGTGCGCCTCGTAATTTATTTGGGCTCGCAGTTTTAATCGGCAGGCAACATGTATGCATTTTCGATTGCGCTGCAGCCCTGATACCGGCGTTTCAGGGGCTGCCTGCGTTCTAATTTGTGCGACGGGGCGAAACAACCCTCTCTCACCCCCGTCACGGCCGCTCCGCCGCAGCGCTACCTCGGTGAAATGCAAATTTTAATTGTCATTGGCGCTGTTTGAACATGATATTTTGATAGCGAGCACTCGCAGGGGATCATCCCGTCTCTCATCGAGCTGATTAATTGGCCGGGGGTGCGGGTGGAAACGCATTCTATATAGTCACTTCTGCTGCAGCCAGACTGAACATTTTCCTGGCAATTATCGGGAGGTTTGCGTTTTACGATTATAAGCGAAGTCATTTTGGGGCGGTTTCGGGGCCCTGGTGCGTGATGCGTGTTAAATTTGCTGGATGAATATGATGGGTCGATTAAGCATATTGAACTTGCTGCCAAATCCCTTGACCAACTGGCGAAATCTAATCATCCGCATGTACCGCCCGTGTTTACACAGACTAATTGAATTATTGATTTAGACGACGGTTGTCGAGCTTTAAAATATTAAAAAATTAATAACAATCTCAGGTTATTAATGTAGATTAATGGAGAAAAAATATTTTTAATTATTTTTATCACCAGGAAGTGGTTAATTGGTTGTTTGAACAATTTAATATAAAATTTGCACAAAATCGTGGGTAAACTCTAGTTAGAGGAAAGATAAATTGATAACGATGTGTCTAAAATGATCTAACATAAAATAAACGCCCAACAACTTTACCACGTAGACAAACCTCGTAGGTCAAAGGTCAAGGTCACTAAAGTTTGACCTTCGATTTCTAGAAATTCCTGCGAAACGGAAGAAGCAAAAAATTTTATTTTAAGATTGCCAAAATGAGCCTCATTTAATAAGAAAAAACATATAAAAATATTGTGTTGCGGTTCTTCCGAATTTTTGAGAAATTAGAATTTGAATTTTAAAATGAGGTGTTTATTCGCCCCAAAATTAGACCCTTTTCACACATTTTATGATCAGATTTGGTAACCAATCACTTTTGGGTATTTATATTTCTTTAAAAGGGGTTGAAATCATCCCTCATCCCTCATTCATTTGGGATAATTATTGTATTTCGCTGAATTAAACCATCATTGGTGTCGTTCCATAGGTTTTCCGCCCCCAAAAAACAAAGCTGAAGTCAATTTCACGTTTAACTGGCTCCATTCAACTCTAAATGACCTATCTGAAACTATTGGAGCACTCCGAGCTGCATTTGGCATGATTTTTCCGACTGTTGGAGAAAAAAATCATGCCCAAAATCTAATGAGTGCATCTCTTTATGTTCTTTTCTTGGACGTTCAAAAGGCTTTCGACTCTATTTTTATAGAAATGTGCTCTCCAGGCTAATTATGACTTTTTAAAACTTAAATCATATTGAATTATCACTAAGAATTCGCTTTCAAGCGACTATTTCCCTTCGCGCTGCAAAAAAGGCAACTGCTCTATTTTTAACTCATGTGTGTTCACCTCTTTGTTCCAGGTATGTGCACTTGAAATTACTCACAAAAGCCACGCTAGCAGAAATCTAGGCTCTTAAACTGGAGGTATGTATTCGAAAGTGCTGGAAAATCATCTTTCGCAAAATGTGAGTACGAAGCATAAAAGCGCAGTCACAGAGGAAAAGCGCGCAGTTTCATGTGTGTGCGAGCGAGCGCGAGTGATGTTCAATGAGGCGGACCAGATTCAGGAAATACACGCTCGGCGTTATTGCATCAAGAAAATTCCATCAGAAGAGAGAAAGAGAGCGGCCCTACACTCTCTCTGGCCCGCCGCGCGCGCTGTGGCAAATACGTCGGCTCAAGATTCAATTTTGATGGCTACATTCTCTTTGCTGCTTTAATCCCATTAAAAAACTTCAAAAGCGATATTTTCTTGCGCTGCTCTTGTGGCTGTATGCCGTTTTGATCTCGGAGAGCCTTCAGCGCAGCGCGCGCGAGATGATGAAACCCACCAGGGAATACGAGCCGCTTTACTTCCTCTCTCTCTCTCTCTCTTCAGTTTCCTGCTCGTCGACCCGCGCTTCTTGCCGTGTGCTTGATGATAAATTTAAAAAGGATAAACATTTAATTAATGTGAAAACCCCGTTCGTTCCAAATTAGATTCTGCGCCGCCGCCGCCGCCACTGCCGCGCGGAGGGCGCACATTCGTTTAGGAAAAGTTTGTCTTGTGCAAAAGTCCGCGAGCACCACTTAATTTTTATTTATCTGTGCCAGGCTTATCTCTGAGTGAGCAAAACTTTGTGTATGATTATTTACAAACACAACACGGGCTTAATGGAATTGTGAATTAGAAACAAAGTTTTGGGCGCGTTTTAAAATTTTCTTTTCCTACTTCTCTTGATGAAACTCAAGCTCTCTTGCTTTTGCCGCTGAGAGCCCTCTTTCCTTTTTTATTTTTTCGCAAATAAATATCTTTGTCTCGGCGCGCGTGAATTACGATATGGGCTTTTTGCATTCCCCCTGGGGAACGCACACGCACGCTGCTCGCCTCTGCTTATGGAGAACACGTACCACTGTGCCTCGGAAAATATTTCGGTATTATTGCATTTTTGTCTCCTTCTTTTTCCAAGTCACCGAATTTTAGTGCTTTTTTTCGTTCGCCCGGCCAATTCTTTAGTTAGCAACAAAACGACAGACAAACAAAACAAACTGAAGAAGAAGAAAAAGAGGAATTGCAGTGCATGCGGTATATGCTCCCCTATTTATTTTTTGTGCAAGCCACGCTCTCCGAAAGAGGGAGACAAAAAGAGAGACAAAAGAAATCAAAGTTCGTCGAGCCCTTGAAAAAGGGAAAACTAATAAAATGAAAGCTTCTGACGATTTGAGCTTTTTACGTCATTACTCAAGTAGTTTTAAATGTAAGAAAGATTTCTAGAGCATTTTTATTTTAGATGAAAAATCTAAGAAAATAAACATCTACATAAGAGAACAAATACTCACTATGATTGAAAAAATGAAAAAATTCAATTTTTGACTCGGGGGATGAAATTATGGCCAATAGGGGTTGAAACCACCAGAAAACTATTCAGATCACCTGAGGAAGTCAAGCCAAGTTGAACGGTGTGTAGTTTTTGCATATCAGACAGATCACATTTTAGGGGTGTTTTTCATTTTTAAAATTTCGTAATCCTTAAAAAACACCCGGAAGTATTCGAAAATGAGCCTTGGTGACCTTTGCCCTTGACCGATGACCTCAAATTCGGTGTTCATTCAATCGGGTTCGTCAAAAGGAGTTAAGTGCACGTGCTTTAATTTTAAAATACGCCAAAAATGTCCCGTAAAACCCTTAAATTTTCTTTTTGGTTACTCTTGAGTGTTAATTCTGCTTTTCAAAACCAAAAAATACTGGAAATGGAGTGCTTTGATTACAGGAGAGTTTCACTAGCTTTCAATCAATATTTTCGTATATATGAGAAAAATTCATCTAGCTTAAATTTGGCAAGAAAATACACTCTTTAGCTTAAAAATTTAAATTATTTCCAACACAAAACTTCTTTCCTTCTTGAATGCTTGTCTTGTGTTTTTACCAATAAAAGTTTATTCAAATTAAAATATCCAGCTCTCCACAGCAGAGAGCCAGTCACATTTTAAACGAAATTGAATCGTTCCTCGTGCACTCGTGCGCACGGACTGACGTGTATATGCACCGACGAGAGAATCGAAATGCTATTTTGAAGTCTTGGTATGCCCACACGAACCACATGATCGCAGCGGCTAACATCTGGTTAAGGAGAACTTTCTTCCGCGTCTGTTCTCTTTCACGGCTGGCACCGCGAGTGTGCAACTACTGAAGCAAGCTTCGCAGAAATTAGGGAGATACAATCTGGCTGGACGAATCGCACAATATTATGATGAGATTCGTGAGGCCCACGCCTAATTAGGCGGAGCGCGAGAATGTTGGTCCGTTTGTTTTAATGAGTGCCGGCACGATCGTTTGGTTGGGATGAGAGAGAGGGAAAACACCTGTCCGCCTGTGTTTCTCGCGGAGACACTAAACGCGCGCGAGGGCCTTTTATTCGTTAATCTCTACATGCGCCGAAAAGACCGCGGTGAGGATCATTAATTTGAAGAATCCTCGCGCACAAGACAAGATTGAGCAGGGAATGAGTGGGCTACTGTATTTTTATAACTTGGCAGATGGGGCCGTATTGGAGTACAAAAATAAAATCTCGAGCAGGAAAAAAGCGTCAAGTGCAACAGCTGTAAAAAGAAAAGATTGAAAAATTTCCGCTGGACATTCAAGGAGAAAGGGTTCAGCGGTCAAGCGCGTGCGGTTTAATTTAGGCGAAACTGGTCGGTCCACGTGAAAAATATCACCTCTCGTTCAGCTCTTTTAATACTTTTTAATGAGCGCATAGATTTCGGCGTGTGGTGTGTGTATGTGTGTGTGCGCTGCGCAGTTTATCTTAAAAGGTTTTTGCCTGCCTGCCTGCCTGCCTGCCGGCGGGCCAATCAAACGCGTGCGCGGCCCGCTTGCTTTTATTTATTTGACCACTTACTTTTTATCTCGCCAGCGCCAAGGATGGATTATTGGCGTCTGCCCCTTTGTGTTTTCTTGTTGTTGGCTCCGCTTTTTGTAAGTAAAAGTTTATATAAATAAAGGCGGGCAGCAGTGGTGCGCGGCCAGTTGGTTTCCTTCCGTCAAAGTGGCCTGCAAAAAGATTATTTTTCTTTGCTCCGCTTTCCCTTCTCCCGACTAATCCCGATCAGCTTTTATTCTGTCAATGTAATCGAATAAATCACCACTAGATTAATGTGGCTCGGACAAAAATGATGGATTTCAATTGAAGCAACAACAATTTTTGTTCCCAAATTGACAAAATGACTTCCAGAGGAATTCATGGACAGGCTTATATTGCAATACAATCCAGAGCTAGCTTTTTCAATTATTTTTTATTAAATAATCTGGACCCCCTGGTCACGCTAATGTGGTGTAAATTGCCGCTAAATTATGCTAAAAACTAGTCTAAACACTTTCTAACTTGTTTACGCGCTGTTCTATTCACACCAGTTGCATCCTAAATTCCACTCTGCGAAAAATGCATTTTTACCATTTTATATGGGGTGGAAAATGGTTTGAATGCTTTAATTATCTATAGGGAAGGTTATTACGAGTTAAACGGTGATAGTTTTTGTAAATCAGATCCGTAGAAACCAAGATTTGGTGAAAACTGTTTTTTTCTTTCGCATGCCGTCGAAATTAAACACTGTGCGTCTGCTATATCTCGTGTTCTAACAGCCGCAAATACAAAATTTGCATACCGTTCTAATCATCTGCACGTCCCATGATGAATTGAAATGGTATTAGGGTGACGAATACTCAATCCCATTTCGCAGGGAGGTGCAAACGAGAAAAAAATGTACAATTGTAGGTTTTTTAGCATGCCAAAAGGGGGTTGAAACCCTAAGACTGCTTTGGCTGTCTAGGGGAGGTTGAAAATAGTCTATAGTGTGGTGTTTGGTTTTTTTGAAAATCCGACCAATAGAAGCTGAGATTTGGGCGTGACAAACTTTTTTTAAATAAACTTAAAAACACAATTTAAAAAAATTTCATACATACCAGATTGTGTTGGTTTATAAGACCTATTTTTGCGCTCTACAAATGTTAACGTTAGTAAACTCAAAAAAATTACAGCCTATTTTTTCAAATTTGATTAAAGAGTTTAGCTATCTTTTTTTTTGAAAAAAAACCCTTTCCAATAAAAGACTAGATTTGTTTTGTGTGCACAAAAGGCATAAGAGCCGAACCAAGATCCTTGATTCGCTTTTTTTAAAACAAATGTCAACGGCAGAGCCATTAAGGAAGGGCTGCGTGCATTCTCATCTCAGGGGCCCACCCGCACCATTAAAACCCACGCAGTGAAAGTAAACTGAAAAGGGTCGCGCGGACTGCAGTGTTGCGATGTGATCCTTTCCCTTTCGCACGAAGTGATTTTGCACAAAAGGGGAAACTCACTCTCCGCGAAATTCGCACCACTGGGGAATGAGGAATTTCACTTTTTAAACAAACGCGCGTGGGTGCATTTTCGGATAATTTTTCAATTTGGCCCAACCTGTATTGCATGTTATTGAATTTCAGATTTATTCGAGTTCTGGAACACAATTGTACCAAATCATTACACGACATTTAGAGGGGGCGAGGTTGATTCAATATGCAGCAGCAAATGTATAAAAATTCAAATCAGGTAAGAAAATTGTCGGAGTTCCCCGGCCCCGAGCGAGAGAAGGAGAGAAGTCAGTCAACGCGGCTGATGTGCCCCGTTTTCCACTTTTGATATAAAAATGACGCGAATGAGAGCGGGGTGCGTCTAAAGGGGGAATAGGGAATTTGCTCAGCGAAGAGAGCGTCACTGCTGCTTTTTTCCATTTGCGCGCGCGTGTGGTTTATCCCGGTGGCAAAGGCGCGCGTTCGAATCCACAGTTTTAAAGCACAGCTCGCGCTCGCTCGCTTGCTTGCTTTTCAATCCCCTTACGACAATGATTTTCAATCTGGCTGCGCGCTCGCTCTCACTTTTTATTATACGAATTCGCTCCTGCAGTTTATGCAAACCGGCTGGGAAGAAAAGGAGGAAAAAAAGAGAGCAAAAAGGAAGATCTGCACGCTGCGTTTGTACGTGTATTGTCTCTTCGCTTGCTCGGCTAACCTTTTAAGCTCTATTTTCTTTGCTAATACCTCCTTGGGAAGTGCGCACTTTGAGCATCGCCGGATTGAATGGATTTTTTATGTTAAAATATGCATGTACCTATGAGAGGAGCGCTGGTGTTTTGGCAACGTGTTCCCTTGTGCCGCGCTAAACCACTTGTCCCACTGCGCGCATCAAATTCACTGAATCGGCGGTTTAGGAGAGCGCATTTGCATTCTGCAACGATCCAGTTCCTTTGCGAGAAACCTGAATTATTTCTTAGAGGACGTCAAAAGGTGTTGGGCAAAAAACAGTTGTGAAGTTTTTCCAACGTCAAATGCTTTTTTATTTCATAATTTAACTAGTAAAAATAACTCAAATAAATAATATGCATATAAAAAATTATTTTATGCTTTTTTTAGATTTTTGTTATAAATGTAAATTTTTTTTAATAAAATAACAAACTTTGTATTGTTTAATATGTATTTAATAATTATAATGTTTTTACTTTAAATATGTATTATTTTTGTATGTTAAACAAATATTTTTTAAAATTTTGTTTAGTTATAGGATAAATATTTTGAGTCATACAACTATGTTATTATTAAATTCTTAAACTCTGCTCCAAATTGTTCCTTGCACCTTGCAGTGAATTTCGATAGTAATATTAAGTAATAAGAAAATGATAATGTGGTGCCCTGAAAATTGAGGAAAAGTTCCACCAAATATACAGAGTTTTAGAGTAAAACTTTGTTCTGAAAATCATTTTAATTTAATTTGAAGTACTTGTCTAAAAATTGAGGAAAATACTAAAATATACTTAAGTTTGTCATTTAAACTATTGAGAAAATCGGCTTAAAAGTTTTCCAATAGTCTCCTTACTGTAAAATCACGTTTTTATTTCATAATTTAGGGAAATCAAGTTCATAATTCGCACACCGTTAGATAGATCGAAATGTAGCAAACAAATCGTGAAATTTGACTGTTCTTCAGTCCTGATTTTAGAGATTAAACTATTGTTAAATTCCACAAATGAACAACTAAATTTGCTATAGTCAACAATGCTAAATTGTTAGAACTGTTGGCTTGTAAAGCTCAACTTAAAGTGTTTAGGAATAATCTAAAGGGATTAGGATATGCGACTGAATATCCTGAATGATGGCACATCTTTTCTTTGACACCCTGAGCAGCGATGACGTCAAAAAAGCAGGCCGCTCCATTTATCTAGTGCTTGTGGCCATAGTTATTTATAGAGCAAAAATCTGCGGAATTTTGAATTCCTGTCACAATCTTAATTAAATTGTTTCTGTTTAGCTTACAAGTCCATTCGCCGATAGAGACACAGCAGCAGAATTTTTTGCTCCATTCGATTAATTAAGAAGTGATTTGTGGATACGACAGCTTTTTCTCAATCTCCAACGCCGGTTGTTTTCTCGTCACAGCTAGCTCGTTCTGAAAACAGGTCTAGCCAGAGAAAAATAAACACACAAAATATATGGCAAGTTTTTACACTCATTCTCCACCTTTAACGGTCGATGGAGTATAGTGAGAAATATAACGAATTTCCTGATATTGAAAAATCCGTATTTTGTAAATCCAGCATCATAAATTTATTCTCTCTGTGATATGCGTTTTTGGGGGGTGAGTTAAAAGCGTCAGCTGAGCATCAAAATACCGCAGCGAACACGAGCCGAATAAGAGCTAAAATAAATGGCGAACAAAAGGCGGCTTTGTTATATACTTTTCTGTGTAGGCGAATTCCAATATGTAAATAAGTAAGTATCGTTGGACGTCGGAGCTTAAATTCTGCGTTGTGCAGACAGATAATTTTAAATTCCGAAACCGTATTGTTCGGCAGAGAGACACCGAAATCCTGCTGTAACAGATAAAATGAAATATCAAGGCGATGGCAAACATGTAGAAAAATCTTCTTCACGCCCATTTTTTACTAACTGAATAGATTTTAATTTTGTCTAAAAATTTCCTCTAATGAAATACAAACAGCACGTGAATACGCACTGATAAAAAAACCACCATAGCATGAAAATTTTCTCATTTTTTTTTATTTTCTCGGTTAAAAATCGTCGGAATGTTTTTACTAAATCAAAAGAGAACAGTTTAAATTCCACTTTTCAAGAGAATTTGCAGCGCTCGGCAGATTTCTATTCCTCCTCGTAGATAATTTATCCAAAATCGTATGATATTTTTCGGGGAATTTTTTTTCTCTTTGCTGTGAAATAAAATAGGAGACATTTCCTCACCATTTTAAAAGCTGTACTTTTTTAAAAAGAAAATACGCTGCTATCCAGGGTTATTTTATATTTAAAATTTAAATGAATATTTATAGGGTTAGTTCATGCATTGGCCACAAGGGTTTTCTGGATTTTTAACTCTGTGTTTCTTGCAAAATAATACGGTGGATAAACTGATGTGCAACGGACGATATAAAACGTCTCGCTTATTGTACTGTCCTTCACTCATGCGAATTAACGCACCCATCAAACATAGAGAGTACATCGGACACACGCACGTGGCGGCACAAACCATATCGCATCCCCCAATCAAGCTCCTTGGAGTGTAAGAAATAAAATCCGACCCAATTAGTCGTGTTTATCCAGCGCACAGCCGCCAGAGATTAGCCATGCCATATATGAGAGGCGCGGAGTGCGTGCGTTAATTCTTGAAGAGCCAGCAGGGAGCAAGGGGGCCTCGATACGTCATTTTTGGCGCGGGGGCACCCTGCGCACTGTCAATCACAGAGTGCCGCAATAATTCCGCCGCCGCCGCCGCTCTGTTTGCCCCCGATGCACCCCGCCAAATGCAACGTGCACGCACCCCCGCTGGGAAAAGTGCGCTCTTGAATATTTATATTGCTAGTTCTGTGTGTGAGTGTGCCGACTGGGGTGAACTCCATTTGGAAAAGGTGAAATAGATTTCATCAAGGATATAGGGATGGGAAAAACCAATTATCGACTATTTTGTTAGCTTTAACAGGCCAAAAATCAAGAAAATTTGGCATTGTTGACAGCATTAATGAAATTTAACATCAGTTTATCTCTAAAATGTTCAATTTCAGATTTTGCTAAATTTCTGAATAGTTTTTTGCTTGATTTCGATCCTTCTCGATACGATTTATCCAACTGTGTGCAAAATTTGAGGAAAACTCCCTAAGTTGTGAAATAAATCGTAATTTTACAGTAGAGAGATAATCCTTGATTAGCATGCTAACTTTTGAGCCAATTATCTCAAATATTTAAACGACAAAATACAATTTTAGCATTCGCATCATTAACGATATTTTTTACAAAATTTCTTTGAAGCTTCAAATGACACAGTTTCGAAATTGATTATTTACTTAATTTGGTCACGGTTTATTCACACACAAAATTCCTGTACCGGCCATGTTCGAATTTCCCGCGGGCTATGGCACCTGCCACGCCTTTTTTTCAAGAATTTTACTGCCACGCCAATTTTTAAAATTCCCTCAAGTTCAAAAGATCGCTTTTAAATCCAGCGTGGATGTACATTTCAGTAGCGAGCATATGAGTGAATAAAATTTAAAAATATAAAATTTTAAATTCTACAACGACTTCATGTATTTGGTATTGACAATAAAAGCTAAGAAGAAGACATGCATTTTATGCAAAATTTTACTATTTTCGAACTTTATTGAATCAATTTTTTCCTTCGAATCAATTATGAAAATCGATTATTTTTTGCACATCCCTAAATCATCAATTTATATTCAAAATAGGAGCATTATTTCTCTCTGGAGAATTTGAAACAAATCGTGGAATTCGCGTCGTTGCGTGGATGGTGCCACGTGTCGTGGCTTAGGAATATTCAAATGGAAACATTTCCACAGGTAAACTGGGTCATCAAAAAGCCAGCCATTATCGCGGGCAACGGTCTTCTCCGCTCGGACATTTGTAAATTTGTCCGATATGGTAATAGCCAAATAGCCGAAAGAGCTTCCACACACAAACCTATCGGCATGGATGGTCTAATAAAATTTTACGGCCAATTCGCTGCCGATTAGCGCCGATCCGAGGATAAATTTTTACGACGAACAAGAATAATTAGAGCAGCAGCAGCGTAGAATTTGCATAAGCCGTGTGCGCACTCGGAAGCTGCAAATTATTAATAAAGAGAGTGAATTTGACGCACGTACCAGACCATGAAAGCATCAGACGAACACAAATATACTGCTGGAGGCTCCGTGTATGCTGCGCGAAATATTAATATTGTGAATGATCCGACGCCGCCGACGAGCTGCTGCAGCAAACAACGCGGCGCGAGGCTCATATACTTTGGAATAAATGCAGTGTGTAGTCGACGGCGGTGCATGTAATTCATATTGATGCACAGACATCTATTAAAACATCATTTCATTTACGACTCCGCCGTGTGCGCCGCCGGTGGTGTGTGTGTGTGATGTTGTTTATTATTAAATCATCCAGCACAGCGCGAGTCTCTTGACGCACAGAACTCACGCAATCGCGTGAAAATATTGCTGCTGGATGAATTTTAATAATAAAACCATCTCTGCCGATGACATGATTTTCAAACTTTATTCATCACCGTATTATGTGTAATTATCTTCACGCATAGGTGATTCCGTGATGAGAGTTTTCAATTAGATGTCACTAATTTTAATTGGAACAATTCTTGGAAATAGCGGATAATTAATATAAAGTGATTTTCCATGCGAAATTTCTGAGCGATTGGATGGGTTTTTGAGTCGTTTGATATTGTAACTATAACCAAATTTTCCTGTGGTTGGAGATTGAAAAAAGTGTGCGGTTGAGTATTTCAGAAATCCTGGTAAATTAGCTAATCTGCAAATTGAAAACAGCGACTTGTAACTTATTTTATTCAAGTTGAGATAGCAACGTGAAACATTCACCTCCCGCTTTAACTTTTGATTCTGGACAACATTTGCATTAAATTTGCAAAAAGTTTTGTGTCAAAGGCACCTTTTTCTGATTTTTCAGGGGTAAAAAGCAGAAAGTTTGTCGAGTTGCAGAACCAAAATGTAGCCCGTGAAATTCGGCACAAGCAGACCAAATTTTATTCAAACACTCTCTCAGCTTTTCCGGCTTAATTCACCAGTTGCGTAAGCCCTTACTCACTGTTCAAAGCCACCAACAGATAGCGCCACCGTATTCCTTCGTAATAAATTTAATTTTAAGGCACTTCCGCTGCGATTTTAGACTCAATCCTGCCAATGTACATTATTCACTTAATGTATTTTCTTTTGACGTGCTGGAAACCAAAATCGGTTAAGCCAATCGCCGTAGAATCGTGAAAACCTATATTTTTAGAATATGCTTCAGAGAATCCTGAATCAATGATCGTTGAAAGCGTCGTGATGTACGAATGACAAACTCTTGCGAAACATTCTCCCTGTGATTTAAACCTCCTCACAAAATTTCTCAAGCTACAAAAGGTCGTCCCTTGTATTGAAAAGCTAATTCAAAAGAGCGAAATTTGTCCTCTTCTAAACATTAAAAATGCAACTGCCACCCTATAATGAAATGAAAGAAAAAGCAACAAAATTTTAAAATAAAGTAAAATGCACAATTTACCAACTTGTGATTCTGACGAGTGAAATTGAAAAAATGAGTAAATTACGTGGTAATTTCAAATTAATACGCGATTTAAATAATCGTTTACAAACGAAATGAGCAAGTTGTGCCATAAATTAAAAATATACTATCTGATCCGAGGCCAACTGCCAGCAGGGAGCGACACGCTCGTTTGATAATTGGTATAGAGAGCAACTAGATCACGCGCAGGGGCCTGAATGCACCCCCTGCGAACCCCCGAATGGAACGTACGTGAAAAGAAAAAAAAGAAGCGCGGCGGTGCATCGGTCCGGCCGGCTCCCCGAGAGGCAGCTGGGCCGCGTTGAATGCGAATGTGTACACACAATATAATATATAAATTCATCCGAAGAGAAACTACACGAAACACGGCGGCGGGCAGGAGGCAGGAGGCAGAAGGAAGCACAGCGTGTATTTAGAGGCTGTGGCCGAAGTGCGGCGGCGTCGGCCGATCGGGGAGTTGATGCGCGGCTCGCGGCCCGCGCCACTCGTGCAGCAGCGTTTCGAGTCAGTCGTTCTTGGTCTCGGCAACGGAGCTCGTCGCTTCGTCCGCTCGCTTTGCCGCCGCCTGTCCAGCGCAATGCGTGCCTGCTGACTGACTGAATTTCTCTTTGTCTTTGAGTGTCCGGTGTCTGCGTCTGTCCGAGAACTGTGTCTTTCTCCTCCTCTGCGTTGGCACGATGGCGTGCTACCTGAAATTTGTGTTGGTGGCCAGTGTGTTGTGCCAGTTGGGCCTGTGGGACGCTGTTTGGGCCGACAACACGCACTTCGGCGGCCTGTACTACGAGGCGCCCTGCTGCGGACACCACCACGTCCGGCATCACAGAGGTAGGCATTTTCGTGAGTTATTTCGGGCCCCGCCACCGCCGCCGACGGACCCACGTGCGAGACGAACGCAGTTTTGCACCTTTGATTTGGCTGAAAACGGACGCGAGAGACTGCGTTCGATTACGCTTGCTGATAGCCGCCGTGAAACTGTTTATTGTTTCCAATTTCGGAACTTCCTGTTTGTGCGGCAGAAAAAAGGTCGCCATCGGTTGGGACAGTTAGTTAGGTTGGACAACTTCCTCTCGGTTCAATTCACGAACAGCTCTCTTTTTTCGATACTTTATAAAAGCTTGCAAATTGATTTTCAAAGCGAAGCTTTTATAAGGAAATATTCATCAATAAATTTTGTTAACCAATTACCTATAGCTTCTAAGTTTGGAAATATGAAGAGTAGAAGGAAAATTTGTTTACTTAAAGTGTTGAAATATCAAAGTGATTCATATAGATACTGCCTCTAAATACTGTATGTTCCTTTTGTGGTCTAGATCATTTCTAAATCGAAACGAAAAAAGGAATTAAACTCCTTTTTTAAATCTTCTTCTTGCGTAAGTTAACTTAATGAATTATTTTTTACCGTGATCGATTTCAGTGTTAAGTGATGTTTCCACTTTCGCTTTATCAGTATTCTGCTATCTTTATTGCCATATCTCTCATTTGTAATTTTTCGGCAGTGTTTACCATCGTGCACTCTGACCCATGATGAGAAAAACGATGATAAATTCGTAGCATTGTGTTCAAATTGATGCTCAACATTCCGATTTTACTCGTAAGGGAATTTGTGGAGAAAGATTTGACTGGTAGTAAACATTTTTAAGATGTCAAAAGGGAGGAAATATCTAGATTGGGAGCTTAGAATTTTTCAAATATTATCAACAGAATTTATCTAGAACTATTCCCTACTGCAATTTCGGTTATGTCACGAATTCATGAAATACAGTAAAAACAGAATTGCTTGAGAAGAGAGGCCACCAGAGTGGACAATGCAGAGTCTCTCCCCTTTGAAAAAAATATTTTACCTGTCACCACAGTTGAAGGAATCTTTACAAATATATCTTAAATCGATATTTCTTCCCCTGTCAAAATATTGAGAAAAATATCCATGAAAAAACGTAGCCAAAAGTTATGTTTTTCTTTGGTCAGTAAATATTCAGGACAAGTTTTAAATAATTATATGTTATTGATACACAAATAAAAGTTGATCAAATTTTTGTTTGCAAAATACAAACTAGAATCGAGACTATTTAATACAAAAAAAGCAAACAGTTTGTCAATGATTTTTTACTTGATTTCGATCCCTCTCCTCGTAATGTATCTAAAAATGTGTGGGTTATAAGAAAAGATTCCCTACAATTTTATGCCCACCGCTTGATAAGAACACAAACTTTGCAGTTAATTTTCTCGGAAATCGAAAAATCCACTTTTCAGTTGATATTGAAGGTAGAGGTAAAAATAGCTTTATTTAGAATTTCGCAGTTGCAAAAAAGAAAACTGGTGGGCATGATTTAACAAAAGGCGTGAGTCTCGAAACAATAAGTTCATTATTTCGACCAGCCGAGCACAAGTTTCTGCTCTCGTGAGGTGGCAGCGGAGAAATCCCCTGCTCTCGTACTTGCTTCGCCTTCGCGGGGGTTGCAGGTTGGCGTTTAAATACGGAGGCTACAAAATTCTTTTTGTCAGCACGACGAGATGCTGATGATGATGATAATCATGCTCTGTAGGTCGCGACGGTGATGTCTGAAGAGCGGCTCCTGTGCCAGAATGAAGCGCGTCATCTTCACACTTCCAGCAGCCCCATTGTTTTAAAGGGGAAGCAGTGGCTGCTGTCGTTTTTCCACACAGTATATATGCATCTCTTTCTCGCCTGTTTTTTACCTGTCTCGTGCAGCACTTCATCTTAATGTCACCTTACATCCCCGAAGGCGGCAACACTCTCTGCAAAAATACCTATATAGTATTAGAGTCGTATATGCGTGCTGTGTATACACCAGAAAATAGAACTACTTTCTCAGCTTCGCACTGCTTCTGGCTTGCTGCCTCAGCTCGGCTTTTGTTTCAGTCCGAGCTACTCTTGACTCCATTGTTTCCTGCCTAATACGAATGCAGCGTGGGCAGATTTGGTTATTTGAACATCTTTCAAAACGTGTAGCGCACTGGTTCCTATATATGCGTGCATGCATTATTTGGAAACGATGGAATTGCCATTTACAAGGCAATTAAACGATTTTATAAAACAAAGCGCTCCCCTCGGATTTTTCAAGGTCTGCTTTTCACACGAGCAAGCGACCGCAACAACAAACACAGTCAGTGAAGCGCTCTGTCGACGCAGATGGTCTTGATTAAGAAATTAAGGCGGCATGGAAAAGTATAATTGGCGGGTTGAAACTCACTATATACAGCGAATGGAAACGGCGGCCAAGCGCACGCAGCTCTTGATACAATAATTACGCTATCAAAGCAGCAGCAGCAGCAGCAGCTTTTGTGTTTGGGATCTTTTTTGGCATGTATTGGGTTATTACACCTTTGCGATTTGTAAGTCAAGGTCTGGCGGCCCACCCACAGAGGAGATGCTGCGTCGAGATGATGAAGAAGTAAAAAGCCAGCGAGCAGCCTCCTTCCTCTGCCTTCCTCGCAATAAAGATATGGCAGCGCTAAATTATAGGTTGCCAATGGATAAAGACAACTAGCTGGCCCCTTTTTTCATTCCCAGCCCGACGCGCTGCGAAACAAAACGACCGCTTGCAAAAAATTCGTTTTGTGTATCGCAGGCCGGATCAGGAAAATATATATTTGGCTCTCGAGGTGCGGCCAGATACATTATCAAACTGGTTAGAAACGCGTTGAATTAGATCAGTGGCGGCGGCGGCGGCAGCCAAAATGGTGGGGCCGCGATTCGCAGGAAAAAGTTAGCAAGCCGGCGCAAAACTTGACTGCGCTTTTTTGGGCCGCTTTCGGGAAAAGAGCTTGTTAGCGGATAATTTCGCTAAAAATGCGTACTGTCACTCTAATTAATGAATGAACGAGGCTCGTCGGCGGTAGGCACTCTATTAATAAAAAGCAGCCGCCGACATAATGAGCAGTGCGATGGAATTTTTAGGAGTTTTGGTTTACACGGCGCAGAGAAGCGGAGATACCGCGCGGGGACCATAAATTTCTTCTTATTCCTTTAAGCGGGCGGCATAAAGCACGCGGAAAGTGAAAGCTCATGTGTGGAATATGCTCATTAAATTTGGGCTCTTGCGAATGTACCAGCGATAATTTATCAAACGGTCGGAGTGAGCGAAAGGAACTCGTTTCGAAAACCCGACTCGGCGGCTGACTCGAATGAGAAAAACAAGAAAATAAAGACGTAATATTATCGGAGATGATGGATTCGTGAAGGGGAAAACAATGATGCGGCAAAGAGGAAAACGAAGGTGTGCGTGTTCTGGACATCTCTCTGTGCGCGCGAGAAGGAAAGGGTTTATGAGCATTATATCAGCTGATATCCTGTCTGCTCGGCTTGCCTGCCTAGCCGCGTGTTTATTTGTTATTAGGGCATAGAGATATAGGAAAATGGCCGCGTCTCTCTCTTTCTCACTCCGTGGCCCCGCGGCTGCATCACGTTGTATAAAGGCGGTGCGCCTGCCAAGATCCCAGATGATGTCTTGCTCAGCACAAACCTTTATTATTATTATCGCCCTACCTTTAAACAACCAGCCAGCCGATAGCCCAGGGCTCCAACCTTAATTACAATCTTAGATTATCTGGCGTTCATTATCGGCAACGCCGAGCAGCCAAATCCACCGACGTGCTGATTGCTTTTGCAGATTTTGCCGCAATTATTGTAATTTCTCCTCGGGCAGACCGTAACACTCACTCATCCAAAATATTACGATCTTACTGAAATTTTTATCGGTAAATACGTCCACACATTTGATAAAGACATTTAAACTATTGAGCTACACGAATTTGCTTGTTTGCACTTGGTTCTTCCGTCTCCCACTCTCACTCTCAAGGTGTAACCCGGGTCTTTGGGAGCCGCGAGATCTCGCGTTTTATTGCCGTCGACTGTTCACCCGAGCCATTCTTCTCCTCAGGTAGCCAGGTGCAAAATGCCATTGAGGTCTCATCTTTTAACAAAAATTGTTCCCTCCTTTCATCGGACAGGCAGGCGGCGTGCTCACTAAAAAGCGAGGCATCCCCGAAAAATGCCACATGACGTGCGCGTTTGTGTTTGTGGCTTGAGGCCCAAGCGCACAGACCGAGTTTTATTCTCTCTCTCGTTCTCTCTTTTTTCTGGAAAACGCGAGAGCGGCAAGAAGTGTGATAATGATACTGCTGATGAATAAGGCATGCACGCCAGAGGAAAAATTTACAACCCGTCACGGCAGCAGAGCAGTAGCACTTCTCTCTAGAGGTGTCTCTTCCCGATGCAAAGAAATTAACGACGGTTTGATTGCTAGAAAAAAAGATTCGAGTACCCAATTATTAAGCATATTTTTCCGGCTAGACAAGTCGTATCCCACAAGTTCGATTAAACTTTCATGAGGCGGCGGCTAACGAAGTAACCACCGCTGCGAAGGCAACAACCTTAAGAATTAATTGCTGCTTAATTTCGCCCGGAGCGGGAGTATCATCAGTTTATGCATTCATAAAAGTGTTTATCAGGCCCCTGGAGAAAAAGTGAACGCGCGCGTCAAAGGCGCGCACTGATGGAATTATTAAACCAGGTACCGCGCGCTCCTATCCTAGCTCCATTAATTTCGTTTGTTTTGTTGCTCTCATCGTATGCACCGGGATTCCTTCAATTTTCCCTGGTCCTTTCCTCCCCGCTGTTCAAAGGTGGCCGAATGATTGATGCGCGCCCGGCCAGAGAAAACAAAAAGACTCGAAAAATAAATTATCCTCTGCGACTCTTCAGCACGGCCGGCAGTTTCTTCGGCAGTTTCCGTTCTAGCTTTTAATTTGACATGAGAAAACAATTGTGGTGCTATTGCGCGCTTGTGCGTGAGTGCTTCCTCGCGTCTATTCTCACCCGCAAATTAACGTTGTGTTACGCGACGCAATTATCTCTAGGTTGTAAAAAGTAACGATCCTTTTTTCTTTTTAAATCATGTATATTTGTTGGTTTTCCTTCAGAAACAAGGCGATTCCAATCTAAATAATTAATATTTTGGCATTTTTCCAAGCTACAAATTTTTGTGATGGAAATGAGATGGTTGCAACTTAAACCGCACGAGCAGAAATTACCCGCATCAAAACGATACTGACTCATCAAACGCAGTGGCGTAAGTGCCTATGGCATTAATTTTTGAGTTATGATCGCAAATAAAAGGGTTTACAGCCCCAAAGATGGAGCGAGTGAAGAAGCCCTTATGTGCGTATAAAAAGCACTGCCGGGCTAATTAATTAAAATACTAAAATAGCCGCGTGCGCGCGTTGCACACGGCAAAGAAATATTATTTTAAGCAGGCAGGCATAAAAAGATCTCTCTCTCTCTCTCTCTCTCTCTCTCTCTCTCCTGCCGTCGAGCGCTACTCTGAAGATAATTTGTGAATTTATAATGGCAGTGCTGTTGATGCTCGTAAAACTAATGCACTGTGTGGCTCATCACAAGCGCGCGCGAGAAGCAGCCAGCCAGTCAACGCCATAAAGCATCTCTCAAAACACAAAAACCCCGAAAGAGATTCTGTGGCGCAGCTTTTATCTGGGAAAACGCCTGCGTCGCCTCTTAAAACTGGGCCTTTAAATTTTATCTCCATCGGAACAGATAAAGTGGTAATATGCATGATGCGCGAGCTGAAAGCAGGAATACGCGCGGCGCTCGTCTCTCATTGTCTTTTTCGCGCGGGGGCGCCTTTCGCGCCTCTCGCTGAATTATTTATGACAATTCCGCGAGATGCACGCGCACAAACACTCGGCGGCCGCGCTTCAAAATTCTCTGTTTCGGCTCGTGTGTTTTATGCTCGCGCCTTTTATAGGGATGTAAATCGTAAAATGCAACACACACTCGTAAAAAACTGCATGCATGTATTATAAAACAAAACAATATTTCGCGCGCGCACGCTGCTGTGTGTGTGTGTGTGTTATAATTTTACGGCGAGCACCGGAGTGCTGGTTTTTGCATGTTTGTATGTGCGAAAGTCAATTGGGAATATGTGAATAATAAAACAGAGATGCATGGTGTGGGGTGCGGTGCTGCGTCAACAGCCGGAAAAATTTGCGTGCCAGAAATTGAGTAGAAAAGTAATGCATGCACAATAGGGACTGAAGAATCCATTTGTTTGCCACCTTGATTATGTTGATAGAAACAATGGCGTAAAGTAGAGCTTTACAGGCCGACAGCAGTTTAGTTTATCTCTACAACGTGCAGTAATGAAATCGGGACCGAAAAACCGTTAAATTTCATATTTTTACACAATTTTCAAAAATTAAACGGTCCAATCGCTTGATTTCGATTCCTCTCATCGTGATTTGTCCAATGGTGGTCGGATTTTGTGGAAAAAATCCCTAAAATGGTTAGTATGCAAGCTTAGCAGCTGATTTGCTCAAAAAATTGATGTTTTAGCTTTTTCATGCACAGGAAGGCGATTTGCTGACTGGTTGTAACATTTTTTCCTTTTTCAAGGCGAAAGTCCGCCTGAAGCGTTTCAATTTCAGTAAAATACTCTGACGGTGTAACTTTTGCGTCAAAAAAATGCAATTGCGTTCTAAACTAAGCAATAAGGGAGAGCATCCATACAACTTTTGCGGTCAAATGAATTAGACGCACAAGAGTGCACTTATTTCAACACGATTGTTCGCACCCGGCCGCGACTAAAATATATTCAAATGGTCGAATTTAATCCTCGTCGGCTGCGCAGCTTGGTGATTGCAGCACGGAGAGCTGTCAACAGCTTTCTTAAAGCTTGCAGACACTGTGGGGCTTCCTCTGTCTCGACTTGATAATTAGTGCCCAAAATGCCAGCAACACTCACATAAATAAACTGTTTGCGGCAGCAAAGCAGCCCCTTAGTTTTTAATTGCCTGCAGGCGTCTAAAGACTTTTTCTGCTCCCGCCACAAAGAAAATAATCAGTGTTCCTGAACACGGGTTATGTTACTTGAATACAAAACTAAATTGACTGATTGGACGGGGGATTATTTATAAGTCGAATTCACCAAAGGTGAAATGCTCCCCCCTGCCGATATCAGATGGAATTTATTGGAGCTTATTGTGAATAAATCTCCATATATCCTGCCAGCAGTCTGTCTATGCCGAGCTCAGGAGATTTTTTTCTCTTCCTCCGACTTCAAAAGCCGTGCCGCCTTTTTCTCTCGCTTTACCTTGGCCAGCCACACGTTGATGATGCTGGGAATGCAGTGTTTCTGCCCGCCTGCAATTGCGGATCACACACGAACACGCTTGTTTTTGCACTTTGATGCGGCGAGCAAATCGAAATTGAAATTTGTTGACAGCAAAACACCTTGCAAAAAATAAGACGTTCTTTACCGTGCCGTGAGGATTCGAGGACGCAATTTCAGTTGACTATTCTTAAATAAATTATTGCAAATAAGAATTTAAAGTAAAATTATCAATTTTCTTGATTTTGAAATTGGGTAAGAGTGAAAATGTTCCTAAATTGTTGTTTATCTTTCTTTAACTGTGAAAATCATTTAAATTGTTGGATGCAATAAGCAGTTGCTCGTTAAAAATTTTGTTCCACAATTTGCAAAAAAAGGATTGTTCAAATTTTCTCTAAAAATGTCCAGCGCCTGACCACATTTTGTTTGCAGATTTCGATTCCTCTTGTCGAGATTTATCCAACAGAGTATGAAACCTTTTAGAGAAACTCTTTGTTGTGAAATAAAGTGGGATATCAAGTAAGGAGACAGTCCTCACCATTTGAAAAGCATGCTAACTTTGCAGCCATTTTTCTCAAAAATTTACGCTGCTACTTAAGTAAATTTTGGCTTCAACTGAATCTCAAGGGATCGAAATCGAGTGAAAAATCATTGAGAAATTAGGAATAATTCTGAAATTTGACTGTTCCTCAGTCCTAATTTAAAAAACTGTTGCTAAGTACACAAACAAAAGACTCAATGAACTACTTTCTAGAGCCACAACTTCAATTATTCATAATTTTAGGCCAATAAAGCTCCATTTCAATACCGATTGACATAAATTCCTCACTTTACCTACAATTGCACATTATATTTTTTCCTTTTAACAGCAGAAGCGTTTATGTGCTCATTCTTTGTCATGGGGGGTCGCCACCACCATGCATGAAAGGACATTGAATTGGACCAAAGACCTCCTAGGTCGATATACATTCCCATCGAATTCCTGGATTCGTCATGGTTGCAGACGTCAACTAGACGTTCATCTTATGGAAATTTCTTCCCTTTTCACTCGGTTTAAAAAGCCCCTTTTGGAAGGGCGAGACAAAGCGATACATACATCACCCCTCGGCGGGCACAGAGAGCAAGACAGGCGGACGGAATACGAGTTGAGAAGAATTATCGGTGCATGGTGTGATATTAAAAAGTGATATTTGTCAGGCAAGATCCGCGCGCGCGATGACAGCTGAGGGATTAAATTATCAATGCATGAGCTAATTCCAAAAGGCACACTATCCGATGCGGGCGGGCTCGAAAACGCGCGTCTGGCCGCCTCTTTTGTGCCGCGCGTGAAACTCTTTGTCACTTTCAAGCTGCGCCAGTCAGCGTCCTTTTCCATCAGGATTTGCATTTTAATAATTCGTGCACGATTTTCATCATCGAATATGGCCGCCGCTTTCTCTGCTGCTCCCAATGAAAAATGTACGTGGCCCGTGTTTTGGGGAAAAAAGTGACGTCGTGTGGGAAATCTGAGTGAAAAAGACGGGAAAACAGTTGGTGTTGTTGTTTCCACTCGAAATGGGGCAAAAAGGTGCGCGCGCTCTCGACTTTAGTGTGCAGGTCATCGCACCTCTGGCGAACGTCTTTCTTTCTTTCTATTTTTTACAAATTCCCAACACTCACCATTTATGTCACCGAGCACGCCTCTGCCATTTGTCTTGCAGCTCATTCTGCTAAAAGGCGGCGAAGAACTGGCGAAACAAATAAAAGACGAAATAGAGAGAGAATATAACATCAACTCTCGCTGCTCTCCGCGGGGAATTTTAAAATTAAATTTCATTTCTGGAGAGAAAGAAACATAAAGAAAGAAAAGAGTTCTGTCATTCTGCGCTCGTCAGACTAAAAATTAATATACATTGTGTGTTCTATTAAACGCTGGCCGCCTTTTTAATTTAGACGTCGGGCAATAAAACACGCGCGCAGCCGCCCTTATTTTCCATTCCCACTCGTGAATCGAGCTCCCAGATAAATTTATGTGTTGCTCCTTAATCGGCCTACCTGTAAAAATACATTAAGTCGCTAGAAATCCACATGCGAGAGTGAATAAATCCGAGGCGGATAATTTAATATGAGGCGCTGCGTTAAATAGCAGCTTGATTAGCATATGAAGCAGCCAACACATTTAAGGATGCTGCTCAGGTTCTTTTTCTCTCTCTCTCTCAGGTAGAAATAATGAAGTGCTCCGCCGGCATACACATATCAGATGTGCCGGCCAGGCATATAATTGGTTGACCAATTAGTAAGAATAATTACCAGAAAATCAACCTCTCTCCGTTTGTGCGTTTATCCTTTTCGGACTCATAAGAAAAGGCTACGAAGGTCGAGCCTGAGAATTTCTGATACAACTGCTTGAATATAATTAAATTTGCGTGCCAGGCTTTGTTGCTGGTTAGTGAATTCGCCGTTTCTGTAAACGCGGACGGAATTAATTGTAAGCTTTTCTAATGGAGTTATCTTAACGAGTCTGTGTAAATTCGTGCACTATCTCTCGAGTGAATAAAGAGCCATTAATTCGCCGGTTGTTGTTGTTGGAAATGCCCAAATATTTTTCAAACACGGGGAAAGCGGAATTATCACTCGCTTACTTCCCGTTCATCTACATAATTTTCCCATAACTCAGGTGCACGTTTGTGCTTGACATAAGCCACGAATCCGTCCAAATCGCAATTAGTATAATGACGGGCGGGCTCCATTTATAACAATTTATACAATTCTGCCGTTTCACTGTGCTACCATAAAAATGGTGAGCCATTACGCTGATAAATTAATAATTTCCTGAGTGACTTAAGCGTGTTGAAGTGTCTCTCCCACCCTTGTCACAAAGCACGCGTGTGCATAACTTATAAATAATGAGAAATTCATATCGCCATGCTCTGTCGGAGTCGGAAACGCACATATTGGCATCGGCGGTCGACAGCAGTCGCTCACTTGTTTTTAATTTGCGGCATGATCCCCTATCTATGGCTCAACATAATGTGCCCCCCGTTTGATACAATAATGAGTCAGCAAAATGCCGCCAAAAGTGAGTGACTCGCTGCCCACGAATTTTAACGGGGGGTCGCAGCTGGGTGGTGAGTGCGGTGTCTGGTATTCTCTTAGTTTTCCGTGAAATTGCCACCGCCCGCATCACTGCCTTTTGGATATCACGGTGCATTATTGCATCATGAATTTTATTCGGCATGCAGGCGCCGAAACAGCCCTGGGGGACCGGAATCGATGACAATAAAAAATAACATTGACGAATGATATAGATAAATGAACTTTGGTCCCTTAAAAACAAAATTTCCTCTCAATTTCCAATTTTAAAGTAGCACTGGGATTTGGGATTGAATTTTGGCTCTCTGACGTAGCACTGGTCTAAGATCGAGACAGCAGCGCCACAGTCAGCGCAAGTAACAAGCAGCTATAGACTCGCTTCCGCTGGCTGTCGCCGTGGCGCTGTTGTCTCGATCTTAAGCAAGCGTCCAATCAGAGATCAGAGGTCCATTCTCTTCTCTGATTGGTTCAGACCAAAAACAGCAAAATTGACGGTTTTTAATTATTTTCGGCACGTCTTGTCAAATTGCTAACCAAGTTATTAGGTGATTTGACCCTCATGATTCTCAGGAATCGATTGGAACTGTCAATAACTTTCATTTTGGTGCAACTATTAGAGGTTTGTGTAAGCCTCCCAGGATTTCAAAATTTATCTTTTGACGAAGAGAAGGTAAATTACTGTTAGTTTTTGTTGCTCAACAAAAAAAAACATAGTGCAATGATTGACACATCACACATCCGGGGTGGACAAATAAACAGCTCGTCTGCTTGTTTAAAAGAAACTTTTCGTGAAATTTGAATTAGCAATAAATCCAGAACGAATGTCACTATATATATTGTGCTGCTGCAAATCCGCCCCCCAGCTGATCCAATTTCCACGAGACGCTCGCGAGCAATGTTGGCGGTTGACTTTTACAGTGGCTGCTCGCTGATGTCTGCTGCTGATGATGATGGTTTCTCGACGCGTTCCACATGACTACCAATGGATATTATTAGTGTTTTGCCGTATGGCGGTGGCTCGATCTTCTCTCTTCATCATAGCGCGCATGCTATGTGACCCGCGCCCAGCGTGAGTTCGCCGCTTAATATAGCAATTTGATAGACCACAGAAGCATTTTAATTCGGCCGAACGATTTGACTGATGTGCCATCTTGTCGGTGTTTTTCTGCCCTGCAGGGAAATTGATCGCGCTAGGTTAATTGCTTCATTTATCTTGGCAGCAGTTTCTCCTAATCTTGACAGCTTACTATCGAATTACACGGATTACAAGACGCCCGGTGATTAACGGAAAATATTAATTGAGACGTTCGTGTGCATGCGTGCCGCTCTTCCGTATAGGTGCAATTTAATTAATGACCTGTGTGCTCTTTTTTGTTGCAGGTAAGAGTCGTCGTTCGCCGCCAGAATCCGATTTGCATATTCCTGAGCGTGGGAAGTTTGGTGTGAGTAGGAAAATAACTTTTTCGTGTTCTGCGGCCATAAAAGATATTGTTCCTTTGCTGAAGGCTAGGAAATATGTATGCGATGGAGCTCTCAGTAAGCTGGCAAAAGCGTTTTTATCTGTCACCACCAGAGAAAACTGAAGCAAACAGTTATAATTCGTTCCTCAGATGTGATAAAAGTTTAGAGGCCTACACATTCTTTCGGCCTGTGGAATATTTTAAAAGTCATAGAGTCAGGAAACGATTTTCTCTCTTTCTCCTTCCTGGTGTCCAAAATTAGATGCTAATTTGGCCCATTTACGAGGCACAAAACACCTTATAAAAGTTAATGGTGCATCAAGTCTGCTCATTCTTGGGTGCGTGCAGCTCTCGTCCGATAAAAGGCTCTGGACCAATTTGGGTGCCGCGTCCTCGGCAGCCATTAAAAGCGTTCGGCGAGCTGGTCAACGCCCAGCTTTTTACCGATTCACGCGCACCACCCTTTATTTCTCCGAGTTTACTTTCACACTGCGAGAATCTATACTGCTAATGCTACATATTGTTTTTGAGTAATCGGTGCTTAGCGAGCGTGGATCAAATGTGAATTTTATGTGCAGAGCGTATGGTGGGATTATGATAATGAAATATAATACCACACGTATGCATGTATACGCTAAGCCTCGGAAAGAAACCGCGGCAACCTGACGCAATATGGGATATGGGGGGAAATTGAAAAAAATTTATTCACAATAGTGGAATGGACCTCTGTGTGGCAGACAGTCGTAAAATATTAGATTTACATAATGGAGCCATCCAAGTGGGAGGAACACACGGCCGTTTCCATGTTTTCTCTCTAAAATATGTAATTTAGCCGCATTTAAATTCTAATGGCGCGAGTGATAATAAAAAGGGAAATTGACAGCTGCGCGCCTTGCGTTTGACTCGTTCTGACTGAGCCACTAATGAGTGACCACTGCTCGAATAATTTATGCAACGTCTAATGTCTCAATCTGCATTATTCTCGGCTTTGCTTTTAGATATAATCCGGAATGAGCGCGTTTTCTCCTGATCCGTCAGCGGCATTTACAGAAAGTTAAACGTCATGCAGCCAATAAAGGGCCCCGAGATAAAAGAAATACGATGGAAATTGCGCTGTCTGCCATAAAAAATGATGGCCCTTCTCTATCAAGATGAAAAAAAATAATACAATCTGCCAGCGCTGTGTTGTGCTATGCAGCTTTTCTCTCTCGTGTACACGAAATTTCTGTTCTGTAGTCATTTGACGTAATTCGACGCCGAAATCCTCTAATTATTTCGAAACGACAGGGGAAAATGTTGCGTCCTGACGCTAATGAGACGTGCAATTGATCGCCCCATCCCTCTTTTGGCATCAGGTAAATTTTTAATAGCACCCGCCCGGCCGCGTAATTGAGCTCTTTGCCAGCTTCATTATTTGATAATTAAGGGCTGGAGTGAATTTGAATTTTTCGCCTCTGCAAACAGTAGGGTCAAAAGGGCCAGCATCAGCAAAAGGGATTTTGTAATTTTGATCTTCCGTGCAGTGTAAACGACACAGAAATTTGCTGTGTTTTTTTTCTACCATTTGCTAATTAAACGTGACCCTGCTGGACGCGCGCTTCGGTCGATGGACTCATTATTCACCATATGAGAGGGCGGCTCATAATTTCTAATTATAAAATATAGACTCGCCCGGCAAATTCCACAGCGCTCTCTCACACACACGGCCGTTAATTGGCATCTCAAATTTCACTCGTGTTAGCCGCGCGCATCTGATTTTGACGAACAGGCGCTTGTATATGTGAGGTATCTAATTGCGAATGGAGTGGCCGCGTACACCCAATACGCCATTAGGCGTTTTTGTGTGAAAAAGCAGGGCCTCTGTATAATAAAAGCTAGTGATCGCCCCCCGTACCCCCCGGGTTCCTCTATTCTCATGTAACAAGTGGCCTTGCTGCGGCTGCTGCTGCTGCTACTTCTCATATAATTTTGTAGACTGCGCGCCCGCCGAGAGGAAAGGAAGGAGAAACAAAAACAGTCAGGTTTTCATGAAAAATAATGTGATGAGAATCCGACCTGATCGCAGATAAGACAAAGAAAGGCTCGGGAATAGAGGAACGGCGCATAAAATAAATATTAGCTACACACAAGAACACAGAGGCAGCCGCGCTGGAATTTCAGCATCATTAATTTCACATTCTCCGCTGCAGTCAAGAAGTGGGACTTAAATACCTTTTTTATGCCAGGTGCTCAGCACTCGGCGGCAGCCGCATTCAAAATATTTATTCATTCCGGGCCTAATTAGACTTAAATTCCTGGCTGCCTCCATTTTTCACATCCCCTCTCGCTGAATATAAATTACTAATTCCCTCTCGAGTCTCGACGAGCCCTTTTCCCTCACCATGCCAACAATTACCTGCACTCGATATGTATTTATCAAAACATTTGATCAGAGCATAATTGATGATTTTATTACGGCTCGGCCGGGTTTTTATTCGGCAATAAAAAGGCACACTTTGTAGCCTCAATAAAATCGGGCATCGGACAGCCGTGGAGAGCAAATATTTCGGCCGCACATTCAGTCAGAGGCATTGAACTGTGCGTCTCTAATTGAGATATCAGCCGTGAGCAATTTCACAAAAAGTGAGTGCGCCCGGCCGCCTCACGGCGCTCGCGGATCGAGAAAAGCGAGCGAATTTGGCCTTCGCCTCCCTGCTGCCAATAGCAGCACGAGAGCAGCACGATTTAACATCTCCGCGCTGCCGGAATGTTTTGCAAACAGGAATCACGCAACATATAATAATTTGCCAGCTCGAAAGCTGCTGTAAAACGCGCGCGCACCGCGAACTTCATTATGCCATTTATGGTGCACTGCGAGCGGCAATAAAAATCCACCTATTTGGGTGCCGTCCATTTTGTTAAAATATGCTGAGTATGACCCGCAGAGCCATTTTGGAGATTCCCCTCAATTGGGGAAAAGAATTACCAGACAAGACGCCGCGTGATTAAAGTTATCTCCTATCTCGTTAGCAGTATATGGCGTTTTTTGTTATTGAGCATCTGACAAATATTTGTTGCTGGGGGAGCAGTGTTCTGTGTGTCTGTGTTCTGATCGTGAAATAACAAACGAAACCTGACTTATCAGCGGCTAGAGGAATAATAACAGAACGCAGCTTGACAATAAATCATCGCTGAGGTGTACCGGCTTATCACCAGGGTTGTTTTGCACCCTGTGGAGCGTAAAGAAAAATGTATAAAACCAACCCCCGCGCAGCCGTCGTGATTTCATTAATTTCGGCTCGCATGCGAACAGCCTGCCTTTTCCTCGCGATAGCAATCTTCCAGCAGCAACGACGGCTTTTATGAAAGAGATTACAAGTGATAATGGCGGCATGACAAACATCGCAATCGTAAAAGTAATATACTTCTTAAATTAACCCCTATTGTGGCAGATGAATCAGTTAAAAAGGGGGAAAGACTAATTTGCGTAATTTTTATTAGATTGTTACTTAAATAAATGTAAAAAATCGATAAATTTACTTTTCGGCTCGGGGGATGAATAGGGGTTGAGGTTGAAACCACCCAAAAATCATTCAGCTCACCAGGGGAGGTTGAGCCAAGTCGAACGGTGTTCAATTTTGGCATTTCTAACCATTACAACCTGAGATTTGGCGCTCACAACATTTGCAAAAATTAAAATATTGAATTTCTTGACAATGAAGCCTTGAAATTTTATCACAAGTTCACATGTACTCTGAGACTGTATTTGAAGGGCATTTCCGATTTTTAAATCATGGCGCTGGTTTTCCAATTAGAAAAAATATGCCTAAAAATGAGCCTAGCAGACCTTTGACCTTGACCGATGACCTCAAATTTGGTGTTCATTCGATCGGGCTTGTCAAGAGGAGTGCAACGCACACCTTATCTTTCAAATAACACTCAATGTGTTCTTGAATTTTCAAAATTCACCAAAAATGTCTATGGTGTGAATTTAATAGTCAGATTATCTTGACACCTCCAAAATCGTCCTGCGACCTGTGATTTCCGCTCTTCTGTAAACTGTCCTGAATGTGAGATCAATCAATATAGTGACTTTGCTAACGACTATGCAAACTAAAGTCACAGCAGCAAGTCTTAGCTCGCTTTACAGATTGCAGCTATTACATTTTTGGCACGCACATAAATTTCGGCTCTGTTATTTATTCCCTTCTAACTGGCCTGTAAAGGAAGGGTTCCGGCCCCGGCTTTATCGACGGCCTTGCGTGTTATCAGAATTATTATTTCACCCCTTTAGCCTAACTATAACGCGTGCATGCAATATACTATACAACACATAAAGCAGCTGCGGCGATGAATGGACGAAGCTCTACGCGCAAAAGAAACGCTCAACTTTTCAGCATTAAACATGTAATACACGAGGAAGAGGAACATTTTCCAGCGCAGTCTGTTGGCCGGGGTGTCTTGAATTTATTATTTATGCGGCAGTCACGCGAATAGAACAGAATTATGATGGCCTGCATGATTTCAAAGTTGGTTTCCACGTTACGTGCTGCGTTAGAAATTGAAACTTGTGCGCCGCCGAAATTAAAACAGCTCTCCAGGGCCCAATTTGCGCGCGCGCTCGCGCTCTGCATATGTGGCGAATTTGCAAACGAGCCGCGCCGGCCGTGGCGTGCGTACACCGAAAATTGGTTTTTAAACGCTGGACATTGTGATTCGGCTTTATTTATTCAGCATGTCGTGACCGATATTATTTCCAGCTCTTGATGTAGTTGGGTACAAAAACACACACGTATAGGTGTGTGCACGCCGGCCTGTTCTCTCTTAGTTAGTCGGAGCGCTCGCTGTTTTTAATATTGATCATGCACGGGGAAAACACGCCAAGCAGCCGGCCAAATGGTTTTGTAGACACGTACATCCAGTCAAAATGTCATTACCGTCGAATCGAAATAATCCGAAAGTGATTTGTTTATCCTGGGCATCGGCGTGTTTGGTGTTTAGTGTTGCTTTCGCTGAATTTCCGTTGTTTTTTTATATTTATTTCTAATAGAACTCCAGCAACCAGTTTTAAATTTATCCTCTCTGCGCGTCACGGTGTTTCCAGCGGAGACCGTGCTTCTTTTTTCCCCCGAAACCGATTAGACTGAATTTATTGCGAACATTCGACGAGCCCGGTGTATCTGTCAAACACACAAAAGAGAGATTCAATTACACGACATACATTACCCGGCTAGCTCTCTCTCTCTATGTCTGCCGCACATGCACACGAATCGGCCGGTGGCAGCGCGGAAGAGCGAACGAAAACCATCCACGTCCTGCGCTCACAAAAAGCAAACACATTGTTTGTAAACTTGGAGAATATGTTATTTGTTGCTGTTGGAAATAAATGCCGCCGTCGCGCGCAAGCTGTGAGTGTGCATGTACTTTTGCCATAAAGCTGTAGTTGACATCATTATACTTTTTATATGGAAATATATCGTTCGGCTTGTATGCTCTTATCATTTTGTGCCAGGGATGGTTGGTTGCCGCTGGAAAAACATTATCCATTCGACTGCTGTAATTTGATACATGCATCTGCATTTTAATGCGACGATTACCTCTTTTTTTGCCTAAAGTTGGTTGCCTTCAGTAATAAACACGACAAGTGCTCTTCTGATTCATATATCAAAATTATGTCATTCGCAAGCAGCTCGTGTGCTGTGCTGGTTTATGGCGCAAATGCAGCTTTGTAATTTTATAATAATTGCCGGGCATTAAGTCTGCGCTCGTTTTTCTATCCAATTTATCGCATCGATGTTTCATTTGCGAATTGGGTCAACCGTTTTAAATAAATTTGCACATCAATTTGCAATTTTGAAAATAATAAAATTTCGCCGCGTAAGCGTGTTTTTTTCGGTGCTGCAATTACACTGGGTTTTTTTACTCAGTTATGTTGGAGGAGCACTCGAAATCGCACCGCAGCACCCTCTCACTCAGAAAATGCGCCGAGTCAGGGCATTGTTGTAAGAGGCTTGCCATCATCACCTCCTCGTGAATTGTAACAAAACACATACACACACACACACACACACTCGTGCGCGCAAGGAGCTTCCTCTGTCTCTCCAAATGGTGTATGCTATATCTCAGTCAGTCAGACAGTCGCGCAGCACATGTGATTTCAGCGTACATACATACATACGGACGGCGGCTTGAACGGATGGATGATGATGCATCCAACGCCGAGAACACAATTCCCGGCCTCTCTCGCGGTTTATTTACTTTAGACACCCGTGTGGCTTATAAAGGAAGAAAGCCATCATATCTGCGCCGTGAAAGCAAATATTGTCTAGAGATGGTATTTAACTTGGAGAGGCCCTGGAAACACAAATAATCCTTCGATCAAACAGCACCTCTGACGCGGCTGTAAATTTCTGTGACCTGAGCATACACACCTTTTCCTGTCACCTGATTCGGAGAAATTATGTGACTAGCGTTCGTGAGTCATACATTTAATTTTTTGCATACATTTGCATTTTTAAATCGCGTACGCACCGAATTATTTTGCTTCGCTACAGACTGGAGACCTTGAACAGAGTTAAGCGATCTGAGAAATGTCACCCGACGCATAAGAATGTTAAATTCCTCTGTTCTGCTACTGATTTTTTGGTGTCTACTTGCAGTTAAAGAGTTGCCTTATCGAATATAATCGCACAAACATATTAAATGATGATTTAAACCAATTTAAAGACTGCAAAATCCTGGAAAATGCTTGTTGTAAATGCATGAACTCATCCCTTAGGATTCAGTTGACTTAATTTTTTTTTTTTAGAAAAGTGGCTGCAAAGCTAGTATGCATTTCAAATGGTGAGGACTGTCTCCTTACTTAAAATCCTATTTTATTTCACATCAAATTTTTTTTGGAAGTAGAGACACCAAGCAATTAGTTTCACGCGCATCGGAAGGTATTTCACAATTCGTTGGGCGACTTTTCTGAGCGCGTTTATCTCTAGTCCAGACGTAAACAAACCTGATGACTCAGTCTGAAGAGAGCAACCCTAAACGATGTGCACGAGAAGCTTTGATTCAAAGAGCAGCAGCTATGAATGTGCTCACCTTGTTTGAGATATTTGAATGCGCCCTTTGAAGTGCGAGTGCATACTTGCGCGCAGAAAGTAGCAAGATTCTGCAAACTACCACCTTTGTGATACACGCGCGCGCGCACGCAGGCAGGCTGTGCTGCGCGAAATCTTGCCTATCAAAAGTTGCATATACCGCCGATGCCGATTTCGCTTTGAACCTTTTCAGCCGCGCGAATAAAAGGGCCGCAGGCTTTTTTGAATATCTTTATTCGTGAACTCTGGCGGGCATTCATGTACACGCTCACTCGCTGACCACCGCCGCCGCTGCCGCCGCCGCCATCATCAACAACATGCTGCTTGTTATTATAATACGTTTTGCCCGAGGCGGCTGAAAAGATATACCAAACGCGCCGGATCCGCCGTTAATATTCAAATCCACCAATGCTGGTTCTCTGCTCTGATCTGCTTATTTCAGATCTGTATTGCACTGCTCTCTTGATGCTCAAAGTCGAAACTTTCGGAGCCACTTATTAGGGGGAGCTCTCTACTTTGAGCAAGTAAAGTTCACAGGCACTATGGTAAACACGATGCTTCAAAGGACTGGATTCTGGAGAGGGTACCTCTCACAAGATTTGTCGTGGAAATGTATTTGTGATTGTGTCACGACTGACACATTCGATTTTTGGGGGAATTCTGAGTTAGACAAAACAGCGACCCAACCAATTTCCAACCAAATTGGCTTTGAGAATTCGTTGGACAATAGAAATCGCGCATAATTGAATTACGGATTTTCAAAACATTCGCCGGCACACAGACAATTCGGAATCAAATCCTCCGCTTTTACACCGTTTTTTCTTCTTCTGCTGCTGCTGCTGAATATAATTATAATTTTTCTCCATAATCGAATCGCTCACAGAGAATGGACGAGGGCGGACACGGACATAGATGAATCAAAGGGATTAGCATACAACACAGTTGATGAGCTGTGCGCCGCGCAATCAGATGAGCCCTCGGCCGCTGCATTCGAAAGGGATAATTCAAATCGCTGTGCGCGCGCGAACCAACTTTATTGCCAACGAGAGCCGTCAACATCAGATGCCTGATGACGATCGTGTTGAGAGGATTTAGTTAGTTTGTTCTCGGACTAAAGGGGTGCCGCGCGGCACATACATTCGATTAGGGGCGGCTGCCATCAAACAAAATAAATCCACACGCTTGTTAAATTACAAAACTGAACCTGCAGCAGAATTGCGAGTTCTTGTTTATCCTTATTTTCAAGAGGAAATGTACATTAGGCAACAGACCATTATTTCGTTGAGGAATGATTTGTTTCTTTAATGTGTTTTGAACACGAAAAAATACATTATCTTCGACAAGTTTGAAAAGGTTTTTTCGTGTTTAAGCCGTCTTCCCCAAAAGGTCATTGGTTGCACATGAGGCAACAAGTCATCACTCCCGTGCACCTGACTGTTGAAATGTTGAAACACACGGTGTCTGCGCTTCTGTTTTTCTCCAAGAGCCGAACGAAGCTTTTGTGGCGAAACCGGTGCCGCTCTTGTGTATTTTTCCAATGCGGTCAGGCCGCGCACTCGCTCTTTTCCATTAACTTTTTGCCCACTGCGGCACAATATAACATTGAGCGCGCTCTCGCTTTGTTTCTGACAGCATTCTCTCTGCTCGCCGTTTGAGAATGGCTCTATTATTGCCAATTGAGGATCCAGAGCCTGTGTTATACACTCTCGCGCAGACACGAATTACACAATCGGCCGCACACTCGACTTGATGATTGCTCTCTCCATGATCGTAATAATAATAACACGAATGATCACAGCGCACACACAGGCACAGCCGGCAGCTATTTAAATAATCCGACCGGCCGAAACGGAAAAAGCGGCTCGATTTTGGTCATGACGTCTGTTTTCCCCTCAACTTTTGTGTGCGCGGCCTCGAGTCAGGTAAAATATAATTATTTCCTGCGCCGTTTGATGTTCGACCTCCGATACTAATTGTCAGTCGCACAAAGCGAGCAGTATATAATCATTCGAATTTTTCGACCCTGTGACACACATCGCCCGAAAGTGCTGCATTATTTTAATTACATACGTTCCAGCTGAAAACAGAATTGCTAATATGTGCAGCGAAAATTATTCTGACCGATCGCGCTGGAAAACATTTACAGCTTTCAGACCGAATTGTATGCACGCGGGCGCCATAATTCACGTTAGCGGCTGTGTGAGTGGTGCTATCAATAAATTAAATTCATTTCGTAATTACACCCCTGTTATTGCGCCAACTAGAGCTGCCGCCGCCACCGCCGCTGCCGCTGCTGCTGCTGGACCTCATATTATCCACTCCATAACTCATATGCAAATGAACAGCTGCTTTGGCGAATTTTGCTATAGCTGCAATTATAGAATTATGGCGAATGAATTTGTTCAGCTGTAAAATTTGCTGGTTAAGCTGCAGCTAGACTGCCCACACAAAAGATTCTGCCCAGCCTGGCCTCAATTAGGAAGAGGATGCTGCGCCCGAGGCCAATTAACTTTGCTTGCTTCAATTCAAGCAGCTGCTAAAAAATTTGTAAAAAGCTCAAAGTGTTTTGTTTGCTCGTTACGCACTTCCAAATTTTTAGGAGTTCAAGTACACAGAAAATGCTACTCAGCATCACGTCATAAAACATGGATGGTGAAAAACGAGAAGCGCATTTCGTTTTCAAATCTTTGTCCACTGCGTGTCGCATGCATGCACGATTTATTTCACAATTTAGGGAATTTTTCCTCCAAATCCGCCACCATTGGATAGATAGTAAAGAGAGGGATCGAAATCAAGCGAAAAGTTTTGAGATTTAACGAAAAATTTGGAATTGAACATTTTATAGATAAACTGTTGCTAAATTTCACAAATAATGCAAAATATGCTTAATTTTTGGCTTTAAATGCTATATTTTAAGCCACTTAAAATGCTCAAAAAGCTCAACTGGCTGCTAGGAGGCGCCACTTTCTGGGTTTCACACCTTGCTAGCGGCGTTAGGTACAAATGTCTGGCGAAAAGATGGCCAAATTCGGCCCCAGTGCCTCTGTATGGCTACTTGGGAACCCATTCAATTTATTAATTGTTGGCATTTAATTTATAATCTCAAGAACATTTTTATCGTGCTAGAAATGTAATTAGCTTTTCGAAGATACCCATCATAATAGCTCCAGCTGCACGACAGAGTCTCTAGATAAACTTCCACTTCCAGAAATGCGCGGTGTTTTCATTTCAACGTTGGGCACAGAACCAAAATCAGCGGGTTCTCCCTGGCTGGCTTACGCTGTGTGGTCTTGTCTATAATGCATTTCAGATTAACTTGTCAACATGAGAAATTGACCTTCCTCGCTTGCGGCTGTGTTTGTTTAGGTTTTACCGCTGAGAGTGCACCGAACGGAGGAACGAACAAACGGCTGGCTGGGCTCGGCTGCCGCTGGTGCACACTCCGCCGCCACACACTCGCACGCCAAGCAATCACCGCGTCGACCAACACCGCCTGCTGGCAATAAATATAGCAACTTTTCTTTGCTCACGCGCCAGGGTCAGCGGGGATTACTCGTGGTGGAGAGAGTAGTTTTTCTTAATTCGCCCGACACTTCCACTTCCACTCTCAAGTTCAAACTGACCGCGCCGAGGAATAAAAACAAAAAGAAAAAAATTTGGTGAGGATCAGAAATTTTAATCCCCGCGTCCGCGTAGGCGGACGAAATCTTTCAAAGGCCTGGCACACTCTGCAAATTTGTACACATTATGACGTGGCCACGCTGCTGCTGGGATAAACAAACACTAATTCCACAAAGTTCCACCTTACCTTTGCAACGGGCTCTCTCTGCTAAAAGCACGCTCGGCTTTGTGGCTCGCGGATGCTGCTCCAAATTTGTAAAGCGCGTAGTTTGTGTATCTCATTACACCTTGGTGCGTATGCGCGTGTTTCTCTCTGTCTCTGTTGACAAATATTTTTTAACTGTGTCGCGGCGGCTGCGACTTTTGTGTGCTGGTAATATTTTTAATTACGAAGGCAAACTCATGCTTTCAACACGAGCAAAAAGAATAGAAATATGAGTTTTTCATTTGCGAACAGATTGTCAGCGGCCCTTGCAATTAATGCACACTTTGATTCGACGAGTATGAAAGTTGAAAAAGCTCCCATCATTTATATTTACACAACATTCTAATTAAATTTAACTCGCATGATGTGTGCTTTGAGAATTACAGACGTAAATTCGAGGCTCGCAAATACTCGCACGCGTCTACGGCAAACAAAGCAGGAGAAGAGGGCTTTCTGCCTGATTAAACGGCATATTTGGAAATATTTAATCAAAAAAGTAGGAGGGAAAACAAATGCGGCGGGCGGGGAGCGGGGAGGATGTGGAGCAGATAAAATAAACCAACCAAGCGCGCAAATCGACTCACTCAGTCAGAGGGCAAAGAACAACAACAGGGAAAGAAAAGCGGCGAATACAAATATATAACAAAGGGTGGATGATTTATTCGGCCCGGCTGGGGGCCAGACGGGGTTATGATGTTCCGCGGACAGTGTTTAACCCCGAACTAAAATTTTCTGAAAAGCACAAAACGCCATTTAGTGTTTCCAGTCAACTCTGTTTAGAGCGGAGTGATGAAATGCACAAAAAGTTTGCTCTCTCGGAGCCTATTTTAAATTCAATACGAAGTCGGCTGGCGCAGCGTCGGTTGTATAATAAGTAAAAGGCGTTACGCAAGGCTAACTCTCGCCGGCATTAATTCCGCGTCGTCTGCGCGCACTTAGGTACATACATACATACATGTACATGCTACACGCAGTACATACTCGGCTCCGGGCATGGATGCGTGTTTTCTGTTTTGATGACGAATAACAAGCGGAATAAAGGAAGGAGGAGCTGCTGCCGGTGCCATGTTTTCTCCATGCATGACGACGTCTCCGCGCGGGCTCAGCATTTCTGCCCTTTAATGGGTTCAGCAGACACAGTGTAATAGTTTTATGTCATTGGCACTGCTTGAGAGCAAAAGCCGCCTGCAGAGATTTGTGCGGTCTTCAAACAAAAAGTTCTTTGTCTTTGCGCCCGAAATTTGCCGGGATTTACAGCATCCCGCGCGTCTCGTGCAAATAAAATCGCCTTTTAAACACAGACTGCCTGCCGGCACAATCTGATAAGCAGAGGACATCATCATTTTCCTCATTAATACGCATTAGCCGCTTATCAGATTTTTCCGCCATGAATTTTCCCACGCACTTGCCTTTCAAGTGTCACGAGCCGGTCCATGGGACGGCAAAAAAATGAGTTTATGAACAGGAATTATAGAGAGAGGACGGCTTAAATATGACATCATTTCCTCTGCATGCGCATAATCATTGCGCTTGATTTCAAAACAGCTTGGGAGGCCATAAAAAAGAGAAGATGTGTTTAATTTCTACGATTTTATTCCTTTCCATCAGAAATTTAATTGTTCCGAGATTAATGCCGCACTAAATCACCGATAATCTCACCTCCACAGATCTGAGAGTTACAGCCATTTTATTGCGTTGTAATTTCCTAGGGAAAACAAGCTTTACTGCCGAGCCCGCATTTCGCCATTCTTTTGCGCGTGCGGTATATCTATCAGGCGGACACAAGCCGGGCGTGTAAAAGGGTCGTCCACATCCTCGCACACCCGCCCAAGGGGTCGGCTCCAAGATTTACGTCGGCCACGTCTTATTTCGCACAGACACAAGCGCAGCCCGGCTAGCTCCCAATTCGGTCACCTGCAAAATTAAGCCCGCAGGAAACAAAATTGCGCCGTCGAGTGAGATTCAGTCCCGTTTCAATTCATACGCGAATGTATTTTTTTCATCCATTCCGCGCGCCGACAAAAAATGAACTTCCCGGCAGCGCTATGGCAAACGTTATTACGTGCCGGATTTCAATTTGCTGGACGTCGTCGTCTCTTTTCAGCGGCAATTTTATTAAAGCAACTGCCGATACCTGCAGATATTTACAGCCAGACTGCCGAAACGTCATTATCGTTGGCCGGAGGAGACGCTTTTCACGCTGAAACGGACCGCCAGCTCATATACGTAATGCGGCGGGCCAGGGGCACGCAGAATAATTTGATATCGTGTGCGTGCACGTTATTAGAACGAGCCGAAAACACCTCATGCGCGAGTTATTGCGCCGGATTTATATGAGACAAATGTTCATTGAGCCATTAACGTGCAGGGCGCGCATCTACTTTGTGCAATGTGTTCTGTATCATTCGCGCAGAATTGTGTTTCGCAGTGCAGCCGCTGGTAGGGGAGGGAGGGGGTGTGTTTTCAGCTGTGCATGGGGTAAACCACCATGGCTTGGGATAAATGGTCTTACTATTGAGGAAATATATTATTCAGTCTAATTTTTCATGGTCTTTAAAAAGTTTAATTTAAAAAGTGAGTCAAGCTGCTGGCTGATCTTCCTTATTGCTTCAAATGGCTGTCGTTGTGGCGCTGCTGTCTAATCAGAGAACCGTTTCCTTCTTCCCGCGGCGTTTTATGTCATATTTTATTGGGTTTCTGATTTTCTTGGGGATCGATTGGCACAGTCAAAAATGAAATTCCAGTGCTCATTATTATTTATTTTTGGATTTCCATTGTTGCCAGACTCGCAGACAAATTTGGATCTGGCGTAGAATTGCGAAATTTGGTAGACACAATCGCATATTGTGCCAATATTAACTCGTTCTCGTTGGTAAACATTTGTATATGCCACCAGGAAAACGAGAAGCACAATATTAATCAGTGGGATTACACAACATTTTAGCAATTTGCATCCTATAAGCAAGCAGGAAAACATATATTGCATCAACTCAAAAAGTTAAATTACTATTTTGCTTGTTCAAACTTGTCTTGCTCATGACGATTCTGCTTGTTAGTGTTTACCATCCGTCGTTCAAAGTATCCATTTCGTTATGCAGGGTCATAGAGTCAACTTTTTCAATTTAGCGTTATGGAAATCAGACTGGGATAAATGCATCAAGATGTCAGCTGGAAAAATGCACCGCTGAATAAGTTTTCTCCCCCGAGAGTTGAGCGCGGCTCGGAACGTCCGCGGATATATTGCGAGTGACATTTTCCGCCGAGGAAATGTCAGAGGAGAGTGCACTTGCCAATCGCGAATGTCAAACATCACGTTTTGTGACCCTCTTCGGCAACGCTGCATGCACCTTAATAAATAACGAGGAGACGCAGCAGCGGTGGTGCGTGCGTGTGGAGAACATAAGCCGGCATCTTCCGCACTCACTCACTCAATGGAAAACCAATACACGTGTAATTTGGACTGGCCGAGTTTATAAATAAATTGCGCCAGCGAGACGACGTTGCGTGCGTGCGCGTGCACACCAGCAGGGATGCAAACGCAAACTGCTGGAACGCCCTGCTTTTTAATGGGCTACACACCGCACACATTTGCTGCTGGAGGACGTGCACAATAAATAAATATGTGCGTTGCACTTCGGGGAGCACTATTTTTGGAATATGCTGGGTGCGTGCTCTACAACCAAATTGCTCCGTCTGCATTTTCGCCTCCCTTTCATCTGGCTGATCAGCCACTTCCGGCTGTAAAACGTTCCAGGTTTAATTTTATTCTTGCTCGGCCGAAAACGACCGTAAATCACAAATATGATAATTAGCTGATCGTGAATTTATGGTCCGTGCGATTTATTTGCTTTTTAATCCCGGCCGACTTGTGTGTGTACACGAAACGCAGGATCAAATTTAAATTAGAGGCGCGCAACGCCCCTCTGCTGATAAATCATGATTTCGTGTCAACCTCAGTAAACAAATCCCTGCTGCTGTTGCACTTCTCACACGGCTTTGATCCTTCTTGCAATATTTCGGAGTGCCGATGTGTATCGAGTGCCCTCTCGATCGATTTAACTAAAAGCAATCTGCGTAATCCAATTAAGGCAAAAATTTCAAAATGCACTCTCTCTTTTTGTTCCAGGTGAGTTCCCGAGCTCGACGCAAATGAATGGATTTCGAGTTGGCGCCAACTGGGGGTTGTCGAAATGTACGTAGCTGTGTTGTCAGCGCGCCGTTATTTGTGTGCAAAACAAACGGGCTAGAGCAAAAAGCACGCGTAATGCATTAACACGACGCCAAAAACAAGGCCGCAAACACCGCAGCGTGCTCGAGCCAGCATTCAGACCCGCGCAGCAGTTATAACCGTGTAAAAACAAAGCGGAGGGGCGGCAAAAAATTATGGACGGCGCATTTTTGAGACTTATTAGATGCTGTTAGGCCCCCAACATGGCCGCATGCCAAGTAGGAACCCCTCTGTGCTCTCTGCGCTCTGCTGGCGAGATCATCGTTTAGGATGTGTCACTTTTCTTGCCAGCCTGTTTTCCCAACCTAAAATGCTACACCGTGATTCCCAGCCTGTAGAATGTGCTCTTACTTGTCTCGTGGTCCAGACTTTTTGTTTCGCCGCCGAGGGTGGTCCATTGCTTATAACTCTCCGTGCAATCGCTTTTTTGCTCTCGAAACACTTCCAGAGCGTTTTCGTCTGCTGCCTCTCGTGGAAGAAATCGTTCTGCATATTATTTGGTTCCGGGAAGGCTATTTTTTGTAGTCGAACGTCAATTAAGCATGGCTTGAATCAATCTTGCTCGGCGTGAAATCTGTTTGCACCGCAATATTTGCATTGCGGCCATCCATCAATTTCGCAGAGAGTACTTTTTCGGATCAGATTGACAGCGAAACAAAGGAAGCAATAAAACAATACAACACACACAGCAGCAGCAGCAGCAGTCGTCACTGCCATCACGACCAGTCCTCCAAATCAAACGCAAAACCAAGCCGTATTTTATTAATACAAAATAAAAATAGCACATTTCGGTATTGAAAGAGAGGGCTGCTGGCTTGTCGAGCAATTTCAAATGGAGCGTGTCCGTTCGGGAGCAATTTCCAGCCACGGCTGGTTGACTGCGCGCTGTTTGATTTTATAATTGAATTTCCAGCGCTGACACACGATTATACCACATATTTCAGCCGCAGATTGAATTTTTATCTCGTGCTCGCCAAGTTCTCATCCGCCGGTGACAGGTGCGGCTGGTCAATTACGCAAACAGTAATTACAAAAGCCCCCTCTCTCTTTTTTCACGGCACCGGATTTGATTTGGGGCCTCGAGTGTTTGCGTTTGCGTTGCCACCTTCCGCTTGCTGTGACGCCGCAATCGACGTGGAAACCCAAAAATTCAATTTGCCACCACGCCACGTCTTAATGAGAAAGTCATCAGCCTTTATTTATTTTAAATTTTTTAATATAATTGCAAATTGACTTTTTAAATGACTTGTTGAGTGCGAGACACCCATCTATCTTCGTCAGACTTTTGCTGCACTTGATGAAATCGCAACGAATTACACGCCAAATAGAACTCAAATTAATTTTGCACCCCGCACTAAATCAACAAAAGGACTTTGTTGCGTGGCCTGCTGATTCGGGAAGGGGCCGAGAACCGAGGGAAGATGACAGATTCCACGGCGAAAATAGAAAAAAGCCGCCGCCGGGTGAGGGGTGCATACATAGATGATGGCTTCGTCCGCACATCAGAAATCCCCGCCGCCAATCAATGCGCGCGTGGCACCCCTGGAAATTTCCCATTTTGCCCCCTGGTACGTGTGGCGCTCTCTTTCAAACTCTCATTTACAAACTTAATTGTGTTTCAGCTGAAAATGACGAGCTGCTGCTGCAGAAAAGTAGCTCTTGAAATAAAAGCACTAGGGGAGCTACTTGTTCGATGCATGATAATTTGAAAATGCTCTGATTTGCTCTCTCCGATAGCACAAGGCGCCGCTGGCGCTTTTTTCTCTCTCTCGTATTTCTTTTTATTCTTTTCTCGTCGCTCGGCACCAATGCGTCGTTTTTCTCTCTCGTCACCAAATGAGAAGATGCACACATCTTTTGTCTTGTAAATTAAGGCGGCGAACTCTCATTTTCTCATTTTTCACGAGCGCTCAAAGTTTTTTCATTTGCCTGAGCGTCGTCATCTTTTTCTGTGCGAGCCTGGCGAACGAACGAAGGAACGAGCTAAAAGTGATGGAATGAATGCACATTCACCCTCTCCAGAGCGTCAGCGTGTTTTATTTAATGATGGCATCGCCTTCTGTGCTCTGTGTGTGTATGTATGTGTGTCTATTGAAAAGCCTCTGGCTGCAGCAGACGGAGAAAAGCAAAAACTCATTTCCGCCCTGACAATTGTTCTCATTATGTCAAATAGTTGTGTAAACAAAAAGACGGCCGCTTAAATAATTTGTGACGACTCGGCTCTTCTCCCACACTGTTATTTTAATATTCATGCACTTTACGCTTAAAATTGCTGTCATGCCGCATAAAAAAGCTCTTCTTAAAAGGCACTCCAGCAGCTGCAGCAGCCAGCAACTCTAATTTCCCATTTCAACTGACGAGATGCGCTCCTTTGACGCTGCAATTTTTCGATCGCCAAGCGCACTCTTTCATTCCGAGAGACCGGCGTAGTACATATGCAAGCAAAGACCGGCGCACTTGATTTTTTGCTGCTAGCGAAATGGCAAACTAAAATTGCTTCAATATTCAATTTGCTCCGGGTAAATAGAGTTTCCAAATGGAATTTCACCTTTCTCCCCGTCTCGCTCGGCATACACAACGGTTTTCTTTGCATTTGCACTTTGAGCCTCGCACCGTTGATGCAAAATTATAAACAAACAAATCCGCCGTTGCTCATTTGCCCTTTGACGTGTGCCCTCTCTTTTGGCAGCGTTTTAAAATCACAATCAATCGGAGATTGTGCTGCAGAAAACCTTTTTGCGCTGATTCCACTCTATTTGCAAACCTGCATACCTCGCATAAGGCCTACTTTTCGCTGGTTTGTTACTCCTCGCTAACAATGCATCCAATCACTTTGTTGAAAGGGCGATATTCATCTGAGAGTTGATTTCCTATTCATACTGCACTGAAAAAACAATATTGTCTGGAGAGCGAAGAAGACAATGCAATCATTCCATCGTTTGCAATCGACGACAATTTTTCCCTTCAACAATTGATTTATTAAGTACCGGAAACATCAAACGTTCGTGTTTGCGAAATTTATAAATTCACTGGTGCACGTTTTTACGATCCAATAAAACACAACAGGAAATTTATCAATCCAACATTTTTATTGCATGTCTCTCCTCCTTTCGAGCAGAGATTCGACGCGGATGACATCACTCATGCAACAAAGGCTCATATCCAGGAGAGAAGCACACGTTTTAAAACACTTAGGGGCCCAATTTTTGAGCTCAGCCGCCCGGCGCAGAGCGGCAGATGTGCCGCCGGCTTCGGGGGCGGCGAGGGTGGCACGAAATTATATATTATACATATTCAAGTGGGCGGGCCTCCTTTCATCATCACGTCACATGCACGCTCGCAATTATCAGCGTTGTCATTGCACACACAATTCAGGCTCGGACGGCACACACGGTGCGGCGGAGAGAAGGCAGGCGCCGTGTGCTTCAATAATTCCGCATCAACCCCTTTTGATATTGTGTGCTGAACGGCCGGCTGGCTGGTTGGTCGAAAAGGCACGACTTTTGTGGGTTGAAAGGCAGTGAATACGTGCATGCCGAATGCTTTGGGCTGATCGGACCATTTTATATAAAATAATTCCCACGCGTTCTTCGTACTCGATCTTTTTTATATTCAGCCGTCAAATGTGTTTCAACTCTGATTAGACTTCTTGTGGTAATCACAACTTTCCACCGGGCGTCGCTTAATCTTAATAAACCCGGCCGCGTCGCGAAAATCAAAAGCCAACGTCTCGAAATAAAGCGATCCATCATTTCCGTCGAGCGCGAGAATCAAAGCCCGGCGTGATGAGAGTGAGATGCACTTGATGAATGGCCGCGTGTCAGGATTGCAAATGACGCTGAAAGCCAGCCTTGATACGAGTTCAGTGCAGCGTGAAATGGCTCACCACCGCCGCTTCTTGGGGATATAGCTGTAGCTCTCGGCTCCGACGGCAACGGCGGCGGCTCTCTTGTTTCATTGCGAGTTTTTTCGTCGGCATGATGATGAGACCAGCAGATGTTGTGAAGCCAGCCAGAGAAGATCACAACAACAGCTGGCGCATACCTAACTCTTTCATAAAGTCATTATGTGCCGCATGCATCGACTGGAAAATAAGTGTTCGCGCAGGGCCTAATTTTGTGTGCCTGTGCGCACTGATCCAAGGATACCCTGTTATTATTTCGATCAAATTTATTGCTAGGCCGGAACACAAATTGCTTCAAGCACTTTCAGTTAATTCCTTTTCATTACTCCGATATGATGCAAGCTAAATTCAATTGAATCCTGACAAGGGACACGACAATCGCATTAAAATTCTGCACCGGCCGGACATGCGGCGGCGGTGCACGTTTAATAATTAATGGCGCAGACACACTCGCACGTGCAGTTGTTGGCCAATATGATTGATGCACCTGTGCATGGAGCTGGCTGGGCGTCTTCTTCGCATCTCTCTCTCTCGCGCGCGCACACACACACCGGCACGGAGGGTGAATAATGATGCAGTTGAGAGAGAGACGTGACACCAACACGACGACGACGACGACCCGGGCAGCAACACACGTTTATAACTTAAGTAGGGAGCAGTGCGTGTAATTAAGGCTCGCCGTCATCCTCCGCATCATTGCCCTGGAGATGATCTGAATGCTAATAAGTGCAAAGTTGCGAAATCGAGAGCGCGCGGGACGCCGCCTTTAATTAAATCAAGAAGTGTATATGCGCTTGCTGTCCGCTCTGCAGCCGAATGGAGTAATTTTGCATAATTAATGCGCGCAATTTCAGACGCACGCACAACTCATTCAATTTGCAGTGCAAATTACTGCTGCGCTTAAGTACACTCGAGATTCCTCAAATTTTTCTGGGTATTTTTCACTCAATTTTTTCATTGCAGTATTTCTAGAAAAGTTTAGAAAAAAGCACGAACAATTAGATAACTCGATCTGATAAACACAAGATAATTGCTTTATTATATTTTTTACAAAAACTTATCGAGAGGTAGCAAATTGACACATCGCATGCTTCCTGTAATTACCTTTATACCCATTCGGAAACACACGACTGTGGCACGTTTAATGACAACAGCGGACAGCCAGTTCCTGTGAGATAATATTAAAAAACAATCCAACCAAGGTGTGCTGAAATTGAAATAATGACTTAATAATCAGCATTCCGATCGCTATCCGAGACACATCTAAAACAAAAAGGCAATAATTGCCGGTCGCGATGCTTGGCTGCATTTGAAGCACTGCATAATTTGGTATAATGTGTTTATTATGAGCCGTCATCTCCTGAGAAAATCTATTTCTGTGCACACACTCACTTTATTATTACTATTGCAAGACGCGAGCATACGGAGGAGTAACCGTGCCGCCTGCAATTTGAATGACAATCGTCGAGCAAACGCGAGAGCAGAGGATGTAATCATCTCCGTAGAGACGGGGGCGGATCCGCTGGGAGCGAAAAATTTTAATTGCTTAATTTAGCGCCGAATAGCAATTAAAAATTGGCTCCTTTTTTATTGCTTTATAATAAGGTTGAAAACAAAACAGGTTTATTACGGTTAGATGGAGCAGAGGATTCGAATTTCCCACATTCTCACGTTGTTGCTGCGAGACCGGCTGCTTTCGTGCGCAGGGAAAATACACGCCGATTTTTATCTGATATGAGAGCGTCGAAATCTGCGCAACTTCTGTTCCTCACCCCTCACGTCCGCCGCGATCTTGAATTACTCGAGACTTAAAGACGTGCGTGCTATATATTCCTGCAAACCTGACACTCCCGACAATTCTGCTTTTTTGCTAGAAAATTTGCTTGCATACAGAAGCAACATAAAAGCTCATCAGAGAAGCCAAAATGATGGCTTTTGGTATGACACAAGTAGTTTATAATTTATTTCTCTGTTGCCTCAAATAATCCTTTTGAATTCTTGACTCGTATGCGAATTTTCCTCCTTTTTTGTTCTGATCAAAGAAGCCGAAACTAGTAGAGCGCAATATATAATGACGTCAGCTTTGAGGAAATTTTCGATTCAACATTTTCTTTGTCAGATTTCTAGGAGTTTGGGATTATTCTTAAATTACAGTTTCATTTTTGACAGTAATATCAATAGATTCCTGAGGGCTAGATTAGATGAGGGGATTGGAAGTAACAGATCGAGACAGCAGCGCCACAGCGACAGTCAACGCAAGCAACAGGGCGCTTGACTCGCTTCCTCTAGCTATCGCTATGGCGTTGCGGTCAAATCTGAGAACCGATCCCTTCTCTGATTGATCTCCGGCATTCTTGTGACTAGATTCAAACCAAAAACCACCAAAGTAACGGTTTTTGTACCTAGTTCAACCCCCAGAAATCTATAAGCACTGTCAAAAACGAAATTGCAGCGTTACTTTAATTTAAAATGAAAATAACCTTTCTCTTTTAAGAAATCGAGTCAGAGTGCACGCACGATCAACCACTTTTTCTCCGCCAGCATCAGGCGGCGGGTGCATTTCCTCTAATGGGAAGTGCTGGGCCGAGGGGTGGTTTTGCTGCGGCCGTCACGTTACCAACTTCTTGCTGCTGGTCGTTCTTATCATCGCAGGGGTGTATATAACAATGTAAGAAATGGGCAGGAAATGAAGCTGTTTTGGCGTGTGCTCCGCCGCAGCCAGCGATGTATATATATACGTATACATTCCCGCACATGAGTGCTGGGGTTTAGTTACACACACACACACACACACACACACCAGCCCCACAAAGGGCGGCCGAGAGAGAGCGAGAGAACACTGCAAATGGACAGAATGCCGCGTCTTCCTGCACTGCAAGCCGGCCGACTCCACCGCGCCGGAGGAGTTATTTATTTATTTGCCAGTGCACACGCAGCACAAACATTTCCCTATGTACACGCCTGAATAACTGAGTGCATTGTCGCTCCACGTGAAAATGGCATTTTGTGATGGGAATTCCATTTCCTCTCTGTCGCAGCGCAAAAATGGAAAACGATTCCGTGCCACTACGGTGACTGTACGTTTCACGAGTCGATTTCCATCGAGACGCAACATGATTTTCTCCGCATTTTCAAAGATGTTGTGATTTTTTGCCGTTTCCCGTCTTCCGTTTATTATCATTCCACCATTGACGTTTCATTCATTTGGTTGGATTTTTATCTAAATTGAGAGAGCGCATTCAATCTTGCTGTTTTTCCTGTTGCTTGTTGAATTAATTAGATTCTCCCTGCAAAAATACTAAACTGAGTGTATAATGATGTGTCTGCAAAGGAAAATAAATATTTTGAAAATTTCAAGTCAATCAACTACAAGAGCAAACGCTGCAGCAGTTTGCTTTGAATCTGAAATTCGGAAAAGTCGATCGATGCATAAATTAAGCACGGTGCATTCATTTGGCAAAGAACTTGAATTTTTGATAACGCCTCTCTCTCTCTCTCTCTCTCTCTCTCTCTCTCGTTGTCCTCGCCAGAACAAAAGCTGTGCAGCAAACTGGGACGCTCAAACTTTTGCGCGCTGCTCACTGCCATTGGCACACGAGAGCGAGGAAATTCAATATTGACAGCAAATTGCAAATTGTGTGTATGCATGTGGAAAAGCAGCCAGCAGGCTCGCTGCTCTGTTCAGCCAATTGACCTGGACTTGTTAGTTATTATTTGTGTATTTCCAGCGCAACTCCTAAGTATGCATATGCATGGTGTATCCTCTTCATTACTTCTCGGGGCGTATATTTGCAAGCGTACTCGCAGAAAAAGCAGCCAGGCGACTTTGTGCATGCATTTTCATTTTAAATATTTATATGCAGACATATAAGCCGCTCTCCGCTCGAGCTCTTTGGTAAACGGAGCAAGAGCGAGATGCTGTTGTTTTTACTACATGTGCATAAATTTTGTGCCAAGGATGATGTTTATCACGGCGGGAGGAGGTAAACTGGTGCATGCACTTTTGCAATATTAGGAGACTATATAGCAGAGAGAGAGAGACTCGCAAACTAATGCCGCGAGGGGACAAAAGTGCAGTGGCGGAAAATATCAGCGCATTTCACTCGCTCCTAATAGCTTCTGTTGGTGCTCTGTGTGTCGCGGAATGAGATGGAAATGGGTCTCGGTAATTTGTGTTGCTCTGTTGTATCTATATATGAATGCTTAGGTGTACACATTGACGAGAACGCTTCTGTGTGTCTACAACACGCTCGCCCGTCGTGCTTCTCAGAGCTAGAAACGGCTCCATATGTTTCTGACGTTTTATCCAATTAAACGTTTAATTGGACGCATTTACGGAGGCTGATATTTCACTGTATGCACAGTCAGAAAATTGCTTTCTTGTTGCCTCACGTGGATCGATCCGCAGTTCATGCAAATAGAGAGACGCGGAGAAGCGGAATTTGTTGATTTAAATTCAAAGTAGCTCTGGAATATCTTTTCTGACGGTTCCTGAGGCTCGATGTTGGTTAGGCAGCCGAATCACTCGGTCGGCAATTCGACACGATCGGCGGAAACGTAAAAACCGTTACTAATTGGCGGTAAAAAGTGCCACAAGAACGCCGGTAACCAATCAGAGAAGGGAGCGGACCGAGACAGCAGCGCCACAACGTCAGCCAGCGCAAGCAAAAAGGCAGGTCAGCTAGTAGCTAGGCTTATCACTTGAATCGCTTCATTTGGCTGTCACTGTGGCGCTGCTGCCTCGATCTTGCCTGCTCTGATTGGTTTCTGGCGTTCTTGAAGCACTTTTTGCCAAATTCAGACCAAAAATCGCTGAAGAAACGGTCAGTTGAATTTTTAAACTGCGAACTATACATTGAAATCTACGTAAATCAAGGTCCGTGATGTAGGCTGCGGTTATTCCTCTTTACCAGACGATTTTTTGCAAAACCAAAAGCATTTTGCCCTGCTATTAGCCCAAATTAAGAGCTGTGGTAAAACAATAAACGCTTTGCGCCTTTGCAACTAGAGGAGAAAAAGAGAAAGAAACAAATTGCCGTATAAACACACATGCGCGTGCAGTTCCCTGACCTCTTCTCTGTATACAACCGATAATAAGTGCCAAAACGAATTTCGCAGACGGGCAAGTAGTCTTTCAATAATTATCTGGCAGGCATCATAAAGTCATCTCGTGGCAGACGAAGATGCCACCACCGCAATAAAAAGCAGCACTTTATTGCTCGACGGCTCTGTCGGCAGCAAACGAATATAAAAGTCGGTGGCACGACCCCGTTCGTCCGTCCGTCTATCTCGTGCATGTAAAGTCCGTCATGCTGCTGGCTGGGTGCTAGCTGCACTTGCAGTTGAAGCAGCACCGACCGACCGCGCGCGCGAAACTTTTAATTGGAAGAGCTGCCGAGGCGACGACCGCAAAAAAGCGGCCGAATAAATATATAAAGCGGGCTGCAACACCTATACGTGCAAACACACAAACAAATGGCAGAAATTGCCCGCCGGCGATGAGGAAATATTGCCGCGCAGCCGCCTGCTTTTTTACACCTGCAAAATGAAGGCAGTTACAATAAATATGCCTGCTTGGAAATTTTCCGGCTGCTCTTTTCCACTACGATTCTTTATATATCACAGGCGCAATGGCAACTCATAAAGTTTTGCAGCCGACGTAGAAACCCTAGTATGGCCGTGGCCGGTCGAGCCGAAGCAATAACACATACACGCCGTCTCGTAGAGCCGGTTATATTTATGCCGACTCTAACTGCGGTTCATGCCGCGAATTTCAAATTGCCTGCCAACCTGCGAAAGGCTCAAATTACGCCTCGGTTTCAATTTCGCCAATTTTGACGCGCCTACTACCAATCGCCCGATTCGCTCGCTACCAAGCTTGCTGGAAAATGGTTTTGTTTCAGGTGAGCCAATCCATCTATCACTGACAGAGTTAAAATAATTAAAACGGAGTGACATTGATTCCCGCGCGCCGTGATTAATTGAGACGCAATAATTATATCAGAGCGCAGAGCTCTCTTTGTAATTCTATAATATTAATAATGGCGGCGACGCTGCTCTGCCATTCAAGATTAAATATGCAAACGTATGCAAGTTGTAAATTATAGAGTAGACTTTGACGGCTGAAAAGAGAATGTGCACGCTCGAATAAAAGAGAGAGAGAGAGAGAGAAAAGGAGAAGCTAAAAGGGCCGGGGAGATATTCGTTTCTGACAAGAAGCTGAGCTGTCATACCCTTCTCTTTTATTTTTTGTATGTGTGTGTGTGTGCGCGCACCCGCTTCGCACACACTCACAGGTGGGTCCTTGATACCACCATTATTATTTCGCCATATCCTCCCTCTCGGCACTGGAGTGGACACAATGACCACCAAGCAATATACAATACACTCGAAAAAGGTCCGCCGCGTTACACAATATCCAGCCGGCCTTTGACGGCAATCAGCCATCGCTGTATAGTCGAATTTGCCAGCAGATGTTCAAATTTTTTCAGGTGGTACATGGAAAATAATTCGTTGACTATGATTGAGGACCCTTTTATAAAATTAATTTATTTAAAGGCTCGGTCATGTTTCAGCACTGCCTGAAATACTAATTTGCGGAGCTTGTGTGTGGCCTTAAATTATTATATCCCGCGGCCGTGCACTTAAGAAGCTAAGACACTGTGTATATGTGTAATTATCTCGTACCGTCTCCCCCAAGCACGTCAGAATTCATAGTGGAAGCGTGATTTGCCGAATCTGGTGGTTTCGTATATTCAAAATCGGTTTATTGCGTACACCACGCCTCGAGTTCCTGTTCCAAGCACTGATGCTTGCGTTGTAACGAAAATAGATTATGCGCGAGTGGGAGTATTTGTTTGGAAAAGTTTTATTGCTTCAATAGAATAAGTCTGGCCGCGTGTTTCCACTACCACAATGTGTATACACGTTTGCAACCCAAGAAAAACTTTGTTGAATAAACCTTTTTGCACCCGTCGACGCCAGTTCAAATATTTGCTCAAGTCGCGCAGACCAGCAATGTCACTTCTATTTGGGAACTCGCAGCCAAGTTGGTCGATCGGTAACTACCTCCTCGGTCCGAATGAATAACGCTAGGAAAATTGCTCCTCGTGTTTCGAGAGGCGTGTGTGCATATACGTTTTATATTATTATTGCGACACGAAATTCCAAGAATCTGTTTTCAAGTGAAAAAAAACACGCCTCCCCATAAAACAGCGGTGGCAACAACTGCCTGCTCGTGCTGTGCATTTGTGATATTTCATTGAACTCGGCCCATTTTATTTGATTATATAGCGTTTCGTATGCACGGGCTAGAAAACGCTTATACACGTCGTGTTATTATTTATACCTGGCGAGCTCTTTATCTCATTCGATTCCCATTCGTTTCGTGAAACAAAAAAAAACTGTGTGTAGTACGTAGTACTCGCGGAGAATGCCGTGAGGCGCCGTCGAGTCCGAGCCGCGCCGCGCCGCCGACATGCAGTCTGTGCCGCTCGGCGTGGAATTACGTATTATAAGCGAGCAGGCGACACCGATCCCATATTAATTCCGACCGGTCGTTTCCTGCACGCGCCACAAATTGTTAATTTCCAAATGGATTACATGCCAAAAACGCAATTAACACACTGCTGATGAAGTTATTCGCGTGGCGAGCAACTCCGAAAAGTCCTCACGACGCTCGTAATAGAAAAAATAATCGCGAGCGGGGGCACCTGCAAGTTTTCCGAAAAGAATTTGTCCATGTTTTGGATAGCCTGAGAAGTGGCAAAAAATTAACAGGAGAATATGATCCAAGGCAAACAATAAAATTTGAAGATGGGGAAATCACTGCTAGTGGATTTTTTGAAAGAACACAAAGCCGTGGAGGACAGCATCAGAAATTGTGCCAAAGAAGGCCATCAAGTGACCAGCTCCACCCCGGATATTTACTTACAGATTTGAGATTGACACGACCGACACTTTTGTTCTCCTCTGTTTTTTTTTAACCTCTGCTCAGCACATCCCGTGGGCTATGAGCTCACCAGGTCCTAATTACACCTCTGAGCGGATAACATGGGGCCCGAGTGGCCGCAGAGGAGTTAGGGCCCAATCTTGACCATCTTTTCACCAAGACCTTTGATTAGAACGCAAGAAATTTGTTCCTAAAGCCGCTGGAAAGGTGTGAAAACCAGCAAGTGGCCCCTCCTACCAGCCCGTTGAGCTATTTAAGCATTGCTAGTCACTTAACAATAACCATCTTTTGCCATTTATAACATTGGGCAGCCAGTATTAGATCCCTGAACAGCTCAAAAATCTCCCATTGCTTTGACACTCCTGAGAATGCCTTAACAATGCGAGGCAACGCAGCTGCAAAAACAACTTCCATTTCTGGAAGATTACGCGCACCCAAGTGTGGCTCCTCAACGATTGAAATAAAGTATTGATGGACGTTTTAAGAGAGAGCAAGGCGTGTGTCAATAAAATGTTTTTCTCCAAACGGATTCGCCCTTCCTTCCTCTCGCCTTTATGCATTGCTCTTTTGACGTCCACGTTCCGCAATTCGAGTGCTGCGAATAAAAAATATCATCGGAAATTTATTCCTTTTTTATGATCCATCCAGCTTTGAGTCAGATTTCTTCTTACTGCTGAATCCACTGGATATAATAAAAACGAGGGTCAAGAAGATGTAATTCTATAAAAAGCGTTTTGTCATCCAATACATCTGCGCGACGCATTATGCACGGCATAATAATATGGCTCAATCAATGCCAATCCATTTGGTGCGGAACTACAGAATCTGTTGCCGATGTAATCCTTTTTGTATGAAAAAGTGCAAGCTTGCACCCTTGGCTGCGCTCGTCGGCTAAATTCCGCCACTTTGACAACAATAGCACCCTGCCGGCGGGAGAATAAGGGCCGGCGCGCACTCGCACATAAATTTCTTCTGGTCCGCTGGCGTCGCGAGGACACACGTCATTTTCGCTGACCCCGCAGTTTGCATGTGCCATTAAAATGTTTGAGATGCTCGCTGGCTGGCTGGTTGGGGCCCGCCGACTTTGAAGTTGCGAAAACGTCTGCACAAAGGAGCGGCGTTTTCAGCTGCCTCGCCTCTCTTTCGCACGCGGCCGGTGTGAAATTTAAATTCACGCCGAAAAATTAATACACTTTGACGCCCCCATTGTTACGTGCGCGCCGCAATGCTGGTTATTATCAGCCGCATTCTGCTTGAATGCGCCCAAACCGAAGCCAAGTGCTAAATTCTACATTATTCTGCTTGCTGCTACTGCTGCTTCCAAGTCGAAAATTATTATTATAACGCCTTGCGTCGGCGGTTGCTCGCCTGCCAGTGTGGGAGGTGGTGGTGCTCTTTGTCTTAGCACGCACCGCGGGATGCACATGATATTGCTCTGTCAAGCAGAACTTCTCGATCCTGAAGAAAAATAGTTTTTGCTGTTTTTAGCACCTTTTCCTTTTTTTTCTAACCACGAAATTATGTTCGAACCCAGAAAAATATGTTCGTATAGGTTTTGGTTATTTTTTGTATGCTCCAACGAATCAATTTGTAAATTAGCCCTTTACGTAATCTCACTTTGAATTTTTTTCCTCTCCAACCTTAAAAAAGGGAAAAAGCAGTAGACAATTTTTAATCATGGAACGTTTTCTCTCAGTCACAACTTAGTCATTTATTAATGAATGGAGAACTAATTACCAGTAATGTAAAATTAAATCCACTCCTGCTATTGAAAGTCTATTTAATTAAAATTTGAACGTATATTTATATGTCTTGCGGTTCTAGGCCATATTAATGCACCGCCTACGCACTTTCGGAAGTGTTTGTGCGGCCTATCGCGAAATCAAATACAATTTTTATGTGTCATTGATTTTCGCAAGTTATTGTGTCGTCCAGTAGAAGCCACAAAAGGAACACAACCTGCCGGCCTTTTGTAGCCCAGATAATGTGCGCGCGGACGCCCAGTTGTAGCCCATTACACACGCACGCACACAATCCATCCGCCCACCATAGACATGGACAAATTGAGAGGAATGTGGGCTCTTGAGAGAAAGGAAGCAAGCGCGTCACATGTCACAACAACAGCGGCTTAAATACCCTAAATGTAAGCCGCGAAACAGGGTCGTCTGGATCGGAAAATCGGAATAATTTGGCACGCACGCACACAACAATTCTTATCTGCCAAGAGAGTTATAAGGAATCGCTAAAGACCGGCGCGGTCAGCACAAATCTGAATCGGGAAAGAGTAATGTACCTTTTCAAAGGCGTAATCCTCTTATACAGAAAAAAACTCAGCCACGGCACTTTTGCACCGTGAAAGGGAATTTATTTTCAATTTGCAGGCATGAAATGCGAGGGGCCGAAATCAATTCAGCCAAAATTCTCATGCCGCGAAATTATGACGAAACGAGGAAAACGAGTTCCCACAAGGCTTAAAAAGGATGAAATTGATGTTCACTGATTTTGATTATGACCGCGCGAGGACACACAATGGGCGATAACAAAAAGAATTCCCATTATTTCAATATGCAGCCGCGGCCGAGAAATCTCTCTGCTCGTCGTGTGCACCGCACCGACCGACCGAACGAACCGACGTGTGTGATAAATCTTAAATAGGAAATTTCAACCTGCTGGCTTTTTCCTCGCGAGCAACACAATAATGCTTTTAATCCGTGCGCGCAGCATCATAAAAAGCGTTTGATAAGGCTGACAGTTTAAAATTCTATTTCAGATTAGTGGTGTAAGGCTGGAGGAGAAACAAATAAATTGAATTTTTAATGCCGCTGCTTATTATAGATAGCGGCGGCTGCGGCTTTGCGGGAGAAATACGTTTTCATAAAGTTGCCTGTTTACCGACCGAGCCTTTCTTTCAAAGCTGTAAAATTTGCACCGCGTGAGCCGCTCGGCTGCCGCGGTGAGGGATGACGAGAGATTGAATGCGTTTTAATTTCCTGGCGTGTAATGGAAATGAGACGAAGGAGAGCGCTGTGCACGAACGTCTTTTGAAGTTTCTTTCCTATTATCCAGCCGTAATAATCGCTACGCGTGGGTATATTAAAAACGCTTTGCAAACGCTAAACTGGTTGCTTTTGTTTAAAATCGCTACTAATTGTAACCGATTTCTTTGTTCGCGAACTGGAACAGAAACTAACTAGTCCTATTGTGATAGCCACGGTTTTTATATCCTTTTAATTTAGATTAATTTCATGAAAACCAGTTATAAATCAGGATTTTACACAAAATCTCAGTAAAAGGTCCGATTTGATGATTTTCCTGCACTCTGAGACACGTGCCACGCCTACTTTATTTTATTTTTCAAAAGTACACGCCCCCATTTCAAAATTCCCGCGAATCATCGTTAAAAATGGGACATTTTACTTTTTCCTGCGCATTCCTTTTCCGGGGAGCCACGCCCCTATTTAAAATTCCCACGCGTTAGACATTTTTCCGGAAGCCACTTGACAAGTTTTTTCTTTTAATTTTTTAAAAATTCGGCCATTTTCCAAGGTTAAATACTTAAAATCAATTAAAATTTGTCGTTTTTCTTAATAGATTTCCCTTGGAAAATTAGATTAAAATATGTTGAACGACTAGAAACGATTATTTTCCTTGACGAAATGGATTAAAACAACTATCAAAAATAATTGTTAAGACAAGGCCAAAGAAACAATGCTCCTCGCTCACGCAACGCATCTAACATTTTATGTCACCGTTTCAAAATGCAGCTATCATTTAAATATCAGCCGTTTAACAGGGCGGACGAGACAGAAAGAAGGCATTCAAGTGGTAATGAAAACAGTGTGCATTCATTTCCACGCCGAATTTACATACACTAATGGCGTGGAATTTTCTCAAAAGAGGCGGAAAATGGTTGAGTGCGCGCGCGATAACGACGTTATTATGATGACGATTAAAATAAAAATTCATAGCAGAGGTGGTGGCTCTGGCAGGGTGTTGGAAAAGGGCTGGGTGCACGCGCAAAAATTTATTGTGCCAACCTCGCGGATGTGAATTTATGTATATGGCGCGCGGGCCGGCGAGTATTTTATATTATTTTTTCAGCAGCAGCCGCCGCAGTGAAAACCATTGGCCCAGTAAATTGCCAGCGTTCACAGTCGTACAAGCCGCACTCTTCCACACTAGATTTAACTTTTTAGATGGGATTGTGCCAGGAAAGCTTGGCTTCTGTATGACGCCGCGGCCAGCACGCTTTTTCCCAAAGCGCGACGTGCAAAATTTATGCCCTCTTTTCAGCGTCGAGCTAGCGCTTGAAACAAATTGGCCTGCTAACCTTTTTTTCAATTTGTCCTCTCCGGCTTAATCCGACTTTCAGACACATTTGAAAATCAACTGTCTGAGTGCTAAACTTTGATGAAGAAGAGAAAATCCACTGGATGAGTGGCCTGGATTTAATTATTTTTACGAAATTACTTCAATTTTTACGCAAATTTATTTCTGCCACTTTGTTAAATTTGCATGTCAGGGAAAACAATAAAAATTTCGCTTTTTGCGTATAGAAGCTACGCCCCCTCGGATAAATTCGCCCTTTATTAATAAATTTGCATGTTCTCGTCCTTTTTCATCCGGCTGATGCGAAAACCCAAGCATTGCAGCGGCTGCCTCCAAGTCTCGGTGGAGTTTAAGCACAGAAGGAAAACATCTTTGAATGCTAAATTTTTTATTGTAGACGGAGAGAAAGCCACATCTGCCAGCTCGGGCCCTGGGGAAATTGTACAAAATAAGAAGTACAATTCCACCCCATGTGACACTTGTGCTTCCTTCTCTCTCCTCACAGCCTGCGGGTCTGCTGGATATATTGTGATTGACAACTCGCATTGCTAGAGTTTTATTAAATAATCCAACTTATCCAACCACCACCGTTATAAAGAGGAACGTGGCAGGAATTACTAAAGTCCTGCCCGTTACACCAACAAACACTGGGGATGCGCGAACTAGTTCATGAAGTTTTTATCTGCCACAAATTGCAATATATGAGACAAAGTTAAAATTGTCAATAAATTGTTCGTTGGCTATGAAACCATAAGTGCCAATCGATTTCTGAAAGTTAAATCAGGTTTTTGTTAACAATTCAAAGTGAAGTGCCAATGGACCTAGCATAAAAGAACGAAAAGAACCTATCAGAGAATGGAGCAGTTCTTTGATCGTACGTGGAGATCGAGACAGCAGCGCCCCAAGCGACAAGACTGGCCGTCAATTCGTCAAAGAGCCAATCAGAGCACTTCTCCCTTCTCTGATTGGTTCTTGTGCACGATTTTTACAAGTCCGCCGATTTTCTGCACGTCTTGTCGAATTGTCGACTGCCAGCAAATTAAAAAATGCTACTTTTAAGCATCAAGCGGCAATTTTGCATCCCCCGGCGCCCCCTTGGTATTTGGCAATAAGCAATTTGTAAGCCGCTAAAAGGGCCGTCTTGAACGACCGCTGTCCACAGCAAACCCTCTGCTCCCTGGGGAGTGGCTAGGCTTCTCCGCAAGAGGTGTGAAGATTGTTTGGAATCAATTCCCAACTTGTCCAGCGCCAAGGACAAACTGTCGGAAAGTTTGCGAACGAGCGAGCGAGCTAGCGCCGCTTTTTCTATTTTTCATGCCACCTGGGACAGGTGTGTATAAATAAGAGCTTTTCCCCTTGCAGCCCTCGTGAGATGAATTCGGAAAGTCGCCTGGCGGATTAAAAATTTAAAGAGCTAGCTGGCGCATTTTGTCATGTTGACGGTAATAAAGTTGAGCACACGCATTTCTCACTCGTGGAAAGTTAGTCGCTGGGAATTCGCCGTCGCCGCGTGCATAAATTCGTAATAAGAAGCGCGCGTGTGTGTCTCCAGAAAATAAGAATCGCAACGCAGTTTATGGCCAATTATTCTGTCGCAGACACATAACTCCATGTTTTACTGCGCTCGCGAAATCAAGACTCCTGATTGCGAAGCAATAAACTAAAAACGACATTTTTCGCTACTTTCGCTACACCCCATTATAAAATATTTCGGCACTTTGCAGACACGTGCTGCAGTATATAAAATTAATTATACCAGCACGCTCCGATCTTTTTATTAATTTATTGAATGGCTTCAAAATGGAGCACTCGAAAAAGAAAATGCAACCCCTATTTTATATAACCATTTCGGCATCACGTTCTCCCGTGGGGGATGCGTTTTTCCTTCATATATGAAATGGCTTATTTTGGGAGGAAGTGACCCGACTCAGTCATGCTACTCTCTAAATTACCCCATAATAATGACCTGCAGTCGCAGTCATACTAGCGTGGGCCGATAGTTTCTTGTGCCTGCCACACGTAATTGAAATTTTGACATCGAAACTCCCTTCCTATCCGAAATACACGTTCACGCGGAAATAAATCATACGTGCGTGCGAGGAACTTGGAATACCTTCCAACACGACCGAAAAGTTTTATTTTTACTCAGCCTGTTATTTTCTAACAGGTAATTTGTAGAACTTACGGTATATGTAATTGCTTGGGTGCAATTGCTTAGGCGGCATAAATTACTGTAAGGACGTAGTTAAGTCAAGCGCATGGTCACTATTTGAAAGGGAAATAATTAGTTTGCACGCAATGCTCATTTTTACCTGGTTTCACAAAGTTGGACTATTTTTTACTTCAGCTCCATATGAAATTCGACTCTTTTGTGCCTCTTTAGGCTATGAAGCTAAATTGCGATTTTCCGCCGCAGTGCTCAATTTTGCTGGCGCCTCGTAAAAGTGCTGGAATTATGTCGAAGGCGAATTCCAAGCAGGCCGCCGTAACAGCTTCGTTATCACATCATCCTCGGCTGCATTAACTGATAAAGCGCGAAAATGAGCGAAGGGGTGGGCGAAAAGTTTTGCTATTAACGCGCCTGATGTAATTAAAAGTAAATAATTGGCAGGTAAAGTGCTGCGCTGTCATCTGCTAATAACGACGAGGAAAAAGTAGCTCACGCCCGCCGCTCGTGCTGCAGTTGACAACGAACGGAACTCTTAAGTGGCGTGATTTGTCGTCGAAGAAAGATTGGAGAGCGGCGGCAAATTAATCTGCACTTTTTTAGTTTGGTCAGCTTGCTTACCTAGAGTTAATTGGACAAAGTTGTAGAAATAAGATCCAGCAAAAATGGACACGAATAATTGTCACAATGTTTGGTTGGCTCAAACAAGTCAACATCAATCATGCCGAGCAGCGCATTAGAAAAAGTACACTCAGGCGAGTAGAGGACACGCGTTACTGTATCATAAAATTGTGATTAATGCGACAAGAAATGGCTCTGCCATTAGAGAGCAGCTAGCGGACAATAAATCAGGCTCGATTCGTCAGCGAGTGCGAGGGCGAAAAGAAATTCAAGCCATAAACATTAGAATTATAAATGATTATACCGAGAAATCAACAGTCTTTATTTTTTGTATGGCGCGCCTCGCGTGCCACCAACGACAAAGAAATTATTCAGAAGCATTAATAATGAGCGGCGGCGGTGCGGCTAATCTCAAACTCTCGTTCTCATTGTGCTGCTGTTTGCCTGTAATTATGATACGCGCCTGCAGATTTGGCTCGGAAAGAGAGTGCTTGTTTGCGTGCGTTTCAATTGCTGTCCGTCCGTCAAGGGGAAGACAGACGAAAAGCAAAAAGCTTCCCAGTTTTTTACCTTGTTTGTGCTTTCTCCATTCATTTGAACTGGAAATTTTAATACGTTCTTATTGGCAGTTAAAATCGTATTAACCTTTCCTGGAATATTCTTGAAGTCAAGTATTTATTGATGTATATTAAAATCATTTATATAGAATATCTCTCAGACGCATTAGTGCTTCGACAGATTGGAAAGACGTAAAATAATCCTTGCATAAAACCACCAATTTAATAAAAAAACCGTTTTCAATTACTTCGCGCGTAATCCGTAATTCATTTTCTAAGGTTTCCTTTGACAAGCAGAGGCATACTCAAGTTTCTTGCTGATCAGTTTGTTTTTATGGAGCCTGAAATCCCTCTTTTAAGAGCTTAAACTTTTTGCTGCTGCTGCTGTTGCATCACTTTGTTAGTGAATATCGAATGACGCCTGTAAATACAAAATCCCATGAATTTAAAAATGCTCCGATCGCGCAAAGGACAGATTTTTTTTCTTGCTCGGCGAGCAGCTAAGAGGCTTAAGAGATATATTTTCTTTTAAAGAATTACAAACTGCTGCTGCTTCTGCTCGCGAGCCTCGAGGAGCGAAAAATAAGCAGATACATCACCGAGGAACAACTTTTCCCCGTCGCTGGTGATTTATTTGCGACTGATTCGCGCATTCATTCATTCCAAACCTGGAGCCTGTGAGCAGCACAGGAGCGAGTAAACGGCCGGGAATTGAAATTCAGCTTGCATGAGGCGATATGTGCGACATTTATTGCCGTGCCGAGATGCATACTTAATGGCCTGGCGACGAAAACTGCTGCTCCAGGATTTCGTGCAGTTTATGTGCTGGATTATTATTTTTTACTTTTAATTCTCGGCACGCAGCGTGAAAGAGCGTGTGAAGCGGAATTCCATTATTTGGCCAGCGGGGTTGGCTTAGTTAGAGAAGCACTGGAATTTTATTTTTGACAATGCCGATCGATACCTGAGGGTTGCATCAAGTTAGGCAGCCGAATAACTCTGTCGACAATTCGACATGATCGAAGGAAACACAAAATCCGTTATTTTAGCCACAAGAATGCCAGCAATCGATTGGCACTGTTAAAAATTAAATTCCAGGGCTTTTTTTAAATTTACTAGCTTCATTTCTTGAGGGACAAAAAATAAATACACATAAAATTGCTCGAAAAATCTAATTTAAGTTTAAGGTCTAAATTTTTTTAATGTGTAATAACTTATCTAAAGTATCAGATTATACGATGTAAGTTTCAAGGAAATATATTTTTCACCTAATTGCCAAAAAACAAAAACACCAAACTGCAAAAGGCTGACGAAAATCCAACATTATCGCTTGTAAAAATTGGTTTCGTTTCAAAGGAGCGCTCGACTTCGACAGAGCGTGTGCTAGATTTCATGTGTGTTGGTGCTGCACGCGAAATGGCTCAGGTGAGCATGTCAATAACGAGCGTAACGCAATAATTAGTCCAACATGATTTCCCAAAACAATAATTTTGCCTCATTAACTACCGACAAAGCCGGAGCAAAAAACGCGCATGCCCATTATCACAGCGCACTATCAAAGAATTTTTTTACCAAAAGTACGTTACAATAAAAATTGAACAGCGCCATCGAAGCTACAATTTAAAATGGCACGTCCTTGCTAAAAAATAAGATATTTAACAAGTATATTTTAATCTTCTTAGAAACGATAAAAGCTGCTCACAAAAGCACTCTCGTTTCGTGCGGAATGGTGCAAATGGGTTTTGACAGGAGCCACAAAAAAGAGTGAAACAGTCCAGGTTGTGTGTGTACAATGGCTCCCTTTCCAGCCCGCGTGGGTAATTGCTTCTTTTTTCCCAGCAGCAGCCCTGAGCGTATTTCATATCGCTCGTTCTCGAAAGCCACCCTCGCCATAAAACACATCCAGCGCGGCGGCACCGGCGCCGACCTACGCGATACGTACACTATCCCACCGAAATACCAACGGCGGCACCGGCGGTGGCATTACTATGATTATTATTGCAATTAACCACACGCAAATCCAGGGGAACGGGACGGTACCACGCATGGTGTCGGTGATGTGGCTATGCGGTGTTTCCATTAATATTTTCCGACACCATTAAAATTTCAGACAGCGAAATTGCGAATTCTCGGGGCTGCGCGAATGTTGTTCGCCTCTCTGTGAAGTGGCCGACGGCCATATAGCAGTGAGTATTGCTAGCGTGCGGTCTGTTTCTGTTCGCTTCTGCTCGCAAGCAAATCATTAAGCTCTGCCCACTTCAGTACACTTTGTCCAGGTCGGCACTTTTTAAGCATGGAGCTGCACCGGGAAAGATTGAAACGGTCGGTTTCTGCATCTAAATCAGCTTGAATTTAAACATTTTTAAAATGTTAAACTTAAATTTCCATTAAAATCTCAGAATAAAAAAATAAAAAATTCACTTCAAAATTCAAGCATTGTCTCCATATGTAAAATTACGATTTTATCACAATTTAGGAAATTTTCCCTCAAAATTAACTCATAGTTTGATATATTGTAATGAGAATAGAATACAAATTAAGCGAAAACCATTGACAAACCGCTTAATATTTGCAAGGAATTCGGCAAATTATGAAATTAAACTCTTACCTGGTCATAATTTTATTTTTACACACTGTAGAAATAATTACTCAAGACTAAAAAAACAATACAATTGTTCACCTGTATCATTCATTGCAAGTGCATGTGTGTCTGACAAAAGAAGATAAATTTCGTTATCCTCATTTTCCTAGACCTCATTGCAAACAATAAGATTGGAAACATCCTCCGCCGGACTATTTCTACATAATTATCACGGTGGTAATGTTGTTTAATAATTCGAGGCGACGCCTATCGCGCCAGCAGGGATATGAGAAGTCGGAGAGGCAGTTAGTTGTTGTTGTTGTTTCAGCTTGTTAGTGTCATTGTGGAATGATTCATGGCCGCGTCGAAAGAAAAGTCGCTCCAAACACACGCATAAATAGCCATAAATTACTCGCGGGTCGCCTTTTTTAATTCTCGCTGACGCGTACTTTTTCGGCTGTTGAAATGAATTTTTTTTTAATTGGCCCCCTGAGATTTATTGCATTTTACTCATGCTTTCGGCATTCACATTGTCAGATAAATTACCATCCCCATTTCATTAACCAAATGCCAAGTTTCGAATGTCCCGATATGGAGCGGTAATTATTGTTTTGTGTTGATTCGCTTGCTTACCGGCGTTTGATCGTTTGATGTCTCATTCCTGCGGCGGAAATTCTAAGAACCGGCAACTTTCCTTGTTGTGTGTGCTTTGCGCGTGGGCTGATTGAACTTGAATCGGCTTTTGCCTTATTGTTTGCCGTAAAGGTCGAGTTTACCCCGGGCCAAAAATTACTGCACGATACCTTTGAGCTTTTATCGCGGCTAATGGAGTTTGTGTAGTCAAGAATACAATTTATACCTCTTAGAAAATGCCATCAAAGTGCGCGGTGACCAAAATCACGTGATATCAGGCGATCTGGCCCACATTAATCACGGAATAACAGGTCAATCCTTGAGCCCGCTATCTCGGTGCAGTATTATTTCGAGCGCGCGGCGGCGTGATAAAATATGACAAATTAATGGCCATTATGGTGTGGAATGACAGCAATAAATCGTGCGCGAGCGGCGGGTGCTGCACGGCCGACTGCAGTATTGCGTGTTAAAGCAATTAGCTCCCGCTTCTTCCTCCTTTCTTTGCGGCGGCAGGGCCTGAAAGAAGACGAGAGAAAGGAAAAGGTGATGAGCCGACTCCTTTTATGTCCTGCCCAACAATGGCTCCTCCGGCGAATAAAAGAGGATTGGCGGCCATGCAAGATGCTTTGTCAGCACAAGCAAAGGAGTAATGACTTATCGTTTTGAATGCTCCGCTATAATGCTAGAAAAAGGCCTATAACACACTACAAGATGAAAGCCAAAATAGGTTGCTTGCATCTCTCGAGACACTTGATACTCTTCCTCTTGAGGGGAAGTGCAAGAATGCACGGGAAATTATTATCATCATCGTGTCTCGCTTTGTGTGAAGTATGAGTCGACGAAAATCCCCCGTCAATTTCCTTGTACTAATTGGATGCGTCAAAAGAAGAATTGGCTAATGAAAATGATTGCACCTTTATAGACCTGTTGGCTTTGAGGTTGTTAAATTTGATATTTTTCCTTTCAAGATTTTTTTCTTTGATACCTGCTCTAGCGGTTTTGGGGCAAACCTAGCAAAAAAATGACACAAGATCGTTGGCAACCACGCTGTTGGACACATCTCGACGAGAGGAATCGAAATCTGACCAGAAAATGTGGTCAAGCGCTGTAAATTTTGATTAGAACAAATTTTTTTATTGATCTTCTGCTTGTTACATCCAAAAATTCAAATAAATTTCAGTATTGATCCACTTTAATTACGGTTTCTGTCGCTGTTCTGCAGCTGTCCCGATCTTGAAGCACTTTTTTCTAGGTTCAGACCAAAAACCGCCAAATTAACGGTACTTACATTATTTACGCCGATTTTCGGCACGTCGTGTATAATTTTCTGCTAAGTGATTCGGCTACCTAACCAAGAAATCGTTTTTTGGCATTATTCTCGAAAATTTGCACAACCAGTCCATAATTTCGTGTTTGAGTTGGAGTTTATATTCAACGTTGCCTGGCTCATGACGTAAATGCTCCCTTTGATGAAATATATCACGTTTAACAGTGCTGGGTAGACGTTGCTCGTCCCGTGAAAAGTCCGATTTTCTCGGAATGGAATATTTTAGCTTTGAACCAAGTTTTAGAGGATAATCTCTAAAAATTACACTAGGCATAGTTAAATCAACTCACATTTGGTTATTTTATTCTTCTATAAACTAAACCGCTTGCAAACACTTTGTGCGTCATTTCAATTTAACTTCCACAGTATGAGTCAAATATAAACCTTCAAGAACAAGTATCGCCTTTTCGCACACAAATTATCCAGTTGCGGTAAAAAGAAGCAATTCGTCTCACAAGTTGTTTTCCACGCCGATTAAGAGCATTTTAGTTCCAATTGTTCGCTCGCACCTCCAGCTGTCTGGACGATAAATCCTGCGGGCGAAAAAAGGCGCGGACGGAATAACGAGCTGGCAGCTGCGAGGAATAATAAATTTGCTTTGAAGTTTAATTCCTTCCCATTCTCAGTGCGCACACAGAGAAAAACACGTGTTATTAAAGCAGCTATCCTCTCGCCAACGCGCAGAGGAGCCGGCTTTAGAAGAGCACACACAGTTGAGAGTGCATGTGCAGACACACAAAAGTGCAAATATTGTTTCAACTTTGCCGGTATTATCGTCGTTGCTCTTCGTTAATTGCTTGGGCACACACACACGGGAAATATGCAGGTTTGTGCACGCCTTTTGATCTGAAGCCGCACCATGTAATTCCGCGATAATGAGACTGCTTGTTTGAGAGAACTTTGCCAAGCAGATTGAATTTCGGCGCAAATACGTGCGAATGCATAAATAATGCGGATATACGCAGCACAAATATCCGACGGCTCTGTTTGGATAACATGAAACATTCATAAGTACGGCGCAGGGATTTTTCCACCGAGCTGCCTGAAAGAAGAGCTCGCGAAAGCGGAAGGTGCTTTTCTGGCCCGCTTTCTCCGCCCCACCAAATGCGACAGGGCCGAGAGTGGAATTTATACGTCTCGCTGCTCTGCACCACGGGAAATTGAAACGCGATCAATGATGATCAATTTTCGCATTTCGAGACTTTCCCAACGTTAAAAACAGTTTTATTTTTTAACATTTTAAATTGAAATAAATTTTCAGAAAATTTAACTCTCTCATTTATTGATAAAAATGTATTTTACTGCCTCTGGAGCAGACAAGGCTATTTTATTCGTGAAAACCTTAGGTGCAAATCACTCTCTCCTTGTAATTTGATAACTGTGAGCAAGTCTAAAGGACAGTGCACCATACCTTATTCTTTCCGCTCTGCATGCATATCGACGCAAACACGCCCATGTATATTGTATCCGCACACAACGCGCGCGCGGTGAGCAAGCAGAAAACGTCTCGAGGAGATTGTGTTTGCTCAAGATGGGCCTAACCGGTTGCACATCCACGTACACGAACGCGCGACGAAAAATTGCGCCGCCCATATCGTATCTCTTTCTACATTGGGGCGGATGCGAAAATGGAAAAAGTGAAGAATCCCCGCTTAGCCACGCGATCCTGCTCTCCCTCGTGCACCTGTTTGGGGAAATTGATTCTGCACGCGGGCATCAAATATTCATGCTGCCTCTGGTTCCGGGTGTTGCGAAACACCGACCGACCGACCGAGCCGGCGGTTGCATACAAACAACAGCGAGGCTTGTCCTCCTTTCCCGACGGGAAATTCCATTACACTTTCAGCAGCCCTTTTAGCACCTCGGCGAGTGTCGCAATGCCGGCCCAGTCCTCGTCGCTCTCATTATTTATCGGATTATTGGCAGTGCTTGTTCTAAATTGTATCTTGTTGTTGCAGATCACGTACGCGAATTCAGCTGCGGCAAGATGTACTACCGCACCTTCTATCTGGACGAGAAGCGCGACACTCTCTACATCGGCGCCATGTAAGTACCTTCGCCGTAAAATATCGTCAAAGAGGAGCTGTTAATTAAAAAGCAAGGGAATATTTTGCTCCGTAATCGTATTAGAAGAAGAAAAAGAGAAGCCCGATTCTAGAAAACGTGTTTGCGAAAAGGAGAAAAAGGGGAAGCACTCAAGAGCGCGCGCACTACCTCGGCGGACAGAATTTAACTCAACTTCATCATCCATTTTATTAAAACGTGCGAAACGCTTTTGGAGAGTGTGTGTAATTCATCGCACAAAATTCAAGAGCGTCTCGCTGAAAGCTTTTACCTCGAGCGGCTGGCTGGCTGCGACGCGCAAAAAGAGTAAGAGCCACCGCCGCCGCTGTCGCCCCGGCCGGCGCTCTCTGATGGCCATCCAAACGTGCCTCTCCATCACGCCGGGTATCGGTTAGCTATAATTATGCAGGCAAGAATGTTGCAAACACGCTCTTGTAATTAAACGTCGGCCGAGGAATTTCCGATAGATCGAACGCTTTGCTTGCCTGCCTTCGCAGTCGATATTTATGCAACCCGCGTGGTGCCGGTGACAGGCGGGTCTGCATAAGCCTCGGAGTGACGTGCAACAGCGTCTGCTTCCATATTTTCCATAATTATTGCAAAACTTTCAACTTTGTACTGTATTTCAACGTATACACAGTACACGGATTCGCCAATTCTTTATTTATTGAATTTGTTGGGCGTTGCTTATCACATTCCCTCGGCTCTGACGAACTTCGTGGCGTTCGTGCCATCGAAAGTTAACTTGAGGATCAATGCCAATACACGTGGGATGAAAAAGAGCAGGACACACGTCGTGCGTCCACCGGGCGTGCGTGCGTCTTGACCCACATATTTGCATAAAAGCGCACTCTCAGACGCTCTCAATCCCGCTCCAGTTCCTGTGTTTGCTCTCGACCGTCCTTCACTTCACTCACGTCGTGATACACGACGGAGTGCCCGTTGCTGCGCTGTTTGAGCTCCTCAAATGCATGGGTGGAGATTGTATTCGCGCGTAAACATAAACACACTGGCCCCCGCACGAATACACACTGTTGCCGCGCTCGCTCCCATTCACTCGAGGTGTCGAGTGTGCGAGATAAGCATCAGTAATCATCAGTAAACTGCGAATGCAATGGCCAGATATCATGCGGGGAAATATGAGACCACTGACGCGCGTGTGTTGCTTGCTATTTCTGTAAATGCTGACAGCAGTGATCATTATTTACCTTGTATCTCCAAGAGAATAAAATAATAGTGTCGTATTTACATCAATCGTCAATATTACCCAGAAATAGTTTTTGTTGTTGTTGTTCTCATTATATTGGATTTTCATTTTTGACAAATATCAAACCAATTTTGAGGTAGGAACTAAATTTGGCAGCCGTATAAACCGTTACTTTAGGTGGTTTGAACCAATCCGAGAAGGGAGCGCTTCTCTCCGATTGGATGTAGCCTTGGCCTAAGATGGAGACAGCAGCGCCACAGCGACAGCCAACGGAAGCGAGTCAAGCGATACTGCAAAATCCTGGAAAGTCTTTGTTGCCAATACACGAACTCATCCCTTACGATTCACTTCAAAGTTAGCATGCTTTTCTAATGGCGAGGACTGTCTCCTTATTTGAAATTTTATTTTATTTCACAACAAAGAGGTTCCCTAAAAGGTTTCATACGCTGTTGGACAAATATCGAGAGGGGAATCGAAATCTGCCAAGAAAATATGGTCAAGCGCTGCAAATTTGAATTTTTAAGGTCCTTTTTTACTATTGCATTGTTTATCGATCAACTGCTTATTGCATCTAACTGAAATAATTTCCAACTATCGCCCTGGATCGATCCACTTTAATTGAAATGTCCATGAAATGAATTTTCTATTGCCGACCCCACTTCAGGTGCAGCCGGTTATGAGCTTTTTCACAGAATTTCTTTCCTTCTCAATAAAATCGAAGAAGCTGCATAAAGATTCTCCAAGGAGAAGCAGAGCAAACGCTGAGACATTGCTGTTGATGCGTCTTCTCAAGTAAGGTTCAATACCTTTGGCAAAGCGGCAATTTCCTTCCTCGGCGATACACACGTATAAAGCGTTGCGCATTACACGCGTCCTCCGTTGGCAAGCCAGAGTAATGCTCATTCTTCGTCTGCTCCGTGCGCTCTCCCGAGTTGCTGTTTATTATTCCATCTGCATTACGCTTATAAAAATAGCCTCGAGATGTGTTTCCTGCTCTTGTGAAGACTCCTCTGAGAAATATAAATACTCCCCGTCCGGCTTATCTGCTTTTCTCGTAACAGCTATTTTGCCTGGGGCGAAAATCTCCAGTGTCCAGTTTTGGGGGATTTACCGTCCGACTCACCGACTGCGAACGATTCAATTTTCTGTATTAATACGAAATAAACAATACCAACGACCTGCTGCCTGCCAGCCTCCCCACAGTATTCAACGGATTGATTGGAGCGTTTCTTTTTCTTCCCTCTCTTCTCGTTTGAAACAATAATTAGATTGCAAGGAATTTCGGCGCAGTTTGCGATAAAAATTTATTACGGCCACCGCGGTCTGCGGATTTATTTAGGGAGGCAAATCACGTATTTCACTCGGCGGGATCGTTCGCAATCATGCCGGTAGGGGAGGTTTATTTTTATTATTATCCGCGTCTCCCTCACAGACTAATTGCTCAGGATCAATCCGCAAAGAAAGCAGCTGCAAGAGGAGGAGGAATGTTTTGTCAGGCATTTTACGAGATCACGATAGAGATAATAAAACGTGCCATATTGCACTAATAATGGCACTGTTTGCGTACGCAGAGGCGTGCGTAAAATTTTACCGTCGCAGGCCAGAGAGAAAGACAATGAAAGTGAAAAAGCGTACTCACGCGCGCGCTGCCGGCAATAATAATGCGATTTATTGTAATGAACGTGCCTGTTAATTTCGCCACTATGGCATTCCCTCGGTGCTGCGCGCACGTAAATGGGTAGGCAGCAGCCCCCGTGCCTCCACCTCTCCACCACCTAGCGCCATAAAACAAAATTAGCAATCATAAAGATGGAAACTGTTTGGACGGCGATAAGCGCTGCGCACTTCACAGTTTTATGCCTCGAGTGCAGTGGTGAATAATGCGTGTGTGCCGCCGCTTTCCGAGTTAATTATGTTCCATCTGATATAGGTGCATTGAACGCTATGTGCAAACACATGTTGTCAAGCCGGTCGTAATAAAAAATTAACGTCTAACTCCTAAACAGGCACGTGGTAAATTAAACAGCGCGGTCGTCAACACCCAATTGGGGCACTACCTACCAACAGACGAATTTTAAATTCTTCAACCGGTCATCGGACATATTTGAGCATTTCTTGGATCTAATTTAATTTTAGAAACCGCAATACTTGGTTTATTTATTGACTCGAAATGGGCTGCTAGGAGGTGCCACTTGCTAGTTTCTGCACCTTTCCAGCGTCTTTAGGGACGAATGTCTGGCATTTCAATCAAAGACCTCGGTGCGGGGAGCCGAAAAGATGGCCAATTTGGGCCTAAGCTCCTCTGCAGGGCCTTTTGGGCCACTTGTTATTAGCTCAGGGACCTGATAAGCTATAAAATCCCACGGGATGTGCTGAGCAGAGGTTCTAAAAAAAACGTGAAATGTACAAGAATTTATTCTTTGATTGTAAATTCATCGCAATGAGCACAGAAACCGCATAGTCGAGTAAATTGCTTCTCCACAAGTGTTCTGTCTGTTCCCTGAAAATTTCGCCCTGCGGCTCAGAAGGCCCAAATTTCAACGAGGCGCGGTCTGATTAAATATTAGAGAGCACTCCTCTTACTTAGAGCGTCGGCCGGGATGAAATAAGCCCGGTTAGCAGGCAACTCGATTTATTAGAGCTGCTTGGAGTGCGAGGAGCGCACGAGTCACACAGCAACGCAGCGTGTGCCATTAAACTTTTGTCACTCATTCAGCAGCATCCAACTTTGTTTTGTATCTGCTTCTTGCTCTCTAGAACGCCAACTACACACACATAATACGCGCCGAGCAGCGAGCCATTATATATGTCTGTGTGCGTGCGAGAGCGAGCGGCGCCTCAAAAGTTTTACTTCAATTAAGATTATGGCGGAGAATTCTGTAGGGACGAACTGCCGAGCAACTGGTACATTTAGACTCGTGTCGTGCTATTCATCATGCAAAATTCAATAACACTCTGCACGAGTTCGCCGCCCTAATGCTAGGCGTACGTTATTTCACGTGCGTGCGCCGTTCGCATTTCGAAAAGCCCGTTGGTACTTGCTTGATGAACCTCTTGCGCACCATTCCAAATAATTTTGCTATTGATTTTAACACTCACGGAGATTTTGACGTCAAGTGGAATCACGTTAGAAATGCGTATCCTCGGATGTTCTCAAGAGTTCTTCCACTTCACTCAATTTGATACGATTTGGTAGGCTTCAACTCTAGTTCACTAAAAGCTGCTTATGAATTTCCCTGTGGTCTAAACTCCCCCCCCCCCCCAAGCAACGACTAAATTAATTTTAAATAAGGTTCATAAAAAATCAACTCGACTAATTTAATTGGTGCAAAAGAGTAAATGAAATTTCACTCTGCGCGCGACGAAGTGACAAATGCAATTACGCCGAGAGTGCAGTCGCTGCTGGAGCTATTTTTTCCCGCGAAATGCACTTCCTTATCAACTTCATTATTATTTCCTTTCAGTGCTGAAAGAAAGAAAGCAAGCGTCTTCTCGCTCTGCCGCGGCGAGAGTGGCAGTAAATAAAACGAGAAATAATATTCCCCCTTTCTTCTTTTTGTCGCCATGCAGTCGTTCTATCGGCGAACGCACCCTTTTTACGCTGGCCGACAATGGGGGAGAATTTAGCAGCTGAATCAGCAGCGGACGTGGAAGACACCTAATGATATTAATTAGTGAAGTCGTGTGTAAATACGCCGGTCCGACTTTCGATCGGGCAAGTGAATAAAACAGGAATATATCGCGAGACACAAAGAAATGCGGGAAGGTGCGGGCGGGACGCGTCTTAAATCTATCAATTAACTTTTCATTTCTCTCTCATCCGGCAGCGTCTAATCTGATTAAAATTCTCCGCCATTGCGGAGCGCGTTCTCAGTGTCTGCCCGCTGAGCTGCTATTAAATGTAAGCCCCGCGTAGAAATTAACGAACTGTGAATTCGGAATTGTGAGGCACAAAAGACCTCTTGCCTGCTTTTAATTACTTAAAAGAGTGCACCGATGAAGATTTGCGCCATTGAATTCGTTTTCTAATGCGCGTACATTTTGCGAGTGCGCTCATTTGGAGAGCCCCTTTATGATCGAATCTGGGACGACGACAAAAGTAACGCCGCCACGCTAAAGAGCTAATTTCAGCTAATTAACCCTCAGTAGAACGATCGCGAGTTTATTTATTCGTAATTTCACTGGAATTTCATTATTGATTGCGCTAATCGATTCCTTAGGCAGCCGAATCACCCATCCGACGTGCCAAAATTCGGCGAAATCGTAAAAACGGTTACTTTGGCGGTTTTCGGTCTGAACCTAGCCACAAGAACGCCGACGACCAATCAGAGAAGGAAGAGATCGAGACAGCAGCGCCACAGTGACAGCCAGCGCAAGCAACAGCAGCTAGACTTGTTACTTGAATCGCTTCTGCTGGCTGTCGTTGTGGCGCTGCTGTCTCGGTCTTAGATCTTTTTAAAGAAACTCTTCTGGTTTGAGTTTGCAAAAAGGAGAGCTCGTTTTTATGCATGAGAGATCAGCCATATTTAAGTCAAAGCCATTTTCTGTCGTGAGATGGCAATTTGGACCGGGCATTATGCGCATGGAAGGAAATAAATCACCGCAGTGATAACATATGCCACCATATTTTCCCATATTATTGTTACTCGCGGGCCTGGCGAGAGACAAACTTTTCTTTCCAAAACACATTATTTACTTTTGCAGCCAAAAAGTATACGCGCAACGGCAACTCACCGTCGCGGGCGAAATAACAAAAGTAGTTTATCTTCATGCAAGCAGGCGGGCCGTGACGCGCCGACAGAAAAAGGGGTAATAATGCGACATTTTATATACACACAAGTCAAACGCATAAATCTGCCACCATAATTTACGTCATTGTCGACGAAATTTCGACTGCGCTGCCGGCTAAATACCTCCTCTCTTCTCGGCACACACACACACACACACACACACATACACACGCGCGCGCGCGAGCGCTTTCTTTTCTTCATTTTGCGCGGCTGAAAAATTCATGCGCGGCTGGCTGGCTGCTTTTCTTCCTTTTTCCGCACACACACACTCACGCTCGCGCGCCCTCGGAGAGAAAATTCTGTCGCTGGAGTTGTTTAAGCAAACAAAGGAGATTTGCGAGTGAAAAAGCACCGCAGCTTCTTTTTTGCCGTAAAAGCCACACACTTTAATGGATACTTTAAAAGTTGCAGAAACGCCATTTTCGGCTCTGCTCTCTTGAAAATTTTTACACGAGTCTGCGAGAGAGAGAGAGAGAGAGAGAGAGAGAGAGAGAGAGAGAGAGAGAGAGAGAGAGAGAGAGAGAGAGAGAGAGAGAGAAGTAGAGAAGTATAATGCTCTTCCTATTTTTTTTTGTATACACTCTCTCGTGACATATGCAAGTCCCAACTTTTCCGGCAAATATACATAAAGTCGTTCTTTCTCCGGGGCGCGTATTGCTTATAAATATCGTCGCAGTGAAAGAGGAGAGACGCTCTCTGCCATTATTTATTTATCAAAATACACATACGCCTCGAAACTTTTCTCATAATGGCAACAACAAGAGCAGCATAATGCCAGCGAATCACAGTCTCGTTCCATTTTCTTTGTTCGGCATATTTGTTGCGCAAGTAATCGGATTTCTCCAATGTGGCGTGATGCGCATTGATCACGCTGGCGTTTGTGGCGCCGCGCCGACATCTCAAGTATGAAAGTCGACACATCATTATCGAGCTAATTAAAATTCCTCGCTGATGTGCGTTTTTAAGGCGTGTCTTTCACCCCTTTTCAAATATATATGTTATATTCCCGACTGAGACGACGGTAGCTATATAAAGAACGACATCGAACTGTATATTTTTCCAGTCAGCACTGCACTTGCGAGGAGCAATTTCCCAGCAGCGTCCAGCTTCCAGCTGCAGATTAGCCCTTTCGAAGAGTTATCGTTTTAATTTCTCCAAGGAACTTTATGTCTTCGCTGCTCCCACCTGTTATTTGACACGCGCCATTTTTCACCTGCGGCGCGGCAGACAATGGAAATGGGCATCCGCGAGAAACTCATTCGCCGACATTTAGGTCATCTCCTCTCGGGAGACTCGGCTTTATTGTGCTCGATATAATGTATCGGCGAGGAAAGGCTGTGACATTTCGCATCCGGCCAAGGGGGATTTTTGAATGTCACCCTATATAAAAAGGATTCGAGGGCACGATGTTGTGCGCCCTGCCATGATTTTAAACTGCTACTTACGAGTTTAAAAGTCGGCCCGGCTTGGCAAGCTTCCACGTGGCGAGTGATTTTCAAACAGGGCGGCCACCAGACACCCTCTCTCTCTCTCTCTCTCTCCCTCTTATCTCGGGCTCCGCGTTCTTCGCGCGGAGAAATTTTATCGAAGCGGCATTCCGTCCGACTGGATGCGTTTTCACACTTAATTACGGCGAAAAAGAGCAGCGGCGGCGGCAGTCGATTTCCTTCTGGCTTTTCCGCGGAGATGAAATGTGTCGTCGGGAAGAAAAATTGCAAAGTTTATTCCGCGCAATTTGACAGCAGAACAACGTAATGGCGAGAGACATTCGTCATCTGCAGCAGACACGCCGGCGGCGGAAAGAAATGTGTGTGCACTCTAAATAAGAAAAGTAATTGCAGTTTGGCTTTCGTTTCGGTCGAAAAGCGCAATTCAATTAGCGGATCGGACAGCACATGATGAATTTATACGCACGCAGAAGTAATATGTATCTGCAGGCGGACGCGACTGTTTTGTGTTTTTTTGATGTATATGTATTTCTGCGTCTGTTGGATTTATGACATTCGCTGCGTATCAGCATGCTGTCGTCGGGCGGCTTCTTATTTTTTGCTGCCTGCATTCAGCCTCTCATCCCTTGCGTGCGTGTGCTGCAATCAATCATCGCCGTTGATAATGGGCAGACACTCCGAAATTAATTAATTTGAGCGCTGCTTGCTAACAATTAGCCCTATACCGTGGGAGAGATTTTGTCTCACGCACAATGTGAAAATTGATATATTTTTGTATATCTTGTCGACCGCACAGAACTAGTATATCAATCATATAAACCGCCGGCGACACATACAGCAGTAATATTGGATTTCCCGGCGCTCCGCAAAAAGAGCACAACGTCTAAAAGCCCCGTTGAATTCGGCTCCATTTCCTGCCGACTGTCCTGTCAGCGGGCGAAACCACATTTTTGCCACCTTCATCTCTCTCTTCTCGCCTTTCCTTTTCTGCCAAAGACGGTGTGGCATTCTCCTGCTCAAATAGATTAGTCGCACAATGGTCCGTCGAGTGATATTTCAACGCCATCTTTTTTAATAATCCGTGACAGCCAGCGATGTTTCCTAGGCTCTTTTTTGCAAAATGCAATTTCCGATTTTTCCCCTCGAGAGGGGAACGAGGAAATTAGACGTGTTTGTCGACGGCGAAACGAGATACACCGACCGGCTGTGTTGTCGATTTTATTGGCGCAGGTGTCACCTGATAATATTCCGTCTTGTGTCAAGGCGGTTTTCGTACCTTTGTGTTATGTATTGGCTCGAGTCACGCAGAGCGGCTGTGAAATGCGATTCCCTCGACAGCGCAGCGGAATATATCTCACTCCATTCGCATTCCCAGCCCAGCGAACACGGCGAATTCGCTGGTGCCCAATCGGTGCCGCCTCCACGGCCCACACTCTCGCTTTTAATTAAAAAGGACATGCGATTGTACTTATCCGTAATTAAAGATTAAAACCAGCCGCTGCGGGCGACTTGATTAAAATTTATCTGGCAAGAGAGAGCCAGCAGCTGCTTTGGAAATCGGGAAATTGGAAAAGTAAAAATTACGCGGTCCAACCATCCGACGGCGCACGCCTCGCCGCCTAATAATTGTGTCTGATCGCCAACGACAGTTGCGCCGGTTCCCATAGAATTTAATATCACTTTCTCCCGAAAGGGTTGAGAGCTCGTGTTCCGCGTTAATTGATTTCAACTGCTGGGCATAAAAAAATAAATATTCCTCCGACCGACTTTCAATTCACAGTAACATAATTAAGTGCCGTCGACGCCTCCTTTCCTTGGGTGGAGAGAAGCCCGGTATGTTTTATTCATCCGCGTTCTCGTTCAAAAGGCTAATTCTGGAGTTGCATTTACCGAATCTCCGTCCAACGACGCAGGCAGCCGTTTAATAAAGTCAATTTTATGATAATCTGCCACCGCTTTATCCACTTTATGAAAGGCGAATGTGATTTGGCGTCGGTGACTTAGCCGACAGAATTTCATTCAATTGCCCGCCAAGGAAAAGAAGAAAGTTGCCGCCCACGCGTTCCCTTGGCGTGCGGCGCCGTGAGATTTTGAATTAAGATGATTAAAAGTTTTTCACGAGCAGTATGGAAAAGTTTATTATCGCATTATTATCAGCTAGCACGCGCGTAAAGAGCATCAGCGCAGTGATGGAATTATCCGGCTGAAATAAAGCCAGCAGCTCTCCCGCCGATAAAAATCGCCGCGCACCGAATTTCGCGCCTCACTGGCTGCTCCATTTTTAACTTGCTTTATTCGTCGCCGAGCCGGTGGAATCGGCTGCACGCGCGCGCGGAGCCGTCTTCTAATGCGAGGCAATTTGCGGCTGGATTATCAGAAGTGGTGTAGTTGGAATCCATTTGATGGATTTTTAACCCCTAAAGCTCTGACGGCTGCAAATGATGAAGCGCCGCTGCTCTGCTCTGCTCTGCACGGCGGAAAGAGAATTTTTCGAGATTTGACAGAGCCAAATGATCGTCGCCTCCATCACGCCTGATAGGTCGCTCCTAATTTCTGGCGCCAAATTGATTTTTTGCTGCCGTTCTCGGCATTCGTCGTATACCCTGCGCACCATTCGACATTCAAAATTAAAAAGCGCCCTGCCGGAAAGTGGTAGCGTTATTTCCGAACTTATTGCAACACTCATCGATTATTGACCGCGTCGTGCTGGTGGTAAAGTGCGCTGTAAAGTTTTTCGGTGTCACTTAACCGACCGCACTTACCGACGTAAGTAGGTGTTTGCGCCCAACTTTTGTGTTCTCCCGGCGGCGGCGGCGGCATCGGCTTCTTGATCTGAATTGTATCGAAAGCAACGCTGTCACATCCACTCAAAAAGTTTTCTTTCGGCTCCAAGAAAGAACTTTTCCCGCAGCGCAATCTTGGATCGCTGCACGCTCTTTTATCGGGAATAATTGAGCAATTATCGCAGATTAGTGTTCTCAAAACGTCCACTTCCTAGCCTAATTCTCCGAATTTAATTTCCTAGAAAAACTGTGCCCTAGATTTTGCGATAAGGGCAGAGCGTGCTGCGATTTTATCTAGATAAGCTTTGTCCTCAGACCACCCGCAGCTCGATTAAGTGTGTGAGAAAGCCGAAAGCCTTAAAGCTCAGGTATATTGTTCTCCTCTAATTACAACACCGAAATCTCGGCAGCACTCTTTCTTTTCTCACCCTGCCCAGCATCTCTCTCGGCGCGGAGAGGAAGCTGCGGACGGGCGTCGAATTTCAAAAGCAGACTTGCAGATGACACCGCACTCACCGCAGGTGAATTTGATGCCACCCGACTACCGGTTTTTGAGCAAATTTTTGCACCCTCTGGCTTTTGTTACCAGCACAATAAAGCTCAATGGGAGGCTGGATTTTTTTTGTTCTGTCCGGTGTCGTGTTTCACATATTCACACCTACTTAAAATTCTCCGACACGTGGGGTGCCAAAGAGGGTCGTAATTGCACGCGGGGGTGGCGTTGGAGGAGAAACGTGATATTATGATGGCTCGCCACCCCTTTCGAGGAATAATAACATAAATATTTACCAAGCTGCGAGACGTTTAGATATCCCGCAGACGCGCGCGGGTGCGGGAGGAAGGGTTAAAAGCGGTGTGATGCGGTTCAGGTTTCTAATAAAAGATTATGTTAGGAGAGGAGGATGTGTGCGTGATGCGCAAACGGTCCGCTGTTTGCTGCCAACTCGGCACTGACAGGTGTCAGACGGTGCACTCGAATGATCGCGCACTCAAACCTGTATGTATACACAGAGCAAACTCGGCTTGATTGCATTGAACTGCTGGTAAATTCAATTAATGAGTTGGAGGCGCAGGTACACATTTGATGTGACGTTTGTTTGCGTCAGCATTCCTCAGTCAGTCTATCTGCAATTAATTATCAGTCTCGCAGTTCCAATCTGATTGGTACTTGTTTAATACACTCAAGATGCGCCTGATCGCAAGTTGAAACTGGAGACAGCCCAATGGAACGCACTGAAACGTGAAAGCAGCTATATGGCAAATTTTGCACTTTGATGTGCCTACGTGTTAGGCTGCTCCAGCGAGCACACAATCGCGCGCGCGGTCGACAACCAGCGAATAAATCAAGCAGAAACTGTGCAGTAAGCAGTCACATTCAGCAGGCGTGCAAATATCGCAACTAATTAATTAGATTGTCACGCCGGCAATTAAGCAAGTACCGCCAGGGTACAAACATAACATTACACGCGCGCGCACACACAGTCCTGATGGATGTACTAGACGGCGCACTATTTCCGACTACACACCGCCTAATCCACTAATGCGACATGTCAATTTTTGAAGTGCATCCAGCTCTCTAGAATTATTAAATTTCTTTATCGCTCGAAAACACCTTTCCCTTTATGCAGTAAAAAGCTCACTCAGCAGCACGAACAATGAATTGCAGGGAGACAATAAATTTTCACTGATAGTCGTGATGATGCAGCATTAGCTCCTTTGAAATGAAATTGCTGCTGCCAAGAACACACATTACGCTGCTGCCGCTCGCATATAGGAAAACAATAAAATCCAATCACAAAAGATGCTCGCGCCGACGTGAGCGAGAGGAAGAGCAGGTATGTGCATTCAACCGGCAAAGTGTTAAGCACTAAAGATTCGCACACGTGGAATTTGTAATTCAACGGATTATTGTGCTCAGAATTCAGAAAGCAACCAGTAAAAAATAATAAAAGTTAATGGAAACGTGATGCTGGCGTGGGTGAACAATGTGTAAATTTATACAAAAATACATAGTGCATCTGATCTGATGGGGTCACCAAAGAAGAATTTGGATAAGCGTCTTTCTCGCTCCTGCTGGATGTCGCTGTGGCGCTGCTGTTTCGATCTTTGGCCAGCGTTAGCCAATCGCAGAGAACCGCTCCCTTCTCTGATTGGTCAGACCAAAAATTACTTGATTTTTTTGCCGGTCTGAAACTGCCTAATGTCAAGAATCGATTAAAAATACGCCCTTCGAGCTTTACGTAATTGAATAGTTAAGTGGGGCGTCTCGACATCAGCAGCCACTCACTCATGATAAAGTAAGATCAAACTGATTCACCCCAGAGGTAATTTAAAATCAATCAGTTGGTCGTAAAATACATTAAATCGGGTTTCCATCAAGTTAAACAATCTCTGTGCACACTAAGTGCAGCACAAATAGAATTCAGGCGGCGGTCAATCCATCAGAAGAGCATTATGAGAGCAAGTCGAGCTGCTCAGCAACATCTGCCTTCGCGCAGAATAATGGATTTCAGATTTATGCTGCCCACACGAGAGCATTAGGGGGTGAGCATGCAGTGTTATTGTTTTTAGCGACGGCGCCACTCCAGCCTTGCAATTGTATGCAAATACTGCTACACTTGGCGCACGTACACACTCGCAAACAAACGGCAGAGAGCAATAATGCAGGCGCTCGCTCGCCGCGATGACCGCACGCCCCGTAATCGAAAGTAACAGCCGCCGGGCGAGCTTTGTTCAATTACTCGTCCGGCATCACGAAGAGAGCAGTATAATTCTAATCCTATTTGGTAGGAGACAACTATAAACTGTCGCCCTCCACAGACAGCACGCAATACCAAAGGTGCGGTGACATAAATATAGCGGTTGCAAGAAATCTCGTGGTTTATAATTTTTTTAATTAATTTCTGTAAAATTCAGAAGTGCTGCGGCTTTCATAGGAATAATAACTCAACCACAAGCATTCCACTAGTAGAGAGGTGTTCATTTCACAATGATTTGGCTTGTACATTTTAATCCTTGCATTACAATAACGTGTCCATTTGGATTTAGGAGGAAAACGAAAGCTTTCCAGCAAGCGTAAATCGATTTCATGATGGGATGAATGTCTAGAATTTCAATAAAAAGACCCCGGAGCGGGGCAGTAACAGGAGCTGGTCCTTTTCTGCTCCAATCATTATTTCGCCTTGTTCCTACTACCGATCAAAAAAATCAAACAAAAGATTCATAGTGGCGAAAACTGCGTTGAATTGTAACTCATGTTTCACTAAAAATGGCAGAAGTAATCTTGGCAGGGCCAATTTGTAAAGCGGTCGTTTTTTTTCTCTTTCTCTCTTTCGTATTCTCCGCCGTCGTGATGGAAGTTTGCACGGAGAGAAGTAGAATCTTTTGGCAGCAATCTCAGAATGCTTGTCTGCAATACAAACTACCCCCGAGGAAGGCCAATTTTCTCAGAGCGTTTTGCGAGAGGTGCGGAAAATGACACAAAACAGCCAGGAAGCCAGCAAGAGAGCGAGCGAGCGGTCAACTTTTTTCGCACTTGCCGGCAACCATTGCAAGCTGGCTGAACAAACAAGGCGAAAAGAAGAAGCCCATCGCAACTCGCTGCTATTTCGTGTATTTTCCCTCGCGTATTCAACGCGGCTGCTTTTTCCGCAAACACGGCGCCAACTTGTTGGCCTGAAGACGTAAGCTCTGATATACTTAAAACTTGTGCCGAGCCGCTGGAAAGAAAATTTTGGCGAGCGAGGGGAGCGCTAAATTAATTGGAGATAATGATCAAAGCGGCATATTCGAAGCCGGCGCGGGCGCGATAAGCGGCATAAAATTGGATGATGAAAATCAGGCCTCAGTTTGAATATTTGATGCGGCCGCGATGCTTTTAAGGAAGGACCCAGCACCAGCAGAGATGAACTCGCGATTTCGGTGCCCGCCTGGTTGCCAGTGTAATATCATCTCGCACGCGCACTTCTCGAGCTTTAATTAAGGCTGCTGCTGCTGCTGCTGCTGCTGCTGGAGCGGGCTGTTTTTAGACTCGCTATGAAGCATGATTTTAGCCAGATTACCGGAGAGGTATTATGTGCATTAGGCCGACACGCAGCCCATTTCCTGTGCGCCACATCTCACCCGGTGACAGCAAAAAATTGAGGCTGGTTTAACCCGGGCTGCATTTTGTTCATAAACAAATGTAAATCGCGTCGTCTGCTAATTCCAGACTGAAACTTCTTATTCTGATGCATTCACTTCGAACAGAAGAATTTGGCGCTCTTTATCTTGAACTCGGTGACCTATTTCGCACATATTTTTATGTTAGCTTCCAGGGAGAGTGAGGTGTGCAATGTTCGTACACAACCCGGAAAAAAGATGAAAATCTAGAGCAACCGCCAACTGAGAGCATAACTTTTTACTCCGCGCCAGTGCCATTTGGGCTGCGATAAGGGTGTTGCAAAATTTTTGAGCAGAGCGAGAGAGGAGTGTGTAAATATTCCTGCGTGACACGCTCCAGAGAAAATCTCATCTCGGCAAACTACCCCTTTAGCGGGGACAGATCGTAATATTATAATAACATTATGTCCCCAAAATAACGACACGCAGCGCAACTCTCCCCTTTCAGACGTCGTCGGCGGCTCCGTTGTGTCGTGCCACCGCTTTATTTGCTGACCCCCCCTGATCCTTCTGCCTAATATCAGGCCTAATTTGGTGTGTCGTCGTGCGGTAATGGCGGTGCTTTTGGCGTAACGCTGCATCCCTCATATCTGGCGCCCTTTGATAAGGCTGCTTCATTTTTACGCGTCTCCCATGCAAATTGCGTTTTAGACGGATTAAGCAAACAACCGTAGTTTTAATTAGTGGAAAATTTCGCGGCTCTTTTTCTCCCCCTCTCGAACGTAATGGTTGAAAGGAATGTGCGTCTTAATTTTTAATTTTTGTGTTGCAGGGACCGCGTCTTTAAGCTGAACTTGAGCAACATCAGCCACTCCAATTGCGAGGTAAGTTAAATAAATGATGTCAACGAGAGTTTTGGCAGGGTCTGAGGGTCTTAATTAATTTGATTTTACTGAAACTGGACCCCATTTGACCAAATATCTCCCCTAATGACCAAAGTAGACTATAACCTCCCTTTTTGCATCCTATAACACTTAAAATTTTACAATTTTTGTTGTTTGCACTTAGAATTTTGTGTTTATCAGCTTGAAACTACTAAATTGCATCACGAGATGTGAATATTAATCGAGTAGTATGCACTTTTAGTATTAAAGCGACTCTTTGAACCCGAGACTTTTTTACTATGCTGGTATCCGAAAGAAAACACGTTTTAAATTAAATCTAAGTTTCTAATAATCAGATTTACAAAAACCAAAACACTATATATGACTCTTCATGATCCCCTCTAGATAGCTCAAGTAGTTTCAGGCTGATAAAAATTAAGGTCCGCTACGCAGTGAGTTGCAAACAACAAAAAATTGTAATATTGTACGATTTTTAAGATAAAAAAGGGGGTTGAAGCGTTGTAACCCTTAAACTACTTTGGCTATGTAGGGGAGGTTAAGACAAGTCTTGCGGTGTGTGGGTTTTGAAAATCTGACAATCAGAAGCTGAGATTTGGACGTTTAAATATTTTCAAAAACCAGAAAAGTACTTTTTTAATAAAAAAAATGTAATTTTTTTGGCTCTTAACAAGATGGCTATATCAAAATTAAAAAAAGAAACAATAGATTCCGGTTCAAATTTGAGAAGTACTTCGAAAATTCGATTTTAGTGACGATCCACGGCCAATTTTTACCGCCTGTAAAACCCGAAAAATCGTCTAAGTGTTTGCAATTTTGGTCTGAGTAGATAACGACTAATTTAAAAAAAAAAACATTTGATGCTCGGCACTTGGTGCACTGATGCGTAGATCATTTAATGCGACGCAATTCAAGCTCATTATTTTCCTGCAACCTCTTTAAAACATCTTACCTGGGAAGACTAGGTTTTTATAATGGTTTCCAACAAGTACTTTTTCTCGTTGGCACTGAATAAATAAATCCGAGAGCAAACACACGGTCGACTTGGTACTTGGTCGTCTCTCGTTATTGCACACAAGCCGAGCGAAATGCAGCCGGCGCGCGTTTTCTAGCACGTCCGCCTGCATACAAATCGTCATTGACGCGCGCATAAAAAGACGCCAATCTGCGCCTGACTCACGGCTGCGTGAAGAATGTGGATTTGCTGCAATAAAGTGGGCTGCAATTGCGTTCGATTTAGGTAATATATTACGACGGCCGCGGGCGAACGCTCCTTTTCCCCCTTTAGCAACAAAGGCGCGCGCGACGGACGCGAAATCTATTACCTTCTCGCCCGAGTCGTAAAGAGAGAAAACTAATTTGCTCCTTCAGATCATTCGGACGCGGACTGAATTTCACTCGCGATTAATTCTGGAGACGCTGTCGTTAAAAACGCGACTCGCTCGTGTGTTATCTGACGCGTCGGTAATTAAGGCTTGCGTGCGGCAACAATTTTATGTGATTCCGATAGCGCGCGACCAAATTAATTACCGCGCAGATAACGCCTGGGAATTTATTTGCGTGGATATATCATCATTTTCTAAATTTTAATTGCACCTGTGCGGCCGTGCTGCGGCGAGTGGGTGCCTGTTTTAATTCGATTGTTTTGAGTTTATGGGAAACCAATGAAAATGTAAATCAACTTCGCACACACGAATTCCCCTCGGGGTTCTCACCGTGCTCTGCGCCTAATTGCTGTGGATTTTTATTCTCTTCCCGTGATGATATTTTTTCACAAGCAGAGAAGAAAAAAACATATTTTTGCTCGATTTGATAGACTGTCAAAGGAAGCGTTGCAAAAGGTCTGGGATCAAAATTGATTTCGTCCGGAATTTCCGCTTCCCGCTCCTCTCGGAAAGTTTGAGCACACTAAAAGTTTTAAGCCGTCAGAACAAAGTGCCGATTACTCACTCACCAGACTTGAGCAAACACCCACCAAGAAGTGTAGGAAACGGTCAGTCGGGGCAAATTAATCCGAATTCAACCCAATTGGAAACAATATCCACCAAGTGAGTGACATCAGCGGCGTGCATTAGAATGATCAAACCCTCATCGCCAACCGGCCGAGTGGTATTTTAATATAGTACTGGTAGCTCGATCTGTTTGTTTAATGTGTGAAGAGAGAGGGAAGGAACGAGTTGGGCGGATGGAAGCCATTTCTATATTTGATTATGACCGTTGGAAGCAGTCTCTTCAGCTCGAGAGTTAATATTGCGCCGGGTGAATCAGAGGGTCGCTCGCTCTTTATCTTCGAGGTCAGCCAGACGAATTTCAAATGATCTCTCTCTCTCTCTCTCTCTCTCTCTCTCGCTGTTTTCCCAGCGCAGCCACCCCCGGCTCGAGTGTGTGCTCTTTATTATTAGTTCTTGATTCAGCCACCGTAAAACGAGATGGAATAATAATTAATCAGCACCCACTTCCACGCTTCTGCCGATTCCAACAGGGTGGTAGGCAGAAACGCCTACTTGGCTCTCATTATCATAAGCTCTTAAGGCGCGTTTAATTACTCTAAGTGCGCGGACGGAATTGTTCTCTCTCTCTCTCTCTCTCTCTCTCTCTCTCTCTCTCTCTCTCTCTCTCTCTCTCTCTCTCTCTCTCTCTCTCTCTCTCTCTGGCAAGATGTGGCGTAGTATAAAGCCAATTCTGGCTAATGTGTTGAGGGTTCGCGGCAAGCAAAGTTGGAATGTGCCGACTGATTTTTTGAGCACAGTTTAACTCGCAAAAATGGCGAAACTTTCGTCATTTGCGCGCAACCTCTCAAATCTGATTGTGAGGTCTCATCATAACTGCGTAACTTCCTGCGCCATGCGTGCTCAATTCAAAAGTACTCGAGAGTTAAAATTTTGTGGGCAGAAGCTGTTGCCATTGGCCGTTATTGTGATAAAGAAGCTCCGTAAACACTTTGTGCAAAAGACGTGGAGCGTGAAACCCTTTCCAACAATGAGGAGATCGGTTTCTGGGCCCACGGGCATAATCAAATAATCGGAGATCAAACAAAGTAATGGCCAGCCCCGGCTTGATCAAATTAAACCAGAGCCGCATCTGCAGCGCCCTTTTTGCAGCCCCTGCCTGTTTTCTGCAAACACTGGCGCACGCACGCACGCACACACACACGCCCGTGCAGATTGATATTTAGATAGCGGCAATTTGACGGAACGGGCCGGGGCTGTTGTCTCTGCCGCCTCCAGTATCTGATTAAATTACTGCTCGATAACTTCAAAGAGTCGGCAAGGCATTCATAATTTCGCTACACTTGCGTCTGTCGCCATGGCAACCCGTTTTTTTAATTCGACGCTCAAAGGTCTCTCCAGCCTGAAGTGGCTTTGATTTGTTGAAAACGCGAATAACATTATAATAATACGTCCGTGTGTGCGCTGCATCGTCGGTTGAAGTAGAAGATCGTCTGCTCTTGCCGTAATTCCAATTGGTCCGGTAATAATTGCAATTTGTGTGGTGCAGGGGCCACTGAAGGAATAACTCCTTGGTCCCTAATTCAATTATCATCACGAGGGAGGATGGTAGACACATTTGGATCCTAGTTTCTTCGATTTTGCTTTTGTTGTCTGTGATAACCATACCAAACAGTCACATGAACTATAATCATGAGAATAAGAACAGTAATAATAGGAAAAAAAACCTACAGCACAGGAATTAAATAGGATTGATTTTGGAAACCCCTGGAAAATCCTTGTTGCCAATGCATGAAATCATCCCTTAGGATTCAATTGAAGTCATAATCGACTGTTAAAAGTTTTGGGAAAAGTGGCTGCAAAGTTTGCATGCTATGCTGTCTCCTTACTTGAAATCCTATTTTATTTTACAATAAAGAGTTTCCCTCAAAGTTGTCATACGCGGTTGGACAGACCTCGACGAGAGGAATCTGCCAAGAAAATTTGAAAAATTGTAAAAGGTTTTTTCTTGCAAATTTTAGAACAAATTATTTATCGATCAGCATCCTAATCCATATAATTTTCAAATGTCGCCCTGTATCAATTCACATTAAAACTACAATTTTCTTTATTTCGGAAAATGATATGTTACTGACCAAATGTTACTTTATTTTCCAGCGTGACTCTCTACAACTGGAGCCGGGCCAAGTGACCAGCTGCGTGGCCAAAGGCAAATCAGAGGTGAGTTCTCGTTCGACTTTTGATATCTACCAATTTTCACGCGCCATTTAATCCGTAACTGACGCGTAGATGGTGTGGGGAATAAGTTGCGTGCCTTGCAAACCAGAAAACCAGCCGGACGCTGTCGAGTATTTTCCCTCAAGGCCCTCGCCGCGCACTTTTCCCTTTCTTCACGTGCCACCAACGCGGTGCTGTGTGAGTTATTGCGGACGAAAAGTTCACTCAAATGAAAAGTTCGCGCGCGCTAGAAAGAGGGAGAAATCGACAGTGGCACGGAAATTTTCTTTTGTCCGCGAGTGGCGAATTTTCACTAGCAAACTCATTATCCGCGCGGGATTAAAACATCGTTAGCTCGTTTGTCTCCATTGTTCCTTTCCGCTGCGACGTGTAAAAAGGGAATTTGACAAATATTGTCCTTGTTGCCGCGCAACGCCGGCAAATTAGCGCAGATAATTACGGTGTGCAGGAGTGGAGATAAAACTTCATTAAAGTAGCAATTTTCAGCAGTGACGGCGTGGCCCGGCGCACTGTCTTTTGTAGGCTGACGTTTTAAGACTAATGGACTCGCTGCTCATTACGCATTACGGGGCGAGCAGCCCTTAATTTACGTGCACACACCCTTGCTTGCGTACATACACACAAGAAAAGAGAAATCCCGAGCCTCGGCAAACTTTGCCTTTTTACGACCTCGCCTTTTCCTAATGACGTTCGGCCCGTGCGAAATGACAAAAACGTGGCAGGTGCTTTTAATAATCAGACACGCCCGCAGCCACCTGATGCGGTTTAAATTTATAATATGGCGGTATCAGCCGAGCTTGGAAATATGGCCGTCACGCTGGCTGACTGAGTTTTTATGTGTTTTTGTTATTACATCGCGCGCGGAAAGGTGTAAAAACAAAGTCCGACTTTTATGTCAGTTGCGAATTATCCTCAAGAGAATCATTGCGCATCAAAAAGCAGGGTAGCCATGCTCTGCTCGCAATTCTCCAGCCAGCACTGCAACGGCGGCGCTCCTCGTGACTTATTCATCGCCGACTCATACTTTATGCACAAACAGAACTGGAAAAGAAACTAAAGTGCACTAAACTTGCTGCTAAAACTGTGAAAGCAAACTTCGCGAGAGAGTTAAGCAAAGTTGATGCAGCGGCAACGTGTAATTAAAGTTTCATATTATTACATATTGAAACAAGTTTTTTTAGTCCTATCATTCCTGGCTGCTATCCGATTCAAACTTATCGCAGTGACAAATTGCTACTTATTTTTACATCAGAGAAAAAATAAAACACCGGTTGCACAAGCATAAGAACTAAATGCAAGCCATTCTTAAGATACATGTTAACGGTTAAAGTAGTTTAAGAATTTATTAATTGACAGTTCCAATCGATTCCAGAGGGCCGAATTCGGTCAGGGAGCCGAAAGAACCGTTACTTTTGCGGTTTTTGGTTTGAATATAGCCAAAAGAACGTCGATGACCAATCAGATAAAGGAGCGGTTCTCTGATCATTGTGGCGATGTTGTCTTTACGTCAAAGAGCCAATCAACGAACCGCTTTCTTTTTCTGGTTGGTCGACAGTGTGGCACTTTTTGCTAGGTTCAAACCAACAAACCGCCAAATTAACGGTTCTTACGTTTCCGCCAACATATAGCACATGTCGTTTTGAATTTTTAAACCGAATTCGACCCTCACACTCAGTCTGAACAATGCAGTGTGTATTCCAAGCGTCTTTACTCTACACGAATTTTATCGAAGTAAAACTATGATTAGTTTGCTCATTTCCCCCCTCAATGAAAAAGAACTGCTTTACTGACATAATCGTTTATTTTGTGAGAGCAAAACACGTGTTTGCAGTCAAGGAAATAGCCTCTCGCGACAAGCAGTGTAGGAGCAAGTGTCTGGGCGACGACACGCAGAATGGCCTATTTCTCTTTCGTTCTCTCTGCGAGCGCTTTCCTTCTTCTAAACTGGAGTCGGCGGCGGTGGCGGCGGCGGGTGCCAACAAGAAACGCAAACAACATGCTCGTCGTCATTTCTCTCTTAATTTACTGCCTGCCGTCATTTCAGACTGGACCATTAAGAACTTTTTACACGCCTAAAGAGAGAAAGAGATGCAGCAGAAAAAGTGAGGGCACACAGCGCTGGTTTTCTTATTTATCGCACGCGCCCCGAGAGCATGGCGCTAGACAACACGCGTTTTCGGCATTAATATTCACACTCGAGTGAGTGCGCGACCGAACTCGAGGCGTTTTGCCCGGAATTTATTGCGAGGATGTGAAACTAATGAAATGAATTCGAGCAACTTTATGTCTCCACGGCTAGACTCAAAATTGGCCGCGCCCAGAGACTGAGAGAGACCGAGTTTGCAAATTACAAACAAGCAGCGCCTAGAGAGAGTTGAATTTCCGCTATTGAAATTAATGCCCTCGCCAGCAAACGCCGCCATGTATTTTTCAAGTTCGCCCGGCCCCGAAGTGACTTCGTGTCTAATTTCTGGTCTCGTTAATCTCGCCGAGCGAGCTGAAAGTTTTGATTCGAGCCAAACTTTGCTCAAGTTTATTACGTCCAGCTGCACCGACTCAATCAGACGTGCGCGCGTTTGTTTTAACTATTTCCACGTCCGCGAATTCTGCCACGCACGCCAGACAATAGATTCGTTCGCAATCCAATTAAATCGCGAACACGCGCGCACGCCAACCGCCGACTGGTTCGCATCAATTAATAAATAATGCGCTAAAATTCAGTTTGCCGGAGCGCCAAGTGCATTCAATTAATGGAATCTGGCTGTTTAGCGAGCGCGACGTGTTCATAAATCATGCTCGGCCGGTGTCGATAGGTTTGCACTCATCCGTCCACTCGATTGTGCCGGCCGGCCGGCAGAGAGACAGAGGGAGACGCATATATTCAGTGATGCAAGTCAATAAACACGAAACACAATTGGCGCTCGCTCACACGTCGGTTCGCATTGTACCTCGCTGTAATGATAGCGTCGGCTGGATTATTATTACGCTCGCCACCCTCCCTCCCTCTCTCTCTCTCTCCAATTCGCCCGCTATTCGTGCATCAGGTAATGCGGCGCAGTATCACATGTACAAAAGGCGTCACAACATGCTCGTACGAGGAACCTACACAACACACATCCATCTCGGCCAAGTAGTGTAATCCTTGTCAGCTCTAAATATCAGCGCAAACACGCTACACAAACGCCCATTGTTGCGGCCTGTCCACTTTTGACATGTAAATAAGGTGCTTGCAGAAGGAAACATATTAAATTTCGGCCCGGCCGGGTCCCGGATGTTACATTTTTCCGGGAAATAGGAGTGAACATACACTCGATTTATTTTTGTTGAACAGCGGCGTGAGGGTAAACAAAAAGCAGGTCAACAAAAGTATTTTTAATCAAATCAAATTTGCACGACCAATGCGCGCATGGCAAACATTAAACATTCCTGCCATTCCGGCCGTTGCCAAGTGTAATCCAATTTGGAAACGAATTTATTTCGCACAGTCGGCGGCGTTTTGATTTGCAGCTCGTCGGTTCACACAAGCAGCGCGGCGGCGGACGTTTCCCTCCGACAAGTTGCCCTGCCGCCAGAAAAGTTTCTCTCTCTCTCGCCTTCTGCTCTTTTCGAATGAAATTAAAAAGTTCTCGCAGTCGCCACTTTTAATGTAAAAAGCAAACGGCCCGGACTTTGCTAAGTGTGCTCGTGTTGAGTGTCTAACTCTGTGCTGCTTGTCACAAAATCAATCCGCCACTCACAACTCGTCCTCGTTTTGGCTGCGAGTCAGCACCGGCTGCTCGTCGTCTGGCGCCAAGTCGAAAACCAAGTCCGAATTTTGCATGAAGCGGAAGTAGAAGTCAACCATCAGCTTGTAGTCTTCGATGGCGATTCTCTCGTTGTCCCCGTGGTACCTGCTCACGTCATCCGGCGTCACTTTTGTCGGGAAGAAGCGGTACACTTTGTTGCTGAATTGTAAGTAGTGAACCGTGTCCGTCGCGGCAATGAATACGCCTGAAATTTAAATTCTAGAGGCCCGTATTTAATTAGTAAAATAATGCCCTTACAAGGTGCGACCACTATATTTTCGTATGTTTGGTAAACAGAGGTGGAGATGGTCTGAAAAACAAGCGCGTCTGGTCCAAATGGAGAAACTGGATGCGGATCGATTCGGCTCTCTACACTTATTTTCACTTTTCCGTCACTGATTGATATGCGATCCTCCTGAATTACTTGTTCGATCGTTTGTCCAGGGTGAACTCTGTGATTCACTAGAGCGGTCGCTACCTCTGGAATGATGTTATCCTGCATTTTTGTCGGAATATTTTATCAAGTCAATAAAATACAGGCAATTAATTACCTTTATGCCACTGTTGAACATTGTTAAGCCTGTGGAAGTTTTCACCACGGTACTCTGAAGAGGGTCTTTTTCCATGAAAGAAGCCATTAATGAGCCAAAGATCCACATGTTTGCGTAGAAAATCCTTATTCCGTAATCAGTCTAAAAATATTGCTGTTTTATTACGTCTGATTAATTTTACATTAAACAACAAACCGAGGAAGCGACGTAGTGAAAAGTGTCCGCTTCAGGTCCTGTACCGAAATAAACGGGTTGCTTTCTTTTCTCAATGTTGCCAACGGCTCGGCCCAAAATTCCGATTGGCGATTCATTCGGCGGGTAACTCGCGTGCTGCAATTTCCCCGTCACTTCCAACTTCAAATCCAGGTACCCCTTCTCCGACACCCCAATGCTAATCATGAAAATGGAGTTCAATATGTCTCTCTATCCGTAAACAAGAACTCACAGGGCAGCTGGCTTACTCACGCCAGGAAGAATCTTATCAGTGATGAATAATCCCTCGTCCATAACGAAATCTAGTTTGTTGACACCCAAACTCTTCAGTTTTATAGCGATATGGAATGCTCCTCGGTGGCCGCCGATCTGAAATGTGATTAGAGGATTAAACAGATGTCAAATTTTGTGACAGTTTCCTTATCAAACAAAACTTTCAAACATTTGCTTTGAGCAGTGAAAAAAACTCACTTCCTCGTCGTGGCCGAAACCAATGTAGAACGTTCTTTTGGGACGCGCCCCCAGACTCAGCCAATATTCCAGCGCCTCCATGATTGCCTGTCGCACAGCGATTTATGAATGCGTGTGTTATCCCCGTGGTGTGTTAATCAAATCACCATGACGCCTCCCTTATCGTCGATGGCGCCTCGTCCCCAAATTTCGCCGTCCACGATGTCCCCGCCGAAAGGGGGATATTTCCAATTGGCAGGCGGCGCTGGAACCACGTCCATGTGCGACGTCAGCAGGTACGGAAGCTTGCCTGGCTCCGAACCGGACACTTTGTACAGCAGGCTGTAATCATTCACAATATGCCGCTCCACGAAATCGGATGCGTGGATCAGTGGAAAACCTGAATTAGAAAATTTATTTACGTTACATAAGTTTTGAATTTTTACTCACTCGTTTCCAGGTAGTTGCGCAAAACGACGAATTCCGATTTGTTTTGATTATTCGCATCGTAAGAGACGGTTTCGATTCGCAGAGCCCCGGCCAGTCTTCCAGCTCTTGCTGAGATATTGTCATCAGTCACTCCGGCAGTGTTGGCGTTATTTAAAATGCCGATGTTGCACTGCGGAGTCGAAATAACCGCTGCCTTGATCAGAATCACCATGAGCAGCACCAAGATGACGAAAACTGGCACTCCAATTATGACAGAGACCAGTATGATCCAAAATCGTTTGGACCGGGTGCGGCCATTCATTTTGATTCCGTCCGACATCGTGCCCGTGCGCTTGTTCACTGCTCAGTGTTCAGGCCATAGCGAGATATTCAAACTAACTGACATTTTAGATAACGATGAGAGATTGCCATCGAGGTACGTTCTGTCATCCACAAGGTCCTTTTTATTTATCTCGTTATCTTATTATCACTCATACTGTTGGAAAAGTTGCTAATTGTTTTGCATACGGTTGAAATAAATAATCGCTAGACTGCACTTGAAACAGATTAATTCAACTTCTTCAACAAGAAAGAAAATATGCTGCAATTAACGACATAAATGACGTGTTTTTAATCTAGTGTGAAGTCCATGGATTTAAAGAGGATTGACACTGGAAAATGCTTGTTGACAATGATGAACTAATCCGTTAGGATTCAGTTGAAGCCAAAAATGACCTAAGTAGCATTGTACATTTTTTAAATCCGATTTAATTTCAAAGCCAAGAGTTTTCCCAATAAGTGGCATACACCGTTGGACAGATCTCGACGAGAGGAATCGAAATCTGCCAAGAAAATGTGGTCAAACGCTGGAAATTTTGGAGAAAATTTGAAAAATTGAAATTTTTACTTTAGCAAGGTCCTTTTTTTCTAAAACAAAATGTTTGTCGATGATCGGCTTATTGCATTCAACAATTTAAAAAATATTTTTCAAATGTAGCCCTGTATTGATCCACTTTAATTGCTTTGTTGCACTTTCTTCATAATTCAACATCACCTCAAAGTCAATTCACTATTTCTCTTAGTAGTGTGGAAAAGTGGTGTCATGACAACGCAAACAGACGGAAAATATACGACTCTTGTCTTTTGCAATAGTCACACATGCTGACTGATTTTTCCCGCTGGAATCAGCAAATTATAGCGTTGCTATGAGCTGGCTTTGGCGCCGCACGCGAGAGTTATTGCAAAAATAATTTTCCAACACCCGCAAAAGTGGCACTCGTCACAAAAAGCAGACGCAAAAGTTTTGATTAAAATGTCCTTCGCGCCTCGCGCAAAGTTATTGCATCCTGCTCGGGCCAGACTGGTGCTGGGGAGGCGGCGGGGGTGGCTTCCGCGCGCATTCACACACGTCCGTCTGCCTGCGATGTGCGCCATATACGCCGGGCTGATAAGATTTTCAATTTGGAATCCATCTATCGGCAGCACTTTATGAAAACGAGAGGAAAAAACACGCCCGCCTAGAACTCCCTCGTGTGCACATGTGTATCGCACGAGGAAATCACATTGTCACAACACGCGCATGCAAATATCTGCAGCCCCGTGTGATATACTATCTCGGCGGGCCTCCCTGCTTCTGCTCCTTTTCGCACCCCGCGTGGCTGGATATTGGCCGAGCTGCCTGCCTGATATCTCTTTATGTCCGCCAGCCAAACTGCCTTTGTCTCCTAGCTCCTATCAGCCGGCTCGCTCGAAACAAAAGTATGAGAGAGCGGCAGCGGCAGTAACATCTCGTGCTTGGCTGCCTGCTCACTGATCCGCGCAGATGTAGTAATAGATAAATGTAACAACACCTAATAAACCCTGTGTCGCCGCACTGATACAGCAAAGCTGCGTACACGCGTTTTCGGCAAAACAAGAGCACTTCTGACTTCATGCTTCGTAAAATCCTTTCATAAAATAACAAAATGTTTCGCTTTAAAGCGCGCGCATGTGAGCTCCCTCCCTACTCCCCCCTTAATGCATGCGCGAGGGAGAAAATGTTGTAGCGGATGAATGTGTTGTTTGTGCTGCGTATTTTGCGCCCCGGCACAGCCTCGCAGAGAGATTAGCATGATATTTTGCTTTATCACTGGGTTGATATTTTCGCAAGTAGGACTAACTTTCCTCCGCAGTTTCTGCATTGCTTGTTCAATATTGCAAATTGTTTGCATAGTCTTTATCCAGTTTTATTAGAATTCCTGCTACTTAACCACTTAGTAAGGCTCTGCTTAAAGCTGAAGGTTTTCTTGCTGCAAATCTTTTCAAAGTTTAAAAAAAAGCGGGAAAAACGTTCGCACGTCGAGCTGGACTTTTTGGTCGGAAAAATATCCAATTTACCTAATTCAACCCTCAAGAATCGATTGATGTGCTCAGAAACTTCGTCAAAGACGGTCTTTAATTGCTTCCCAATGTCAGAGATGGCAAAAGGTGGTTAATTTAGTGACTAGAAATGGTCAAGTAGGTAGGAGGCGCCACTGGCTGGTTTTCGCACCTTTCTAGTAGTTCTTGGTGCGGGGATGCGAAAAGATGGCCAATATGGGCCCAAGTTCCTCTTCAGGGCCTCTCAGTGGAGTTATTGGGACCCGGTGAGCCCACGGGATGTGCTGAGCAGAGGTTCTGAAAAGAAACAAACTTTATGTACTTTGTTCTGCTAAAAAATTCCATTAAGACGTGCATCCCCGATCACACCGCAGTTTTAAGCGCTATTGTTTGATCTCAATTCAGTCGCTCGTTTGCAATTCCAACCCTCGTCCTTTCCGATATACTGCATGCGTGAGAATTCGGCTCCTCTGGTGCTGAATAATGCATAGGAAATTCACTTGCAGCCGCAGAAAAATAAGCAGAAATAAGCGCACCGCAAGCACATATCCTCTTACGACGCTGTAAAGGAATATTGGATACTTTTTCTCCTTACCTGCTGCATAAGCTCATGAGATATTCAGTGAAGATTTTCCACCACCTTCCCTCTTGCCGGCGGCCAAGCCGCGTGCGTTGCTGCTTCTTTTTCGAGCCGCTCGCGCGCGAAAGAGCAGAAAAATAAACCTGCTGTAAATTTCCCCATATCGACTATAGCCGCGCTCGCCGCGGAGAAATAACGAAATTTCCGCACAAAAGTAAAAAATAAATCGCCAACAAAAGGCAAAGTGGGCGCGAGCTGTGCGAGCCAACTTGGCTTAGGCAAACAAGCTCATTATAATGCCGCCGCACTCATTGTGCAGGTGCATGGTTGTACGTACAATTTTTCCGCCGCCTCCCGTGCCACACGCTGCTGAATTAGGATTTTCTCCTGCATGCACAGCGATATAATTGCCAATTAAAATGCTTGGCCATCTCTCGTGGAGTGCACCGGCCTCGCGGAATTAATAAAATGCCAACCGTGCATAATCTGCTGTGTGCACGGGAAAGTTTTCCAACTCGTATTATCGACAAGTCATAAGGGCAAATACTAATAATTTCAGCGGGCAATTATTTGCACACATCCTGTGTGAGCTGACAAAGAGAAAAGTTCGCGCAAGCTGCATCTCATAGCTGCACACATGGATGATCACGTTAATTTTTAATTAGGAGCAAGAAGGAGAACGAGTCGGTGAAGTTTCACTCGGGGCGCAAATATCTTGCAGTTATTAAGCGGCTGCCTTTGTTGGTATTCGACAATGAGCTGACTTAGAATAAAGAGCGAGCTCAAACAGTTATGAAAGACGAGCTACGATTATTCCTCTTGAAACGGGAATCGACAATTTTACTAAATAAAACTGACCCAGTTTTCACAAGCACTGTTGCAATTATTCCATTAAGTTGTCAGCCGCAGCACGCCGATGAAAACACAAAAGCAAAACTGATCCGGTCTGTAAAATAATAAAAGCACCCGCTGCCGTGAGCGCTTCATTTGATCGAGGAAAAGAAAAACAATACAAAATAATCCGGGCGTCGATTCCAAGAGAGAGGGAATTAAATTTACGACCACACAAACATGCAAGCAATTTCTGCTTCGCGGATATTAGCCGGAAAAATGGCCTCGCCAGAGATGAGAAAAACGCGATTGTGCCCTTTCTTTCACTCGATTTTTCTTTTACTCTTGCTGGCCAAAAGTTGATTGGTTCGTCTGGTATCAAAACAGCAGTGCTTTCATTGTTATTTGGCGCCGTTAAACTCATCGTGGAGCGCAGAGAGACTCCGCGCCGCTGTTTTCGTTCTTGTTTTCCTAGCCGAGATAAGAAAGAAAAGAAAGAACAGTCTCTCGTCTCATATACCGCGCGCGCTCTCACTCGCTGCTTTATTTCTCCAGGCTTATCTTACTCTTGTAATATGCGCCACTGCCTCTTCTTTTCCCTACTTTTGCTCTTGGCTCAGGAATTTTATCCGCTGCTGCCTTCTTCTATATATGCTGGTTCCATTTTCCGACAAACAAACTTTTTTTCGCTCAAAAGAGCCTTGAATGAGAGTGGAAAGAAGGGACCAATTTTCCGATACACAAAGAAAGTCAAGCTTTTGGATCAGGGATTAAAGAAAGTGGAGTGAAAACTACTTTATTGTGTTAGTAAAGGCAGATACAATCGAGATTTTTATAAATTTTTGTTAATTTAATGTTTCTTGTAGAATACATAGAGTTAAAAATCTGCAAGAAGATGGCAAAGAAATTTAAAGAGGCACTGCTGACATTTTATTTATGATGTAGCTGACAATGAGGGTCAAAGGGTTAGGCAGCCGAATCCTACCGTTTCCAAATCAACACGGAGTGTCAAGAATCGGTTGAAACGTAAAAACCGTTACTTTTAGCTGTTTTTGATCTAAACCAAGCCACAAGAACGCCGGCGACCAATCAAAGAGAAGGAAGCGATTCTCTGATTGGACGTAGCGATGGTCTAAGATCAAGACAGCAGCGCCACAGCGGTAATCAGCACAAGCGACAAGACATGTCAGCCAGGAGCTTGATTTGTCGTTTGACTCTTTCACGCTGGCTGTCGCAGTGGCGCTGATGTCTCGATCTTTGAACACTTCCTTCTCTGATTGGTCGACGGCGTCTTGTGGCATTTTTTTAGACCAAAAGCCGGGTAAGTAACGGTTTATACGTTTTCACCATTTTATTACAAGATTAGAAGTATTTCGACGGCTAATCCTAAATAATTCGACCCTACGGAATCGATTGGTATATTCAAAAATGAAACCTAAAATTTCCAGTCTGAAATCCTTGCTTTGAAATGCAGTGGAAATTCCGAATGAAAAAGCTGCTTGGTGCTCTTTCAATCAGAGCGTCGCGATAAATCAGGCCCGCGCTGTATTAGGCTGGCAGCCCCATTCTTGGTGTGTTTCACCCTTTCTTGGCGCCTCGGCCGCGCGCACAATGACCCTAATAGCAACGGGGGCGGATTACAACAGGAGGCGGCAGTAAAATAGGACTTGCTCTTTCCCTCCCGAGCACACACACACACACACACACAACCAAAGCAATTTCTTCCTCGCCAGGGAAGGCGGGCTCTTCTGAAACTGTAATGTAGAATTACGAGCTTCATTCCCGTGGCAAATGGAGCCAAAATTCTCGTGTGCCAAGTCGACGGCGCGTCGCAAGCCAAAAAGTTACTTACTTGCTTGCTTGATCAGTCAGAGCTGCTTATTTTTGGCGTATTTATCACGCCGGCGTCGAACGTAAATTTTCTGCTGCACACGACTAATTAATTTTCGCACCCACGCGGTGATTGGAGTGCCGCCAATCGAATTTCTTTCAAATAGTGTTTGATCGTGGAGTGGAAAGCGCAAATTTAGCCTCGCATGCGCCTAATTGCCAGTCGCTAAGTTGCTTGGAATTGACCACTCGATGGAAACTCGGGTTCCCGAGACCGAACCGCGCTCTGTGTACATATAAATGTAGCCTGCGAGTTTGCAGTGTCAGAGAAGCAAATTTAATATTATCTCTGTCACACTGAATGGTCACACAAAATCATCAGCATACACCTCCGTGCACAGTCGCTCTTTGGAAATAATATGGCCTGCTGCCGTGTTGGGTATTATTTAATGCTGTTGTGCATATCCAAACACAATATCAGCCGGTGCTGTGTACACAGATACAAACACACAAACTGACTGACTGAGAGAGAGCTAAACGCGGTTTGTTGTGTTTCCGCTGGGCCAAAGTTATGAATATTTCGCCAGTAATGTTGCCGGCATTGTGTTTGCCAAGCAGATTTAATTGAAATTGACTGGCTTGACAAGCGCGCGTATTTTGTCCCCCATTTGGAGAGAGATAGGCAGCCGTATTTTGATATGACTCTGCTCTGCCATTACGCCTCCAGGATCCAGTTGGATGCTGCTATGCGTGATTCCAAATATAGTTAATCACTATTTTCCACTTCAACTCGGAGATGAAAAGCTATTAAATTGACCAAACTAGTATTAATCAGTGCTAATAAATTCATATCAATGACTCATTAGAGACAGTGCAGCGAAAGGTTGCTATTTAAGAGCTTTACAGACACCATTTTTTGCATTTTGTGGCTTGGGAAATGTAGCAAAAGTTTAGTTATGCAATGTGCAATTTTGAATTCAGGAGCGAGGAACAGTTAAATTTCAGATTCAGCCAAATATATCTATTTAACTTTGATGTTTTTTACACCATTTAAATCCCTCTCGTTGCGATCTATTCAATAGGTTGAAAATTTGGAGGAAAAATTCCTTAAATTGTGAAATAAATCGTGATTTTACAGTAGGGAGACCGTGCTTGAAAACCGTTGAGCCGATTTTCTAAAAAATGAAGCGTCAATTGCGGAAAATTCTTGCTTTTCCCTCATTTTTAGTTAATGGTTAAAAGGATTTTTCACAAATTTTCTGTAAAGCTTTACTTAATAAAAAAATGCATTTATTTTGAATATTTTGCATACATCTGGTGTAAGCATTTTTGAATAATTTAGATTAAAAGAGATATTTATAGCGAATCAGCGGTGCAAAATAATTTATTCGAGATAGCAGTAGCGAGCAAAAAAAGGATTTACAACAGCAGTGAGTCCTTTTGCTGCAGCATATGACTCTGTTATTTTATCCGCTTGATGGAGAGTGGCTCAGCTGACTTTTTCGCAGCACTTCATCCGTCCATCCGTCTTTTTTTATTTTTTGTCAGTGCATGTAAAAATATAAAATCCAAAAGCAGACCGGCGCCAATAACTCTGAAAAAGCAGCCGGATTAGCATTTCCTGAGAGAGATCAAAAGCTAAAGAGGAAAAATCAGCCGTTTGCCCTTTTATTCACAAACCATTTGTTTGCATTGTGTATCAAAAACAGTCGGCGGCTTTTATCATCCGCGCAGTACATAAGGTAAATCGCTCGGCAAACTCTCTCCAATTTTGCGAGTCATCAAGCGCGCGCACAGCCCAAAGTGGTCGTTTTTTGCGGCTGCTCGCAACAAAACTACCGCTTTTTTACGTTCGCCCTGCGCTCCCTTTTTTGTCGGTCATTCCGTTTGGTCACTAATCGATTGGTGGCCGCTCAACTTGTTCTCACCCGAAAGCTCGCTGGATTTGCTCCGCCGGAATTATTACCCGGACGAAAAAAAACGAAATATTATCGCACCAATTGATTCGGCGTGTGCGAGAGCTGAATTTTAAAGAGCCAAATAAAGCACTCCGGGCGAGGCAGGATTTACGGCACAGCAGCGCTGATTTTTCGGACACTTTGTTGTTGCTGCGAAATTCGCGGTTTATCGGGCCGAGAGAGAGAGGGGGGTTTATCCTAGCGTTTTTAGCCGCTAAAAGAATTTGTTTTGTTGTTATTGTTCTGAATTTTGAAATTACCAACATTAACCCTTCCACTGTTTTGTTTCAGGCGTTCGACTGTCACAACCACATCCGCGTGATCCAGCCAATGGGCGACGGCTCGCGGCTCTACGTTTGCGGCACACACGCCCACAACCCCAAGGACTGGGTGATCTACGTAAGTATGCCCGCGTCGCGAAAAATCCAGCCCGGCATGTTTATGAGGCGACGGTCCTCGTCGACTCTGGCTCGACTCGTTAGTATGCGCGCGGCGGCAAACAGAGCCGGGGTTCAAGTCAACAGCAGACGCCGTCGGGCTGAAACAATTTGTCAAAACGCGCGCGCCGACCGACCGACTTTCATTGTGCGTAATCGAGTTAGAGGGCTGCAGCCTTGCGGCCGGGCTGTCTGTCAATCTGCCACCGCTGCTCATATAAACGGCGCAGTTTAAAACAATAATATGCAAAATCTGGCCGACGCGTGTACCGAGCCACCCTCTGCTTAGCATACCGCACCGGCAAATTCGGGCTGACGCCGGTGCGGTGCGGCGCCGGGGCCGCGCCTGCAAAGATTGCCGGCTGTTCTGTCTTGCACATTAGATTACCATGCGAATCACGAGTGTAACTGAATTATCTCGCACTCGCAACGGGGGCACATACACACACACACATACACGCAAAACTAACTTTGCGTCAAAGAACCGTGCACGTGTATGAGTTGGGCTGGCATGCCTGTCTCTACACGTCTACCTGCGTTGGTGAAAAAGTGGCTGCGCCTCCGCGAATCTCACCTAGCCGAGGGCAAATATTTTCAGCCGACTCAAAATTTAATTTAGCATGCCCCCGGGGAAAGCAGTGCTACACCTCGCTTGCTCTGCACAAATATCGCCGGGAGAAATCTTTATTATTCAATTACATGCAACTCGAGGATATTATTCACCGCAGTTAGCATAAAGGGTTAATTTTATCTATTTCTTGGCACTGCAATTTATTTTTGACAGCGCCAGTTTATTCCTCAAGGTCGAATTAGGTTAGGCAGCCGAATCACTCGGTACAAAATTCGACACGAGCAGCCGAAAATCGGTGCAAACGTAAAAACCGTTATTTTGGCGGTTATTTTTTTATTAAGGACGTTAGCGACCAATCAGAGAAGGGAGCGGTTCTCTCTGATTGGCCAGATTGAGACAGCAGCGCCAGTGGAAGCGAGTCATCTTGCTTGTTGACCTGCCTTGTCGCTGTGGCGCTGCTGTCTCGATCTGGCCTATCAGAGAGAACCGCTCCCTTCTCTGATTGGTCGCTAACGTTCATATTCAAATAAATTACCGTCAAAATAACGGTTTTTACGTTTGCACTGATTTTCGGCACGTCGTATTGAATTGTCGACGGAGTGATTCGACTGCCTTATCTAATTCGACCTTCAGTAATTGAATAAAACAGCTTATATTTTCTAACTCTCGCATATTCAACCAGTTGTTACTTAAAATTATACTCCCTGGTGATTTCCTTTGACCCAAATCTTCATTTCACCTCAGTCTTCTCTACTTTAGCAATTAAACCTGTTTGCACTGCTTGCACAAATTGCAAAGTTTGCCGGCATAAATTACAGTATCCTTGCGGCTTAACGCGGTCGGTGCAGCTTCTCTCTGTTTAATAATGTTTGCCTGATACTCGCGCGCGTAGGCCAGTTTCGGGGTGCGAGAGCCGGCTTTTTGTGTAGACAAAGAAGATTTTCAAGCGAGCACATCTGCCTCGTTTCTCGGGAAACTTTTTGCTAAGACACGTGGCGGCTGTTTAAATTTTCAGGTAGCACAACCGCAAGCCTGCGGAGCTGAAACGAAAGCTGCTGGCTCATTACTGCGCAGCGCCAATTTTTGTACCGCTGCATGTATGTATGTGTGTGTGTGTGTGTGTGTGGAAGAACGCACACAAAAGTAATGGAGGGCCTTTGTTTGTCACGTTCGCCCTGACAGATACCGCAGCGACGTGTTTAATTTCCTTTGTGTAGAAAGAAGATCTTGCTTCACATTAATTGAATTCATAAAGTCAAACACAAACCGCTGTTCATAAACTTTGCGTGGAGTTCGGCGACACACATTTACGCCAGGAAACCCCTGCAGGTTGATACTTGAAATGAATTTCATCGGCGGAAAGTAGGTCTCGAGGTACAGTACGCGCGCCTTGTTTACGTTTCGCACGAGCCTCATTCCGCACTACGAATTTTCCGCGCTTGCGGCAGCGGAGAAAAGAATTGCGCAGTAAATGCCTTAATGAGCGTGACGCATGCTAAATTATATAACGGCCGCTGAAGCGTCAGGTGCGGCGCGAAATTTATTCATACAGAGTCGTGAAGAGCGGTGGTAATAACAATAATGCCGCCGCTGCTCCGCCTGCCAACCAGAGTCTTAGTTTAAATAAAAATAGCCCCACTGGAAACAGAGGCAAAATCTCCGTCGTCGTCGTCGTCGTCCTTTGCTTGCGAGTAAGTAGAGTGGAACAAAATGCCTTCATTTAATACAACGACTATGGTGCCAGGCTAGCTAGAAATGCTGCCGTGAGTTACTTTTTTCAAATCTCCATTGGGTAGTAAGCGGAGCTGCTGGAAAATTATTCGCATGCCTCTGTTTTTTCGCCACCGTTGCTGTTCTGGGTCTTGTAGGAGCGGAGGAAATTACACTGATACTTCCCACCGCGAATTCGTCGAGGAGGAAAAGAAAGACTTTAAAGTGGCCCTATTCCCTCTCAGATCTTGCCAATTTCATCTCCTTTTACGACATGTTTAATATTTCAAAAGGGCTTCAACTGCAATTATTTTTCCGCCGCTCGCTGTTTGTTTATGCGCCTCTTCCTTCCTGAAAAATGTTGTCTCAGCCGCAATTACACCATTTGCCTGATGGAATCTCTTACACTGATGACAAAAAACGTCTTTTTTTAAGCTCTGCTCTCAGTACTCACTGGGTCCCTGCGGAGGAGCTTGGGCCCAAAGTGGCCATCTTTCTCCTTTTATTGAAACGCCAGACATTATTTGTCCCTACAGCCGCTGGAAAGGTGCGAAGTGTCGCCTCCTCCCGTTGAGTTATTTGAGCAACCACCTTTTGCCATCTCTGACATTGGGCAGCCAGTAATTTGATCCTTGAAATGCTCATATTGTCTTGGCACTCCTTAGAATGCTTTTAAAGCTTTTGTTTGTGCTCTTTGCGCAACTATGATGAAACTTATTCTAACATGGACGCTCCCAGAGTCTTGAGGTAGTTCAAAAGTTATAATCACTACTTATCAAACAAATTCGAGTTGATTTCCCTTGTTGCAAATAAAAAATGGTTACGCTCAATTCGACAAAATGAAAATTTGGGTATTTGTTGAGCGATACGCCAATTCTCGACTACTGCACACCTTGTGAATATCTGTGGGCAGCAACTCCTTATGTTAGTTATCGCCATTTTTTATGTAAGTTTCATCTGGTATGGTTATTTTGTCATTTTTATTATTTCTAATCATATTCAAACTTTCGCGCGGAGACTAGGGGCGGCCATCATGCGCGGCCCGCGGTCTTATGACCGCGCAGTGGCCTTCTTGTATGCGTCAAACAATTTTGACAAGAAAAAAAATCGACTGAAGATGAATTTTAAAGTGCTCTCAGCAGTCAGAACAGTGAGATTTTGAAAGCCCTGTGTGCTCGTCGCGATTTTACAGCGGGCCGTAAAATTAGATTACCTTCCGATGCGGCTGGGTCGAATTTAAATTTAAATATTCATGTCAGCTCCCAAAGTTTACAGCATACTTAAAAAATAATAAAGCACAGGCCTGCGAGTCGCGAGCGAGTGACACACGTACAATGAAATCGACGGCGCCGGGGTCGTTATTAATTTTTGATAGTGCAGCGGGCGAACGAGTGCCGCTGCGATCACGCAGAGACGTCGACAGCAGAATTCAATTTCAATTCCGCGCCCATAAATTCGGCTGTTTCCCTCAATGTGTTGGAATGTAAATACTTGATGTGATTGCCAGCGCGCGCAGAGCAGAGAAATACGTACAACTGCCATTCGCAATTTATTCGCCGGAGAACGCCGCCAGCAGCAGCAGGTTGCGCCGGCAAATCCTCTGGGAACCGAATAATGCCTCTGCTGATGGCGGCTCAATGGCGCCGATAAAAAATTGAAGTGTTAAAAATACGACATCGATTTGCAGCTCGCCGAGAGCGAGAGAGAGAGAGAGCGAGCGAGCTGTAGTTATGCCGGCGGCGCCGCCGGCCAAATTCAAATTGTTGCTGCGAAATAAAACACGAGCTGGATTGAGCGGAAAGTAATGCAAAATGCAGGCTGACGAGAGAAATTCGGGCCGCTGCCGCCGTTCGCATGTCAAAAGTGAAGAAAGAATGGCTCCCTGGAGGTTGGTTGCGGTGCTGAAAATGGTAATTGCCGCTCCTTAGGCTGTTCGCCCGCACGCCCGACCCCGCGTTTTTATTCGCCTATATACCAGGCAAAAATTAGCACTTGCCAACGCCGCCTCCGATGCTTTTCTCCAATTCATCTCGCGCGCCGCCTGCTCCGCCAGAAAATTAACCGTGAATTTTGAGAAGCAATTTCACCCCTCAAGGGAACTGTACAATACTTTTTGCTCGGGGTTCATTTAGGACGGTGCGGTGCAAATTGATGAAATATTCTCAAGCGATATGGCTTCTCCTTTAATGAAGGAAATAAAAAATGTTTCTGCTTTACTCATCAAAGGAACATACTTAAAATAATAATAATGAAGAAAATAAAATAAATAAACTTTCCTTTAAAAAAGCAAATTCATCAGTTTGTGTACAAAGCTGCCAATAGATAGCGCCAGTAAATACTTTTTTATTTTAAGGAATTCACGTTGTGATTTTAAAATCAATCCTGCTGCTGTGTATTCTGCTCTTAAAATTATTCCTTTTGATGTACTGAGGACAAACTACATTTACAGTCCAGCCAATTACCGTAGATCGCCGTAAAAATGGCGGGAAAGATTTTTTTATTTAAAAAAAGTGTCATTCACGTTTCTATGGCGATTTGCTGAATTTCCGGATTGTTCTTCCATTCTTCTTCTTGCACGAAGATCAGAATATTGACGGCTTTCATCGTAATTTCCTCCAAATATAGTATTCGAGGAAACACAAGTTCATTATGAAGATTGTACTCTATTTTCGGCGAAGGGGGTTGTTTGTTTTCTCGGGATCTGGATCCAATTCACTTCAGGCCTCCTACGCCTGGGATTGCCGCTCGCGCGCGTGTTTTGACTGATTGCGTCTGTGCTCTCCGGCGCTGGGAACAAATTTACGAGCCAGGAAGCGCCAATTTTTATCTCTTTCCTGCTGCTCTGACGCGTATGCCAGCGAATTAATTTTAAAAACGCCCGTTTTACGAGCGCCTCGATGCGTCCATTTGAGCGAGCACGAGGTACACTCTTAGGAATTGCACAACTAGCACGCAGCATCAACTGCGACGAGCCCTGGTGCCAGCTACAAGCTCTTTCTCTCTCGCTTTATACCGAAAGTAGTTTCCAGCAGCAAGTCCTTTTTTGTCGTCACTTAAAAAGAAAAGACTATCAGCGGCGAGTAGTGTATACGGGGCGAACGGGGGAGTGCGGAAAGGCAGAGGAAAAAAGTGATTGCTTTCTTTACAAAAGCACCTTTCCACTGCTGCTGCTGCCTTGTATAAGGTTTCAATTACTCCTTCCTTTCAGCCCCTTGAAAAAGTTAATGAAAGATTTTCTAACGAAGTTTTTATCAATCGCGTTTGCCTTTACCAGCTGGCGGTACAAGAAAGTCTTTGATTGATTCTGCATTTGCCATTTGCGTAGTGCTTTTCTGTCCATTCGAGCGAAAACTAAAAGCTCCGCGAGCAAACAGCACTAAACACACTGCTTTTTCTATTAATTCCTCTTTCCTGTGCCAACAGTCAAACCTGACGCTTCTGTCACGCAACGACCACGTGCCCGGCATCGGTCAGGCCGCTGCCAAGTGTCCGTACGATCCGCACGACAACGCAACCGCCGTGTGGGTCGAGAAGGGCAACCCTGGAAACCTGCCCGGCCTGTACAGCGGCACCAACGCCGAGTTCACCAAGGCGGACACCGTCATCTTCCGGACGGACCTGTACAACATGACCACCCGCACACCGCAGTACAACTACAGGAGGTCCTTCAAATACGACTCCAAGGCGCTTGACAGTGAGTACTCTGCGTTCATTCATTCGATTAGCCCCTGCGGAGTTGCCGCATAGGCAACCTGTCTCGCTTCTCAGACGCGCGGGTTGCATAGCGTGCGACGGCGGTGGCATTTATGTCGAGATCAGGACCGGACTGGCCTATTACGCGCAGCGGGGCACCGCCTTGGTGCTCTTGACCCAGCAAAAGTTGCTCTTTCGCGCCCCTCAAACCATTTAAGTCCTTGCATGTTACAAAGGAGTTCTTGAAAGTTAAATAGGCATTCTTCTACGTTAGAAAGGTGTTCTTGAACATTAGAAAGAGTGTTCTTGCGCGGTTAAAGGTATTATTTCACATTAAATAGGCATTCTTGCAGGTGAAAGAAGCAATCTTGCACGTTAGAAAGGTGTTCTTGCAGGTTAAATAGGTGTTCTTGCACGCTTAAAAAGTGTTCTTGCACGTTTTTAAGCGTTCTTGCACTTTTAATACGTATTCTTGGACGTTAAATTGAACTCCTTTCACGTAAAATTGAGTGAAGGCATTTAAAATTTAAAATTTTCCTTACAAACCATTCCAAGCTAATCATTCTAGAACCCTTTCCCCCAAATCTCGCTAAAAATTTTGGCACCAGTCCGGATCTGCGATCCAAACGCGATTTTCGCGATGCAAATAGAGGGAAATGCTCGATTCCATGATTATGATTAATCGCCGAATCGCACCGGCAGATCAGCCCACGTTTTGCGCGAGTAATTACGTTTAAAGCAGCAATCGGCGTCGTCTGCCGCAACTAATGGGTCATTCGCGTGACTGCCATTTAAATCGCGGGGTCTGTCTGCTGTGACTGGATCATTATGGCTTTTCTTCCTCTTTGGAGGAGCCATCCACCGCCGGGCCGATCGGTTCTAGCTCAATTTGGCATTCTTTATATCGCGCAGAGGAAAAGTTTCTTTGTGTGCTAGCTGCTATTCAAATGGCAGGAGAGCGCGCTGCTTTATTGCTCATAAAACGCTAGCGCTAGTGCTCGATACCGTCGTAAATTTCTCTTTGCTTCATTACGTTCTTATGTGCGATCAATTTATAACTTTTGCAACTCATTTCTCCGTTTCCGTGTGTCTGGCGATCCGGAAAATCGGCTCGGCAGAAGCAGTTGACCGCGAGATTGGGAATGATTATTTCGCCAGCAGTTTATTGTTTTCCAGCCGTTGGTTTGCAATGCTTGTTGTTGTTCTCTCTCGCTCGCTCGCCGGGAAATTGAAGCGACGGGCAATAAAATTCACCTGGCCGTGCGCAAAAGCGCCACCAGCGCGCGCGCCTAATAAATTACCAGCCGAGCTGCCGACGAGGTGGTCTAAGTATGATATTAAAATCCTCCGCGCTGTAAAAACAGCCGGGTGCCATTGTTGGCGGACGAAACTCTTAAAAAGAGCAGACAGCCCACTAGGGGAAAGCCGGCACCGTCCAAAGTTGTGCAAAGCATCCAGAAAATAATCCTGTTAAAAAACGGTTTGCTATTTCAGATGGCGATGGAAATAAACACAGAGAGTACATGTCAAATCATTTATTGATGCTCTCTGCTCCAAGTTTAGAATTTCCCCCTTTGCGTTTCACGTGTCACATTTCCGACAGCCGAGCTCCTTGTTCGCATCAAGCACCTGTTTAAATTCTCGTTCTACAGGGAGTTGCCCCGTCGCGGGCTTCCCTCTCGCAGCCGAAATTGTCTTTTTCTGCTTCCTCTTGTTTGGCGTCTTTCCTCCCGCTCGCTCGCTCTCGCGCCGAGGCATTATAAGCTTTGACAAATTGTTAAAAGAACACCCCATTCTTTGATATTCCCCCGCCGCCTGTCTCATTGTGATGCCGCCGTTTTTGTTGGCGAATTTCCCGAACGTCCTCGGGGCCGACTATTAACGCGCTCAACTGCTAGAAATTTGCTTCGCGATACGTACGTTTTCGAGACAATATACGCATTCAAGGCGTGCGCGCGCGTGCGGGCACCCGGGGCTGTGTTTCTTTCTTTGAGCCGCACCGACGCCGGCTCCATAAATTTCGCGAGTCTGCAATAGAGACTGAAATTAAATTTTGCTAAAACAACAGGTTGCGCAGAAGGCAAATAAGTACCAAGGGCGTATTATTTTCCGATGCTTTGTACGAGTTGTAACTCTGCAACCCGCGGCACAGCGTGCTTATTTGGCTGGGGCTGGCACCAAGAGTTGTAAAAAACATCACAAAGGCTCTCGCGGAGAGATAAAACGGGGGATGGCAATCCTCCGCTTTTCGATATCCTCGCCGCGCCGCGCAAAATGTGCAGAGACGGGAGTTATGGAATTTATCGATTTTATCACCTTAGCAATCCGAAGAGGGCGAAAGAGGATAAAACAAGTTTGTGGATAAATGTCACCAAATACACCCCGCCGATAGTGCGGGGGAATAAAAAAATTATTCGCAGCCGGCGGTTATCAATTGATTTACGCCACGCGGCTTTAGAGAAAGTTTTTGCCACCCCTGCCGATTGTCCGCAAAGTTCGTGAAAGTGGAAATAAAGAATGGATTGCCCGCCGAGGTTCTGGGAAACAAAGCAAAAGTAAAGGTAATAAAAACAAAATTATGGCCTGGTGCAATCAAGTGGTAAAATTTAAATTACCTCGAGTCGCGAATTCTCGATTTGTTTTTGGTACCATCTATTTAAAGTAACACTCGAATTTACTGTTTGACATAGCCAGTTGATTCTTGAGGGTCGAATTAGGTTAGGAAGCCGACAAATCGAATGAAACAACCTTAAAAACCGTTGCTATGGCGGTTTTTGGTCTGAACCTAGCCACAAGATCGTCACGGACCAATCAGAGAGGAGAGCAGTGGTTTTCTGATTGGCTCTTTCAGCCAAAGCAGCTAGACTTATCCCTCGATTCGCTTCTACTGGCCGTCTGTGGCGCTGCTGTCTCGATCTACGTCCAATCAGAGATCAGCCCTTCTCTGATTGGATCTACATAGTAACCAAAAACCGCTTAAAAGTAACGGTTTTTTACGTTACCACCGATTTTTGGTCTAGTAATTCGTCTGGCTAGCCTAACTCGACCCTCAGGAATCGATTGGCACTGTCTAAAATTATATTCCGGTGCTACTGAAGTTATTGGGAAGAATTTTGAGTTGCCAACAGTGGAATTCCAGGTTGAATTTGCAGCTGAGCACACGCCGTGCGTATTGATCGCTTCCAAAACGGCCATTATTTGCGAATCCAATCATCTGATTGCAATCTGTTTGTCATTTGGACCGACATCAACGTCAAATTCGCGTTAAACAACAGAAAACACACAGGCCCCGTCACCGTCCGTGCAGCGGACGCCGTGAGAGCGGGTGCATTTTAGTTAGTTTTAACCTGATCAAGTGGCTGCACGCACACACGCGTCTCCCTTTGACTAAATAATCAATCGATAAAGGGCTAAGAGCCAAAGCTTTCATGTGTGGATGCGTGGCCGGCTGCACACGAATTTCGTTACTTCTCAGTTCAGTGGCCCGCGCGAGCTCGAAGAGGCTGCTTTGCACCCCCCTTGCATGGTGAATGCGCCAGCGGCGCCATCACATTAGTTAGTTCGAGGGGCAAAAACAAAGAGGCCGTCGTCGGTGCACTCTTGCAACGGCACTCTTTTCCAGCCATCAAAGAGCCAGCCGCGCTTTTTTAATGCGCCTCGCCAAAACTAAACAGCGGTTTCGCGCGCGCCGGACAAGCGAGGGGTTGTGAAAAACCTGGGACGTCAGTTGTAAAAAAGCAATAAAATGTGCACGCGCTGCGTCCTGATTCAGCAGAAATTCCTTCCACCAGCCGCGCTCCTTCTCTTCGGGATGGCGACTGTGTATTTTTGTTTGCTCATAAAAGCGAGAGCTCGAGAGGCTTCTGAATATGAAATGAGATGACTAGCCAAAAATAGTTTGTTGCTATGATAAATTTTGAAGCGTGTCAGTTGCGAAAGGGGTATATGTAATGGATTCTATGAATTATTTTTTTCCGCGCAGTGCCGATGCCGAGGCATGCTTGCTGCTAGGCCGGCGACGGGATTATTATTTATTTAAGTGTCAGCCGTGTGTCACTCAAGCGCAAAGGCATTAATGAGACGCGCTTGGACACGCGCTTTCAGTTTGAGGAGATTCGCACCAGATTTAGTTTTGCTTTTAATGACGTGCTTTCACTTGTCACCAACTTTGCGAACAGATGAATTTTCTACTGACAAGAGGAGTACATATGTATAGCTCCTGCGGCTTTTGAGATTTTAAATGTTCGGATACGGTTTTTCTTGTTCTGATTGCAAGAGTAATTTGAAAGAAGCGGAAGGTCTAAAACAAAGGCCTCGCTACCAAGTGGTCGATGGCAGACCAACTTTTAATGAGCAAAAGCCACGTGCGCAATCCACCCGCGAGTTTGAATAAGTACCGAAGAGAACAACACACAACAAGGCGCCTCATCATCGGCTTCGTCGAGTTGTTGGTTCTTTAGAAATGTTAATTCAGCTGCCTGGGGGATAAATTCCGATCGCGCGCAATGAGAGAAGCAAGTTGGTATCGACAGCAGCAAGGGGAGAATTATTATTTATTCCTGCGGTTGAAAGCAAAGAACAAGTTGCTCTACACAGACCTCTTCATTGAGTTGCGGTCGACGTGGCCGGAGGCGTCGGAGGTGTGCACTTTGCGGCGTGAGCGCCGAAATGACTGATCGCTAAATCCGATAACCGAAGCTGAGGGAATACGAAATGAGCTGCTCTCGCGCGATCGAATTCGCTAGGAACCTTTCTCTCTTCTCTACGTTACTTTTCAAGTTTGGCCCGCATTCTTAAGGTATTCCTATAGCAGTGTTTCTTTTCCATGGTTATCATTCTCTGTTATGTAAAGACAAACGTTTTCATCTAGATGTTTCTGCTAATTGTGTTTGCCAATTCTGCGATGAAATCTGTATAGACATGTATCATTTCCTCAATTGTAAAAATAATACAACTACCTTATTTCAAGCTGCTAAATATAAGAAATTGCAGTTAAATAATATCGTTATATAATGTACTCTGTATTGTACACCGTTGGTGTCTAATAAAATAAATAATAATATAGCAGTGTCAAGGAACTAGGAGATATTTGAGCATATTTCGGGATCTATTTCTAGCTGCTTGATGTCGAAGATGGCAAAAGGTAGCTCAGTAGCTTAATGGGCTGGTGAGGGGCGCCACTTGCTGGTTTTTCGCACCTTTCCAGCTTTCTAGCGCCTTCAGGAACAAATTTCTGGTGTTTTAATCAAATACCTTGGTGAAAAGATGGCCACGATTGGGCCCAAGCTCCTCTGCGGCCATGTTTTATCCGCTCAGGGACCCGGTAAAAGCCCATAGTCCACGAGATGTGCTGAGCAATCAAATCTGAGCAGTGGCTATCCCTTGCAAAAGACATTTTGACGCAATCATGAAACCTTTTATGGCATTTTTCCCTCGGCCGAACGAGTAGATAGGTACCAGGGCATAGACAAAATTTCCATTGAAGATAGGTTGCACATAGCCGTGGGCTGCAAATAGGGGGCGCGTCCCTTGTCATCAGCCGCCGCCGCACTCTCCCGCCCTGCGTATTTACGGCTGCTGCCGCTGTGATCTCTTTATGTGCATTAGCAGACTCCCCATCATTATCACGTGTGTGTCATTTCCATTTTCCCTCGACTGCATTTGCATTATTTGCCTCTTCAAAGTGCTTTTTGCCTTAAATGAAATAAAAGCTGCTCGCGTGTCCCCTCTGCCCGCCATCGTTGCCGCTCGGCCGACCACTTGCGAATTAATTTTTAAAAGCACTCCATTGTGTGTCGGTTTGGTAATCATTGCATTGAGGTAATTACCTTTGAAACAACAAACACACAAGGCCAAAAACAACAGCGAGTAATCCGCTGGTTTTAAAAAGCGGCAGAGATGCAGAGTAAATATTTGCGTTTGTGTCAGATTTCGCGCCAAAAAAAACTGTTGTCACAAAGGTGAAAATTTACAGCGTGGATCGAATGAGGTGGTGTTGGACGAGTAATGACGATCATTTTTGGCCGCTTGGTTATGGAAAAATCAATTTTTAAGCCTGATCATGAATCATGACGAACTTGCGGATGGCCGGAGGGTCGGCGGGCGCATTTAAAATACACAAAAAGTGATATGCCTCTGGTCTGGAGGATCTGCTCCGGTGGTTTTTATCCCCGCGCGCTCGAGAGAAAGTGAGTGAAGGACCGCAGCCAGAGCCAGCGCAGGGTGGGCCGAGATAAGTAAGGGCTGAATCAGCACCCCCGACACCACCACTCCTCGACGTGAAAAATATATAATTTGGAGAAAAAGGCGTGCGCGCCGCAGACGAAATTTAATAGAATAATAATTTTTAGCCCCTTTATGCGGCGGCGGCGGCCGAGTAAATTAAAGCTGGATTAAGTGAGAGTATAGCTCGGTTATTACATTACGCGTGGTCGACAATTTCTCGTGTGTGAAGGGTTTGCAGCAGAATCAGCAGGAAAGAAAGAGCAAGGCACGCTTCAATTTCATTTCGCCTCGACTGTTTATTTTCAGCCGGATTATATCTGATTAGCAACTTTTTAGCCGGATTATTAAAGAAAAACTTTATGATGATATTGTGTGTGCAGCGTGGCTAATTTTTCGCTCGAAAAAGGCAGCCGGTTCGTTAACGTTTTCATTTGCTCCTGTGCGCGGCAATTTATTATGCATTCACATCAGGGCTCATTCGCCTGATTGTGCAAGAAAGCGGAGCAAAACTGATTTACGCCGGCTACCTTTTCCTACGAATCTTGGAATCCATTCATTGCGAATTTAAATGAAGAAGCAGCGCGGGGCAGAAAAGGCTTGATGACGAAAACTCTTGTCTCTTCCGCTCAGTCGGCAGCTCTTGATTACACAAGCAGGACAGGATAATAATAAAAAAGATTCATGCGCCGTGTAATTTAATTTTTGCCCTTTAACGAACACACCGAGTCAGCTCCAGATAACTCTGACAAATGTATACACACACACTGCTCTCTTTTTAAATTCACCTGCCGCCGCACGTGCTGTCCGAAACGTCACAGCAGAATTCCGAATAAGCCAGCCAGCCGGCTTGTTAGCGAAAATAAAGGGAAAAGAGAGAGAAACACACCAAATGAACTCCCTTATGCGAAAGGGGGAGAGAGAGAGAGCAGACATCATTTTTGGCCAAATTTGTGACATCCCATTTTATATTTCACTTGTTACTTTCTGTTTACCCATGGAGAAAATTGTGCTTTTCCCGCAGCCCGAATAATGCAAACTACTACTGGCTGGATTCCGTAAAATTTGCATTTTATGAAACACCGCGAGGACGCAATTTCCTCTGCCACTTGTTAAATTAAATGAAAAGTTCACGCACCGCCGAGTACGATAAAATGCTAATGGCTCTTGTTGCACGCCTGTTTCAGAGCCTAATTTCGTCGGATCGTACGACATAGGCAACTACGTCTACTTCTTCTTCCGCGAGACTGCAGTCGAGTACATCAACTGCGGCAAGATGATCTACTCCAGGGTGGCCAGGGTGTGCAAGAACGACAACGGAGGAAAAACTATCCTTACCCAAAACTGGGCCACCTATTTGAAGGCCCGACTGAATTGTTCCATCCCCGGAGAGTTCCCGTTCTATTTCAACGAAATCCGTAAGTTAATAAATTTGAGTTTTATTCAAATTTATTCCAATACGCCTCTTCAGAGAGCATTTACAAAGTGCCTGGTGACGATGAAAAGTTCTACGCAACCTTCACCACGTCAATGAACGGTCTGGTGGGATCTGCCATTTGCACCTTTACCATCGACGACATCCAGGCGGCTTTCAGCGGCAAATTCAAGGAGCAAGCATCGAGCAGCTCTGCGTGGCTGCCAGTCCTTAGCAACAAAGTGCCTGAGCCTCGCCCAGGCGAGTGTGTCAATGACACCAAAACTCTTCCAGGTGAGATTTCTCCGCTTGATTTCGCAGCAAATGGCTAAAAATATTACTTTAGATTCCGTATTGAGTTTCATCCGCCTCCACCCACTCATGGACTCGGCAGTCAGACACGAAAATGAAAAACCAGTCTTCTACAAGCGCGACTTGGTGTTCTCGCGCCTTGTGGTAGACAAAGTCAAGGTGGTCACCTACGGCAATGAGCAAGAATACACCATCTACTACGCTGGAACAAGTGAGTATTTATATTTATAAAAATGAGAAAAATATTGATGAAATGTTATAATTTCAGTCGACGGAAAGGTGCTCAAAATCGTCCAGTGGTATGACACCAATGGCCAGTCAGCCTCCAGTCTTTTGGACGTGTTGGAGTTGACTCCTGGCGAGCCAATCAGAGTCATGGAAATCTCGCAGAAGGTAATTTCACATAAAAAAAGTAAATATCTAGAGGTCTCAGCCGCGATATTTAAGGCGGCTTCTGGCAATTTTCACCAACAATACCTTAAACGTGGAGATTGATTGACATTCGCTTTTTAATTTTTGACCCTTTTTCCTGCGCGGCTGACTGAGACCTCTATATAAATCTTTTTCAAATATTAAAATCCCATTTAAATTTCCAGCACAAATCTCTATACGTGGCGTCGGACAACCGAGTGCGCCAGTTGGACCTGGTCATGTGCAACAGGCGCTACGACAACTGCCTCCGCTGTGTGCACGACCCGTACTGCGGCTGGGACAAGGAAACAAGTTCCTGCAGGCCTTTCGTCAAAGGGTAAGCCCCTGGGAAAACCAAACATCAAATTTTACAACATTAATTTTCCAGGCTGTTGCAAGACGTGTCCAACAGCTCGGTCAGCATCTGCGAGACGAGCATTTCGAAGAAGAAGATGGTGGTGACCTGGGGCCAGAGTGTGCACCTGGGCTGCTTCGCCAAGATGCCGGAGGTGCTTTCCAGCCAGACCGTCATCTGGTATCACCACAGCAAGGACAAGGGCCGCTACCAAATCACCTTCCGCCCCGACAAGTACATCGAGACCTCGGAGCACGGGCTCGTCATCATCGGCGTGAGGGAGGCCGACTCCGGCAGGTACGACTGCTTCCTCGGCGGCTCTCTGCTCTGCAGCTACAACATCACCGTCGACGCCCACCGATGCAGCGCACCAAACAAGTCCCAGGACTACCAGAAGGTCTACTCGGACTGGTGCCACGAGTTCGAGAAGTACAAGCAGGCCATGAAAAACTGGGAGAAAAAACAGGAAGTGAGTCTCGATCAACTCTTTAATTGACTTAGCAATTCTGACCCTTAGAACTGGAGATTTGGAGTTTGCACTAACGTTTAAATTGGCTTAAAATGGTCTAATACGCACACTCCATTCCCGCATGTATTAAAAATAGCTAAGAAAAACCTTCTATAAATTCACAAAACACCACTAGAATTTTTCATATCAGATAAAGACCAAGAAACTAATTCCTCTAAACATCCGAAAAAAATCCATTTGATTTTAAAAATTGAACTAAATCTTTCAGCAATGCAGCTCAAGATCAAACGACAGCAGCAACCAGAACGCCCATCCAAATGAAATCTCGATGAGGTCGTCCCGACCCCTGGTCTGATTTGGTCAGCCGCATCAATAAGACTCGAACCTGATTTCAACCATAGTTCCGTAGTTCATCTTTAAAGGAACAGTCACTTTTGAGTGCGTCAGAGAGATGGAGCGTCTATTTGTTGCCGTGTGAATCTGTCTACTGAGAGCTAGCAAAATCAGTTGATTGCTCGCCGCTCGGCTGCTGAAATAAGAAGATTCCACTCGTCCGGGGCGCAGCAAGCGGAGAGTGTTTCTGTGATATTCTAACCTTCTTATGCAACAAAAACTTAGTATTTATTATAATGCTACCACTGAGGCCGATCGAGCTACAAAATGTGAATTGACAAAGGTTAAAAGAAAAATAATATGCCAGTTAATCAAAATTTAATGATGTAGACACGAGATGCTTCTGGTTATTTTGATCCTAATCTGGCTGGTCTGTGATGACTGAGAGAGACACTTTTCGTAGAGAATTATCGGCGGAACCTCATTTTTGATAAGAGAAGGACATCAGTGATGCAATTGCTAATATAAATGTAACGAGAGATGGACCTATATATAATTGTGTACTTTTGTTGAGATCAATATGAAGTGTGTATAAATGGAGATAATATTTTGTGTGTGTAGTGGCCAAGTGACTGTAAACTTGAGTTTTGAGCCGCAATTTGACGTCCATTGCGCGATTCGAGTGAGATCGGGCAAGTTCTCCCTTCGGTGCGGCGCTATAAACCGGGACAATCCTCAAGCCGACGCGCCCGCACCGACAGACACCACCTGCCAAGATCAAACAAACACACTGCAGCCAATCTGTTGTACATTGCAAGTGCGTAGGAATGCATTCTCGCAAAAAGAAAGTAACAAAACCGTGTACATTACTCTGTAAGTTAAAACGATGATTATTTAGACTCTTCGCTACACAATAAGATGATGATGATGATGGCTTTTCATCTCTACTTAAACTTTAAGAGCTTGTTACATTATCAAAATCTTTCAAACTAAATGTGTAAAAATTAAAAAGAACAGATGAAATTAAGGCAGAGGGCTCGAGACCGAAATTGATTCATCCTTGTGAGAGAGAGAGAGTGTTGTGTAAATATTAAACTGTGCGAGGCGAAAAGAGGTAGAAACATGCTAACTCCGTATACATGACAGAAAATTAAAATGTATGTTCACCACTGCAATAAACACAGCGGAGCAAATTTCCTTATTATGTTAGTAAGAAGAATGTAGAGCAAAAAATTCAAGTGTATCTGCAAAGAGCGCATTATTTTTTAGGTTCGATGCCTGACAAGTAAAAATTTTATTACTTGAGATTTGTGGATATTGGAAAATAGCTGAAAATTTTGTGAATCATGAAATAAAAATAAGCAAGAATAAGATATAGATTATTTTGTTTCAATTTTCAATCACATTCCTTGAGCTTAATAACAGGCCAATAATTAAGAACATTTATTGTTTGTGAAATTAAGCAATACAATTTGCAGTAATGATTCAAGGACCGAGGATGAAAGTTAAATTTCATATTTTGCTAATGATTTGGAACCTGTTCCCTATCTTTCCGTGTAAAAAAAATTGGAAAAGTTGCGAATTTTGACGCACACCCCGAGCAATCGACGCATTTTGTCGCGGGGAGGCGAATTTTCAAGTCAGAAGCCGAATCCGGCCCTTAGGTAAATTTAAAAAAAAACCTTCAAATAACGCAAATTTTCTTTTTGTACTTTATTTATTCAGATATGTCCACATTTCATGCGAATAAGTTAATACATGTTAATACACACTGTTGTCTCGCGCCTATCATACAGACTTTTAGATTCAGAATCCAAAGGCGAAGAAACATAAAATTTGTTACATCTGCGGTGGCCAAAAGAGAGGCTGGAAGCCAAAGGACGGCGAAGCAACAGGCACCAACGGCCACGGGCTTCTCTGCTGGGGTGGAACTCCACCTGCTGCTGCTGCCTTTAGAGCCCTTTTCCGAGCCCAATACTCCTCAGCACTCTCAGTTGGTAGAGCTGCCGTATTCTGTGACTAGATTAAAAAAAACGAAATGATTTTTTGAATGCATTAGAAATAAAATTAGGACTAAATCTTGAAAATGTTCGGATTTTAAGCACATCATTACACAAAATAAACAAAATCCAAAATGCGCTAACTTTGCTTAAAATGGTCTCATTTAAAAAAGGAAATACTAAAACGTTGAATTATATTTTTACCAAAATAAATCAATTTAATTTAAAAGAGTACCACCAACTAAATAATTTTAAACCAAAAATAAATGAAAAAATGAAAAATGGCATTGATTTCGTGTATTACCTGCGGCGGAGTCCTGTTGAAAGAGACGAAAGGAGGCATCTGCAGTCTCTGCCTGGGAACATTGCTGGGTCGGTCTCGCCGGACAAGCTGGACGCGCACCTCTCGTCCGCACTGGTCCGGAAGGATGGCCAGCAGCTTCCTGCGAGCCACGGCGGCGGCCCGGTGGTTGTCGTACTCGAGGATGGCGCGGGTGGCGCAGGTCCAGCGCACTGCACGCACGCCCTCGGTGTGCTCCTTGACCAAAGGCTCCAGGCATTCGCGCTGCGCGGTGCTCGGCATGTTGGACACCTCTACCTCGCAGTTGTTGCGCGACGCAGACACGCGGATCCCTCCGCGAGAGCTGCACCCCTCAATCTTAAAAATTAAAACGAGGTGATGCTGATTTTATAAGAATTTGACCAATTTTAAAGACGTTTTTATGATCAAAAACTTTTTTAGACGGTTTCTGTTGTCTGCAAATTTTAATCCGAATCCCTTGCTATGATAAAAATTAAGCTTTACTCTGTTTTTTTTTCAAATTTAAAATAATTTAAAACTAAGATACCATATCTGAACATGAATTGTTATATTTTCAGGATCAAAGAGCGTGAAAATATTAAAATTTAATTTTTTAAAGTTAAAATAATGTAACTATTTTTTTTATAAATCTCCTTTTTAAAATATATAACATATAACCAATCTACGGATAAAATTATTCATATTTTTTATTATTTAAAAAAATAATTTAAGATTATAAATAAAAATTTATACCCAGAAGGTTTGGAAAATTTCATTCAATAATTTGTTCATTGGCAGACGTTTAATAGGAATTTGTAATTTTATTTATTCTGACGTAGAAAACATATGAAGAACTTAATAATTAATTTTAGCTGAATCATATTCATTCACGAAAAACTTCCGCCTGCCAGACCCATTTCTGACCTGAGTCTGACCTGCGTCTCACCTTAATCTCCCGCAATTCGACTGGTATGCTGTTAATAAGCCTGCAAGAAGAAGCCCCCTCCCCACTCTTCGCCGCGTTACGTTCAACTCATTCATTCTGTCCCAAGCTGCAGTTGCAGGCGGTGCGAGTGATTTTCAGTGTCGAATCGGGATTGTCGGCCAAAAAACTCAATTTATTTCGAAATTTGGCTTTGTAGTGTGTTCCGTCGATCGGCCTCGTGCATGTACACATTCATATAAATGAATTTGGTGACGCACCTGATACTTGTCGAGAGCCGTGATGGCCGCCTGCGCGTCCTGCGGGTTGCAGAACTTGACGTAGGCAAACCCGCGGTGCGATCCGTCAAAGTCGAGCATCATCCTCACCTCGTACAGCTTCCCGAAGGACTCGAACAGCGGCACCAGCACGTCCTGCCCAACAAAAACCGGTTTTAAAGTAAGTGCTTTTTCGCTTTCCTCTAATTTTCCACTTACCTCGAAACAATGGGGTGGAATGCGGGACACGTACAGTTCTGCCTCCGCAGGGGGTGGAGGGTGGTCTTCCCATCCGGGGCAGGGTCCTCCGTACCGGCGTTGTCCGTTCTCCTGCACCATTTTATAACCGGTTCTGTCGATCAGTTGGAGCAGCCGATGAGGCAGGTCATCGTCGCCCCTGCTGCTCCTCGCAGCAGCGGCCCCGGCGGCCTCTCGCTGGGCTCCTCGGGGGCGGCGGGACCTTTCGTGCTGCATTGTCGGACCAAAATGGCCCTCTGCTTCTATTGTACATGACCTTTTGGACAATTCTCAAAGGAATCATTTTCTCTTTTGGGAAAAAAATTGCGCGAAATTTAAAATTATTGCGCAATATGTTGTAATCCAGATAAAAATGAGATTTTTTGTGAAAATAGTTATTAAAATAATGCAAAATTCTTGCAAAACCGTCGTAAAAAATCAGAATTAGTGGAATTATTGGTCTACTAAATTAAGCTATTAAAATCTAATGGATTTAATTAAACACAAATTATTATTTAAGAGAAAATACAATTTTATTTGTAAGAACTATGGATGATTTACATAAAATAAAAATAAAAACAGCATTATTTCTTAATAGTAATCCATACAAAATCTTAAATCTATGGAATTAAGGCGATTATCAAACGATATTTTTATTTGTAAACAAACTCTGCCAATGCAATCCGTAATTTGTTTGAAACTTAAATATTGAAATATTTTAGGATAAAAACTATAATAACTAATTATATTTTAAAACTAAATTTTATATTTCATGAACTAAAATCTAGAAAATTTTAAAGTAAAGCTTTACAGAAAAATCCTTTTCTTGCCTTTAATTAAAATTTTATCTAAAAAAGAGGAAAAAGCTATAAATTTCCCTGGTTGTCGTTTAAATCAAAGTAAAGCCCGTTAATATGAAACAGGAAATCACGTTTCCACAATTTAAGGAACTTGTCTTCAAAATTCGCAAAACCTGATTTCATTATTACACATTGCAGCGAAAAATATTGCTATATTTCACAAATGAACTACTTTTTCTTTTTCTGTTGTTAAAAAATGCACATTGTTCCTAATTGTTGGTCTATAAAGCTCTAAAAATATTCTTCCGTGTCCATGGCAAATCAGTTGTTGTACGCCTTACATGCAATATAATCCAGTTCCACCTGAATCTGTAATGGGTGAATTTATAATAGACGCTAAAACACCTTAAAATCATATCCGTATTATTACATACCTCATCCTGATAGTATCCATCAGGAATAACTAAAGCTACAGCACAGCCCGGTTTGAAGTAACGAAGGAAGGCTTTCAGCTCCTTCCTCGACGAGTGCATAGAGTGCGCAATATTTACTGCTCTGGCTCCTTCCCACTGAACCCACTGTACAAAAGATTTTAATTCTGGAATTAAATTTATCAAATATACTTACGTTGGTATTTTCTTGAATGGCATACCACTGGGCCGAAAGACGAATTTTCAAAGCGGCAGGGCTGTTGCAGAAGTGATTGGTGCCAGGTTTTCCCTGAATGCAAAAATGATCAGTTTTTAATTAAACGAATCTTTGTAGAAAAACTTACCGGTTTGCACATATGTATGAATGTGTTATTTGGATTGTTTGTCATGCAAGAGAAAACCGGCTCAACTCCTCGGTAAAAATTGTAACACTCGTCATCAACGTGGATCTGGCAGTTGAATTTCCTGGCCAATGACTGGATAATGATCTCGGAACCAATGTTTGCTGCAGGTAAAATGGAATTTCCATCTCAAATACATGATTTTAGAGTAGAGGTCTCAGCCGCGAGATTTAAGGCGGCCGCTGGCGGGACTGGCTTAGCCGAATTATTTGCCTGGTGGCGGCGGCTGTCGCGGCTGCCATTATTTTAAACGGAACGTTTGATAGTGCTTAACTACCCAAATGGCTGGAAACATGTTTTTTTTCTTCTGCTGTTTTAAATTGTTGACCCTTTTCACTGGCTGCTGCCCACGTGACCCACGATTCGCAGGTTGCCGCAGCGTGGCTGGCTGAGACCTCTATTGTTTTACAGTTATGATTATCATATACCTGGTCTGCTGATGTGCACAATTCTTTGTCCTGCAGTAAATTCAAGGAAATCGTCGATTGCATTCAAGAGCAAGTGGATGGCTTTTTTTCTTGTGGGAAAATTATAAGTTATTTGCTTCAAGTAGGTGGTGTCCAAGTAAACGTTGTCCAGTTGAATTGGCCAACCATTGTTGTGCAGAGCTTTTATGTCCATTAATTCGAACCAGTGGAAACGGAAATCTCCTGTGTAGAGAACAGTAGATTCGTTGGTCCTGAAGAGGAACCTGAACGAAGCTATTTAGAAAAAAGGTCATTTTTAATTGCTCTGGTGCTCACATGCAAGAACCGACGCAGTGGTTTGCTCGGATGGCAGTGACGCCGACGCTCATGCCGTTGATTGGAATGAAGCAATTTTGGTTGAATGGCAACGTCCAAATAATATTATCTAGCAAATTTGTATGCTCTGGATTCATATTTTTCAGGATTGTAGCGCTTTCGCTGCTGCAGTAAAGGATAAGATTGCTATTGGCATAGATATGATTCAGAAATCCATTGATCAGGCCTGTCGTATGATCTGGAACACAAAATTTGTCACATATTTTCCAAAGGAGCGGAATTATTTTAACTGTAATATAATTTATGAGCGATACTTTTTGCCACAACGTAGATTTATCGTTAAATATATGTCACAGAAAGTGGAAATGAGAAGTAAAAAATCATGTCTAAATTGCATTTGAATTATTTTTAATTAGGTATCTTCAATTTGAATAAAAAGGTTAATTTGATTTAAATTAAAAATTATTCATTTAATTAATGCGATGGTTCGGCTGTTGATATGTAAATAAATAATGAATATAAAGAAAAGCAAATTGTTCTTTATACAGCCTTTGAAAAAAAATCCAGAATGAACCCAAAAACACCTGTGTGGCAATGAGTGAGGAAAAACGTCGATGACTTCTCGAAGTTCTCTTCCCGGAACGAGTCGACTGATAATCCTGGAATCTCTTCGATGAAGCCGCTGAAGCTCATTTTCGCAAGTTTCAAAGCAGCAATGACTGGATCGTGGATGAAGACAATATACAATCGTGTGACCGGAAATCTAACTGTAACAAGCAAATCAATATACTTTAATTAACAAAACGTGAGATTGATGGAACGAAGATTTTGCATTTTAGATATTAATTTTTTGCTAAGTTTTTGTCACCTATTGCCTCCAAATTAATTTGTTGCTTGACATGGACTGCAAATTAATCAAATTATGAAGTGAAGTCAATTATTTCAGTGCTAGAAAAGATGATTTGAAGCTGAAGAAGTAGTGGGAAAATATTACTATAGCGAGTTTACTCTGTAAGTCAAATTAAGCAATAATAATAATCGCATTGTAATCTGAAACCCTAAATTATATATGATCAACAGAGAGAGTAAGCTAAATATCGGCGATGAACTTCGACGGGTCTGCAGACGTGCAACGTCTTCTATATTTTCTTGAGGCTACCTCGGGACTCTCGGGAGGTTTAATGCGGCCCAATACACTTCACGGCTGTAGGCAGGGGGAGCTTGTAATATCGCGTCGGAAGTGGAACTACTGTTGAGGCGACTAATTTGGTCAGTTTTGGCCGTTTCGGGGATCGAAGCGTCTTGTGAGTTGCGAGGGAGTTGAATACGCGGTTCAGCTCGCGGCAGAGGAGCGAGCGAAACTTGACGAAGCGCGCGCAGAGGAAGAGGAGCTGCTCGAGCTATAATTTAATAGTCCATAAATGGGGAGACGCAGAACAAGCCACGTTGTTGAAGCTTTAAAGGAAACGAGCCACCTTTTGTAACAATGACTTGTGCAATGTGAAATTTGCAGAGAAATGTAAATTATGACGCTTCTTTATGAATTTTTGAGTATTTTTGCTCAGCTTCTGTGAGAACGCGGCCAACATTAACAATAGGAAAGAGTTAAAAAAACAATTAATAAATCAATCATTTACATAATTTACATTTCTTTGATAATTCGACATTGCAAATCTAAAATTCATTGTTACAACCTCATTGCCTGAGCGTTTCACGCCATAACTGTCAACAAAAATGTCGCCGAGTTTTTTTTCTGATAGTCTTCTTGCACCCATGCTAAATCCACTGTTTTCTTTAGAGGTCAATGAATATAAGTTTTTTTCAGTAGCAGGCGCTCCACTAACCGCCAACTAGCGCTTACATTAATTTAGACAAAATATTTCTCTGGTATTCGCGCGCAAAGCAATTCCAACACAGTGTTTCTCTTTCAATACTCCTCCGTTTTCTGCGTCAGGAAAGGCTCGCTGCAGTGACATCACCCAAGCACCCTAACACGCCGTGATTGAAAATTTAGGAGATACCGGAGATAAACTAAATTTACGGATTAGGGGGAAAAATAAAGACAGCGAGCGGGAGCGCCCGATGGGGCAACTGCTAAGACAAATTTATTAGGGATTTGTAGTCAAGCTCAAATAATGTGTGAGAGCCCAACATGTAGAACGGATGTAAAAAGGTGGGGATAGTATCTTGTCGAGTGGACGTTTTAGATGAAATGCGCCGCGTCTGGAGAAATATTGCAGCGCGCTATTACTGCCACTATTGTGTTAAGAAATATTTTGGAAGAGGAATAATATTGCCCCTTTTGTGAACAAGTGGCGTGAAGATATTAGCTGATGTGTTTTGAAAGGAGGGTGGCTGTGATGCGGTTCCACGACCAAGTGGCGGAAGCGATCGACCGAGAAACGGGAGTCGGGGAAGCTGCAAAGTTAAACAACTTGGTACAGATATACGCGCGAATGATAAAAACCCAGACGCACATGAACAATTATGCGCGCAAAGCATTTCCAACACAGTGTTTCTCTTTCAATACTCCTCCGTTTCCTGCGGCAGCAAACGCTCGCCGCGGTTACATCACCCTAACACATAAAAATATTCATTGAATATTTTCCTCACAGCGGACAAGTCAAATAATGCCAAAACCAGTAATGTATCAATCCCTTTATCACGAAAAGAGTTTGCTTCATGTTGAAATCATAATTTTCTTTGATTGATTCAAGAATCACCCATAATAGCAAAATTAGGCTAACTTACACTCGCACTGATTGGTTCACAAGGGAATGAAACACTCCTTCTCTCGTCACATCGGCACAAAACAGCTTTTTAATTTGTTGTCCATTCGATCAGGGTCAACCCTGCCATAAAATTTTAGTTGTTTCTTCAGCACAAATCCCTTGTAACGGCAAATTGGTTCGTTTTTTGTCATCTTGAGCCTAACAGTATCTTGACCAAATCCCCTCTAACAGCAAAATATTGTCTGCATCCTCCGGTTCCTTCGCACATCACACCCTCCAATAAAGCAGATATTGTTCGAGGAACCCTTAATCTTATTAGATCAAGAACCTGCACGTATTTACTCAGGAAATCTAACCGCACCATAGCTTATTTTCTAGTGAGGACAATATCGAGCTCAAATAAAATAATTTGTTTAGATTTATTTCGTTTAATAGCGCACTGATATTTAAAGGAATATTTTAGCTCGTCTTTTTTTCTACGCGAAAATTGGGCTCAAGAGAAAATATAAAAAAATAAAATTCCGCAATGAATTTTGGAGTGAGCCAAATTGTCCCTTTAGCGCAACGAATTAGACAAGCGGAAAAATCGAGCAATGAAAAAGAAAAATCCAGCATTGAGGGTGTGAACTGTCGTTGGACGAAAATATACATATATCTTTTCTCGTTTCTAGTGAATGGTCAGAAAATTAAAAAGGAAGATTTTCTTGCATCCTCGCATTTTATCCTTGGCTGCGTTAAATATTTGACAAGGCGGTGGTCAAGTCACGTGTAAAAAGTAGAAAAGCATTTGAATAATTCAAGGATTAATTATGCTAAAAAAACTACGAAGCAGGGAAAATATGCGTTTAGTTTTAAATTTCGCATTATATCTGTTTGAAGAACGACCGCAGAAGCGATTTTATTCGATGTGATTTTTAGTCCGCGAGCGGCATAGCGGCGCCGTGCTAGAGTACAGTCACTCGTTTGGAACAAGCTTAGAAAATTGTCCGTCGCCCCATGTGCTACCGCTGTACCGCTACCGCGTAGGGCTCCATTTCCCCCATTTCCAATTAATGTATCATGAAATTAGAAAATGCTCCACCGTCGTATGGTATCGATCCCCAAATTTCCGCTATTATGATTTACAGCAGACAGTGACTTAAAATTTTAATCGAAATACTGAAAAGTTTTGCAGAAAATTTGTAAATAAAATCATTTTTGCCTCTGCTTGAATTCTATTTGAAAATTAGGATAAAGAAATACGAGGACATTGTGTTTATGTTTTTGTGCGTGCTTTGTGGATGGTGTGTTCAGTGAGAAGAAAGAAACTGATCGTAAAAACACAAGGCGAAAAACACTCAGCGCCGTGGGGTCAGTGGAGGATATTTGTCCTAGAAAGCTCTAATTTATAAAAAGTCCATGCATGGCAAATTATTTACAAGAAAAAACCAACTGCGCTCTTTCCAGGCAGCGTGAATGATTGAAAGAGTCAGATTAAAGGAAACATAAATTACCGAATTGCTGCAAGTCTTCTACCCTGTAAGATTATCACGCAGAAAACAGTTGGCAGGAGTTTTCTATTCCAACCGATGCACTCGCTTCTTGGCCTTCTTGCCGTGGCCGCTGCTCGAAAGCTACTAAACTACTAACTGCATGCAGCTCGCTTCTCCAGCAGCGCAGCAGCATTCCTCTCCTTGTCTCCTTCAATGCGAGCGCACCCCCAATGGAGTTGTTGAAAAAAAGAACAAAAAGTGAGGTCCTTTTGGTCCTTCTCTTCTTCCCACGCAACAGTTGCTTGCAACGTCTTAAGTCAAATATGTTGCCTAGTTTCAATGACTAGAAGATATGTTTAACGTGCCTGCTTTGATTTTTTTATTTTCCTAATTTTTTTCGTATTATTTTCACGCCTCTGATGGATAAAAAGTTAAGTGTTCCTTAAAGTTGTACTCCTATAACCAGCCGGTCCAGTTCTTCTTGAACCTTATAAAAATAAAATTGCAAAAACAATTTCTATAAATGGGTCACTTACTGCTTCAACGGATCCACCATCAGGATAGGCCAAAGCCACGGCGCTTCTGGATTGAACGCCTCTCGGTCAGGCGCATTCGCCCGTGTGCGGTATTCCAAAATCGAATCATTTTTCGAATTTTAACGAATTGTTTTCTGCCCAATTTTTGAAAAATCAGATATTTTAAATGAAATTTGCCGGTCATAAAAATTCGAAAAAATGGTTTCCCCCTTGCCTGTCACTTACCTTCTTCAGGTCACATTGACCTGTCACTTGTTTTTAGGTAGTATTTCAAATTAACAATTTTCCTTTTTATACTTAATTTATTCAGATATGTCCACATTTCATACGAATTAGTTAATACATGGCTGTTGTCTCACGCCTTTCATACACACTTTTAGATACAGAATCCAAAGGTGAAGAAACTTAAAATTTGTTACATCTGCGGTGGCCAAAAGAGAGGCTGGAAACCAAAGGATGACGAAGCAACAGGCACCAACGGCAATGGCCTTCTCTGCTGGGGTGGAACATTTGTAAGAACTACGGATGATTTACATAAAATAAAATTACAAACGACATTACTTCTTAGTAGTAAAGCACGAAAAATCTTAAATTTATGGAAGGCGTTATTTCGTTATTGGAAACGTTATTTCTTTGGGGGGTAGTAGGTGGAAATTAAACCTTGCGGGATTTTCAACGAATTCTTCTCTTTATAAACGTCAGTCACTTGGCGACTTAGTCTAACAGAATACAAGGACCTTTAAACAAAATTGATAAACGACTTTAGAATTGACAATTTTAAGAGATTCGTCTTGAAGAACAATTTAAAATTAGAAAAGAATTTACCCGATTGAGCCGGGTCCTTCACAATTAAACGCTCGGAACTCTTAAAATGCGACTTGTTGGCTCGTGTCCGGCGAAAACTAATTTAAATTAAAAATCTCTCTCACTGTTGCATTAACGAATTTCTAACAATCATGAATAACAATACCCTAGACTAAAAATGAAAAAGGAGTGGGAGCTCGGCTCCGCAACCACTACATTTCTATTGGAAATTTGTTTTAAACTTGCGTTCATTTTAGCTAAATATTGAAATATTTTAAGATAAAAGCTAAAATAACTATTCATAATTTTAAAACTAAATGTTATGTTTATTTAAAATTCATGAACTAGAATCAATGAATCTAGAAAATTTTAAAGTAAAGCTTTACAGAAAAATCCTTTTCTTGCATTTAATTAAAATATTTTCTAAAAAAGAGGAAAAAGCTATAAATTTTCCTGGTTGTCGTTTAAGTTTTAGAGAAAATTGGCTTAAAAGTCAAGCCCCTTGCTGTAAAATTACGTTTCTACAGTTTAAGAAACTTTTACTCAAAATTCGCACACCGTTTTTATTCTTGCACATTGTAGTGAAAACTAAAGCTAAATTTCTCAAATGACATACTTGCTATAGAAAAAAACTACCAAATTTCCCTAATTTTTGGCCTTTAAACTTAAAAATGCTCGCCTTGACAAATACTTTCATCCGTATTTCCATAACAAAGTCAACCACCATGAAATTAGATATATCCTTCAAAATACCCTAAGGATATTAGGCTGAAAAATAGTTAAACTTTTCAATAATCTTCATGAATACGCGGGCTATCCTATTTCTTTCCGGTTAGTTGTCGCATGCCTCAGATACCAAGGTATCCAGGTGCCTCTGAATCTGTAACGGATGAATTTCGATATGTTAGAATCCAAAACACCTCAAATTCTTAGCCGGAATATTACCTTTTCCCGACTGTATCTTTTAGGAATAGATAGAGCCACAGCTTTAGTCGGTTTGAAGTAGTCTATGAAGGCTTCCAGCTCCTTCCTCGACGAGTGCATAGAGTGCGCAATTTTAACTCCCATGTCGTCATCTTCCCACTGCACAAACTGTACAAAAGAATTTAATTATAGAATTAAATTTATCAAATAAATGCACCATATATACTTACACTTGTATTTTTCTGATTGGCATACCACTGGGCCTCCAGACAAATTTCCAAAGCGTCAGGGCTGTCGCAAATGTCGTCATTGGTGCCAGGTTTTCCCTGAAAGCAAAAATGATTAGTATTTAATTACACGAATCTTTACAAGAGACGACAATAAATTTCAGGTCAAGTGGGTGGCCGCTAGCCTCCGTGAATCTGGCTGCGCCAGCCACCGGTGAAAAAGGGGCAAGTATTAAAAATTGCGGGAGAAAAAATGCCTTCCGGCTCTTTGGGCTGTTAAGCATTAAACTTTATTTTTTAAATGTTGCCAGCCACCGTCTTAAATTTCGCGGCTGAGGGGCTGAGACCTCTAATCTTTACCGATTAACCTACCGGTTTGCACATATGGATGAATGTTTTATTTGGATTGTTTGTCACGCAAGAGAAAACCGGCTCAACACCTCGGTACAGATTGTAACACTTGTCCTCAACGTGGATCAGGCAGTTGTATTTCCTGGCCAACGATTGGATAATGATCTCGGAACCAATGTGTCCTGTATAGGTAAAATGGGCTCAAATACGTGATTTTATAGTTTATCACATACCTGGCCTGCTGATGTGCACAATTCCTTCTCCTGCAGTGGATTTAAGGAAATCGTCGATTTCATTCAAGAGCAAGTAGATAGACCTCTTTCTTGTGGGAAATCTATAAGTTTTTTGCTTCAAGAAGGTGGTGTCCAAGTAAACGTTGTCCAGTTCAATTGGCCAGCCATCGCAGTGCAGAGCTTTTATCTCCTCTAATTCGAACCGGTGGAAACGGAAATCTCCTGTGTAGAGAACAGTAGATTCGTTGGTCCTGAAGAGGAACCTGAACGAAGCTATTTAGAAAAAATGTCATTTTTAATTGCTCTGGTGCTCACATGCAAGAACCGACGCAGTGGTTTGCTCGGATGGCAGTGACGCCGACGCTCATGCCGTTGATTGAAATAAAGCGATTTTTGTTGAAAGGCAACGTCCAAATAATATCATCAAGCATGTCTGTATACGCTGGATACATATTTTTCAGGATTGTAGCGCTTTCGCTGCTGCAGTAAAGGCGCAGATCATGTTCATCGTCATCGATATGATTCAAAAACCCTTTGATCAGGTTCTTCGTATGATCTGGAACACAAAATTTCAAAAATGTATAACACTTTTTGCAAAGTAGCGATACTTTTTTGCCACAATGTAGATTTATCAGTATACAAATATCAGAGAAACTGGAAAATGAGTAGTAAAAAATCATGCCTAAATTTCATTTTTGAATTTTTTTAATTAGGTACCTTTAACTTGAATAAAAAGATTAATATGATGTAAATTAAAATTTTTCATTAAATTTATGCAAAATGGTTCGGCTGCTGATATGTAAATAAATATTGTATCTACAGAAAAGCCAATAATTGTTCTTAATATAGCCTTTGAAAAAATCCAGAATTAACCCAAAAGTACCTGTGTGGCAATGGGTGAGGAAAAACGTTGTTGACTTCTTGAAGTTCTTACTCCGGAACGAGTCGACTGATAATCCTGGAATCTCTTCGATGAAGCCGCTGAAGCGCATTTTCGCAAGTTTCAAAGCAGCAATGACTGGATTGTGGATGAGGACCATATAAAATCGTGTGACCGGAATTTAACTGTAACAAGCAAATCAATATGCATTAACAGAACGTGAGATTGATGTAACGAGGATTTCGCATTTTAGATATTAATTTTTTGCTAAGTATTACCTCCAAATTAATGTAAGATTGCCCGACATGGTCTGCAAATTAATCAAATTACTGAAATGTCGGATAGTTGCAGGGTGGCCGGGAAGGAAAAAGGAATGAACTGCTCTCTATTGACTGCTAGAGATGAACTAACTTTATTTCAAACTTTGCACTTTCAGCGTGCGCACATTCATTAAATACCTGAGTGAATATTTGGAATAATACAATTATGAAGTAAAGTGAATCAAGTCAGTATTAGAAAAGATTAGATTATTTATTTTGAAGGTAGTGGAAAAATATTTCTATTGCGTGTTTGCACTATAAGTAAAATGAAGAAACATTGTAATCTCAAAACTAAAATTATATAATATATCAACAGAGAGAGTATAAGCTAAACATCGGCGATGAACTTGGACAGGTCTGGAGACGTGCGGCGTCTTCTATTTTTTTCCTGAGGGTACCTCGGGAGGTTTAATGATGGTTGAGGCGACTAATTTGGTCAGTTTCGGCCGTTTCGGGGATCGAAGCGAGTTTAAGAGAATCGCTTGCGAGGGAGTTGAATACGCGGTTCAGCTTGCGGCAGAAGAGCGAGCGAAACTATAGACGAAGCGCGCGCGGAGGAAGAGCTGCTCGAGATTAGTCCGTAAATGGGGTGTGACCGGAATATGGGAAATTCGGTCTTAAATAATTTAAATGAGACTTAAAGAATTTAAAATGAGATCGGGTGGTCGGAACTGCTGGGTGTCGTCACCTTGGTCTTCGCTCGCCCGCGGTTATGCTGACGATGTAGTTCGCTTCAAAAATAACGCTTGCTTGCTGCCTTCTCTGCTCGGGTGACCCGCATTCTCTCTTCGCTGCCGGTCGCTCTGCGCCGCGCCGAGTTGGAGTCTCGCCGCCAAGAGGTCTTATAAAATAAGCTACCCTACCTATTCCAAAACTCTACCCTGACTCTTACTCGCAAAGGCAGGGAAACGCGCGACATATTAATTGACAAGCGGACTAACCTTTATTTGCTTCTTAAACTTTCTCGAGCTGTGGAAGAGCCAGACGTCAGAGAGAGAAAGGATTGAGATGCTGCGCGGTGACCAGAGGATCCACGTCTCACCTCCGACTTTTTCCAAAGTCCGCACTGAACACTATTGCACTTGCCAGTTGGCCTCGAGAACTCGCAGTCTCCGTCTGCCCTGATTTTTCCGGTGCACCCCTCTCTCTCTCTCTCTCTCTCTCTCTCTCTCTCTCTCTCGTCTTCTAGCTCTCCCTCTCCACGCCCTAGGCTTCAAAGGAAAAAGTACAGAACATTAACGTCGCCCCCCTCACACACACGCCTTGGCTTAATTAATTATTTATCAAATAGTACAAAAAGTGAAACTTCCGCTGTAATTCTGCCTAACTCCGTGAATGCAACGTAGTGTCTCCAATGTGCTCTAGATCTTCTATTCATCGGTCGGCTTTACTTTTTTTTACCCAGCCCAACATTTAACCAAGTGCCGTAAACACCAAACACATTCTGGCGCATAATAGTCGACTATTGTTAACGTTCACATTGGTTGCTAGGGCATTTTATTGTCCTGGAAAGCTCTATTTTATAAAAGGTTCGTGCATGGCAAATTATTTACAAGAAAAAACCAATTGCGCACTTTCCAGGCAGCGTGAATGAAGAGTAAAGACGAGTAAAGAGTCAGATTAATGAAAACATAAATTACCGAATTGCTGCAAGTCTTCTTCCTTTAAAGATTATGACACAAAATAGTTGACAGGAGTTTTCTATTTTTCTATTCCAACCGATGCACTCGCTTCTTGGCCTTCTTGCCGTGGCCGCTGCTCGAAAGCTACTAAACTACTAAATTTAATGCATGCAGCTCGCTTCTCCAGCAGCGGCGTTCCTCTCCTTGTCTCCTTCAATGCGAGTGCACCCCCAATGGAGTTGTTTAAAATACAACAAAAAGTCCTTGGTTCTTCCCTTCTTCCCACGCAACAGTTGCTTGCAACGTCTTAAATCAATTATGTTGCCATTTATACAGAAAAAACACGTATGCATAAATATCAAATGACTAGAAGGGGGCGTGAAATATGAATAACGTGACTGCTTAGTGTTTTTTTTATTTTCCCTATTTTTTTGTACTACTTGCACGCCCCTGATGGCCAAAAAGTCAAGTGTTCCTCAATGTTGCACTCATAACCATCCGGTCCACTTCCTCTTGAACCTTTCAAAAAAAATTAAATAAAATAACAATTAAAATTGGAATAACAATTTGTAAATGGGTCACTTACTTCTTCAATGGATCCACCATCAGGATAGGCCAAAGCCACGGCTCTTCTGGGCTTGAAATGTTTGATAAACGCTCTCAGCTCGTATGCAGACGCGTGCATGTATAGTAAGCGATTTTCAACCGTCCCATTTCATCTATCTGCACCCACTGCGAGAAATATTATAATATTATTTTTTATAGCGACATACAATTTAATTTTTACCTTTCGTGCGTCATTGGAAGCAAAACTTAACGCAGTAGGATGGATCTCGCATGTTTCAGAATCCTTCGCGCTGATATCGCCCTAGAGGATGTTGAATCCATTTACAAAATGAATAACGAATGACCATGAGTTAAAACACAAACCTGCTTGCAAAAGTGTATGAAAGTTTCGGACGGGTCATTCGTCAAGAAGGGACGCACGTAGTCGATGTCCTTATACAGCTCGCACAACTTGTCCTCGACGTGGATTTTTGTGTTAAACACTCTGGCCAACTCTCTAATCATCAGTTCCGAGCCCAGATTTGCTAAATTAAGAAATTGGATTAGACTGAAAATTATTTTTCTTTTTAACGTACCTGGTCTTATGATGAGCACAATTCCTTTGGGATATTTCCGGCTGAATTTTTTTATCTCTCTTATGATACAGCGGATAGTTTTATTTATGGTTGGCAAGGAGTTTTTGGTGCTCCCCAACAAGAAAGTCGTATCAACGTAGATGGTGTCCAGAGGAATATTTTTTTTGCGGAAGCCACGAAGAGCAGAAATAAATTTCAGCTGGTGTGGTAAGTGGCGGAAGTCGCCTGTGTAAAGCACGTTGCTGCATTCAGTCTTGAACAGGAACCTATTCACATTATGTTAATTATTAATTTGTGTTTCTCGCATTTTTTTAAATCAAGCGGCTTACATGCAAGATCCTGTGCAGTGTTTCGCCTTTATTGCAGTGACTTTTACTTGAAAGCCATCTATGTCGAGGTCGTATTCTTGATCAAACATCATTTTTGTCACAGTTTGGTCCAAAACTGCAGTTGCGTCAATTCCGTCGATTGAGGCCATATTTCTCAGAATAATCTCACTCACCACAGTGCAGAACAGTTTGAGTTTTTTATTTGATTGGAAGTTAGATAGAAATCCATCAAACAGACCTGTCATGTGGTCTGCAAAAAATTACAATTGTTGATATGGGATATTAAAATATTTTAATTAATATACCTGAGTGGCAGTGAGACAAGAAAAAGGTGGAGCATTCATCAAACTTGTGTTTGGTAAAGCAGTCCACAGAGATGCCCGGAACTTCTCGGATGCAGCCGTCAAAGTTGAAGACCATTTCACTCGACTCCCTGCAAGAAAAAGAGAGGGAACACAATATCAAATTTATTGTTACTTGGTGCGTGATATTATGCTGATTTTGTTGCTCGCTAGTGCATGACGACGAGCCGAGGAATTATTTTTACGCATGTTAGAGCATAATTAGGTTGAGTAACAAGAAAAACGTTCAGCAAGATTAGTGAAATTCTTATTGTTAGAGGGGAAAAAGCAAATAACACGCTTTCGGCCCGTCAGACCTCATAAAAGCGGTACTGAAAATTATTCTTATTAAAAAAATCAAATAATAGGTCAATGGTTTCAATTTATTTTAGAGGGGATAATTTGGCAAAATTCGTTCATATCTTCCAGTTACCATGTAAAGCAACTTTGTAAAAATTTGATTTAATGATTAAAATATTTCTGGACACATATAATGTACTTTTAAGTGAATTATGTCTCCTTACTTTAAAATATGATTTTACTTCACAATAAAGAGTTTCCCCAAAAAGTGTCATTCACCAACACAGATAGAGGAATCAGAATCTTGCCAAGAAAATAAGGTCAAGCGCAGGAAATTTGTGATAATGTAATGAACTAAAAGGGATGCCAGTGCAAAAGGACAATGTCATCAATCTCAAATATGTGTGAAAAAGAGATTAGCCTCTACTAGAATTTTCTAGACTCTCTCCGAGCTCCAAACGGGCGTTTGAGATGACGGAGTGAAACAAAACGGCCCTGCTCGGGCACCTGTTGGGGCGCGACGTGGTTTATCAATAAATGACCAGTTAATTGTCAAGACAAAACGGGCTTGGCCCCGCGTGGGGTAGTTGGACTTACGTTAAGTAACTCCCTAAAAGGTTTCTCGGATCCAAGTAAAGTATTCTCGTGGAATAGCGAGAGAGGCACTCAAAAAAATAAAAGACGTGTGCGTCCCACGTGTGTATCTAGGGCCAATTGATATAACCTGCAACCTCACAATATGAACGAGCAAAACTCGCTCCCCCAACTCTGGTGGCATACAATCCTTAAATTGCACACATATCACTTTTCTTCATTTTCTTCTTAAAAATGTCAATCACATCACACCAATCACTATAGTGTTCCTTTAGATTCAAAGTGATTTTTTTAACCTACAAAACATTTGGGATATTTTGCGGCAGAAGAGAAAGAAAGAAGAAAAATAATGAACAAAATATCGTCATTTTTCGATAGTTTACATGTATTTGCCTCACAATTAATTTTAGACCATTCACTTCATATCGTTACACATTTATAAACCATACCAAAAATTTCTTCATCTGGACATTTATAAATTCCTTTTCTATTTTACACAAGAGATCCTCCTTTATGTGACAGCGATTTCTGCTCAGAATAAATTATTATTTTGTATGTTAGGGTCTTCTGCGGTTGCTTTCACATGGGTCCCCACTGCGTCTGAAAAATCTGTCAGCTAACGTTGGAGGTCGGCGATTGTCCTTCTGGCTGAATGATGTTGTGGGGCTAAATTATATTAAATCTGTATGTTTTGGCCTATTGAAAAGCACATCGTATGATCACCCCAGAAAGATGGCTTCCTCTAACTGTTCAGTCTTAAAATATTCCTCTTAACGAATATGTAAGTAAATGAATTAATTTACATAGCAACAATTATGATTATTTTGTATTTTTCATGTTAAATTTAGCAACAGTTTATCTTTATAACGTGCAATAATATGAAATCAGAGGACTGTGTAACAGTTAAATTTGGAATTTTTCTAACTGCGCGCTTTCCCAGGCTGCGTGAATAATTGAAAGAGTCAGACTTAAGGAAACATAAATTACCGAATATTCCGCTTGAAATTATGACACAAAACAGCTGGCAGGAGTTTCCAGTTTCCAACCGATGCACTCGCTTCTGGCCACTTATCGACTATTAACTGTAGCGGCATTCCTCTCAAATGCAAGCGCACCCCCAATGAGATGTTAGAAAAATAACAAAATGTATGGTCCTTTCTCTTCTTCCCACGCAACAGTTGCTCGCTACACATCTTAAATCAAATATTTGCTGCCTAGTTTCATTTATACAGAAAAAACATAGATATCAAATGACTAGAAGGGCATGAAATATGAATATCGTGCCTGCTTAGTGTTTTTTTTTATTTTCTTTAATTTTTTTTATAACGTTACACGCCCCTGACGGCCAAAAAGTCAACGTTGCACTCCCATAACCAGCCGGTCCACGTTCTCTTGAACCTTTAAAAAAAATTAAAATTGGACTAACAATAATTTTTAAATAATGGGTCACTTACTTCTTTAATGGAGCCCTTTTTAGGATCATCAGGACAGGCCAAAGCCACGGCTCTTCTGGGTTTGAAATATTCGATAAACGCTCTCAGCTCGTTCGCAGACGCGTGCATAGAGAGAGCGATTCTCAATCGTCCCTTTTCATCTATCTGCACCCACTGCGGGAAATATTTTTTAATGTTATACCGGACAAACAATTGATTTTTACCTTATTTTTCTTCTGGTAATAAGCGAACCACAACGCAGTAGGACGGATCTCGCATTCGTGACACCGTTTGCAGTTATTGTCCGTGCCGTTTTCATCCTATGACGTTAAATCCAATAAAAATGAATAACGAACAACCATGAGAATTGAAACACAAACCATCGGCAACAAGTGTATGAAAGTTTCGGACGGGTCATTCGTTAAGAAGGGACGCACGTAGTCGATGTCCTTATACAGCTCGCACAACTTGTCCTCGACGTGGATTTTAGTTTTAAACACTCTGGCCAACACTCTAATCATCAGTTCCGAGCCCAGATTTGCTAAATTAAGAAATTGGTATATAATATGAAATCAATTTTTCATTTTAAATGCACCTGGTCTTTTGATGTGCACGATTCCATTGGGGTTTTTCTGTCTGAATTGGCGTATCTCTTTTTTGATAAATCTAAAAGCTCGTTTTTTGGTTGGGTAGGATTGGAGTCTCCCCAACAAGAAAGTCGTATCAAGGTAGATGGTGTCCAGTGGAATTTTATATATGTGGAAGTCGCGAAGAGCAGAGATATGTCTCAGCTGCTTTGGGTAGTAGCGGAAATCGCCAGTGTAGAGCACATTGCTGTATTCAGTCTTAAACAGAAACCTGCATTTTTTCCATGTGAAATTTTATATTTTTCCTATATTAAAAGCAGCGTACATGCATGATCCTGCGCAGTGTTTTGCCCTTATCGCAGTGGCTGTTACTGGAAGTCCATCGATGTCGAGGTCGTATTCTCGATCAAACACCATTTTCGTCACAGTTCGGTTCAAAGCTGCAGTTGCGTCAATTCCGTCAATTGAGGCCATATTCCTCAGAATAATCTCACTCTCCACAGTGCAGAACAGTTTGAGTTTTTTATTTGATTGGAAGTTAGATAGAAATCCATCAAACAGACCTGTCATGTGGTCTGCAAAAAATTACACTTGTTGATATGGGATATTAAAATATTTTAATTAATTTACCTGAGTGGCAGTGAGACAGGAAAAAGGTGGAGCATTCATCAAACTTGTGTTTGGTAAAGCAGTCCACAGAGATGCCCGGAACTTCTCGGATGCAGCCGTCAAAGTCAAAGCCCATTTCACTCGACTCCCTGCAAGAAAAAGGGAACGCGATATTAACTAAGTTTATTGTTACTTGGCGCGCGATATTATGCTGAGTTAGTTGCTCGCTATAGTGCATGTCGAGTCAAGGAATTATTTTATTGCATGTCAGCATAATTTGGTTGATAAACAAGAAAAATGTTCAGCAAAATTAGAGGAAAAAAATCAAATAACAAGCTCTCGGCCCTCAGACCTCATAAAAGCGGTACTGAAAATTAATCTAATTAAAAAAATCAAAATATTATCATCCATTTTTCCCTTTAAATTTATACTCTTCATTTCTCACGGTGGGTTTCACAATTTTATAAATTTGTTTCGTCTTTCGAAATTGCAGCTGCGCAGTCCCATCATCGAATTCGTCCCTGAATTATCCGGTCACACAAACTAATAATGAGACAGGAAGAACGCGAGGTTTTATTTTAGTTCACACCATTTATGCATGGCCACAGTTAGTGTAGAGTGAGAAGAAAACAATTTTTATGGATGACGAGGCTGTGGTGGTGAGTCAAAAATCTCAAGCTGTGCGTGACAATTGGTCAATTTCTCATTCAAAGCTCACGCGCTGCTTCCTCCAAAATGTGAAACACACACGAACACTACATATTTTTTATGCTTTTTTACATTTGAAATAAATTATGCGCAACCAAGTTTAGTTTCATGTTCCAGCTCTAGCATACAACTAATTAACAAACGATTTTAGTTAAATGACAGAGTCGCGCAAAGTGCTATTTTGAGAAGAAAAATTCCGTGAGGAATTAATTTTTTCCGATTTTTAATGTGCTGTGTACGAGGTATAAGAATAAATAAGTGGCTCCGATATAATTTAGTTAAGAGGCATAAGTATGCTCAATTAAATACACTGATAAATAAAAAAGATGCGTAAATTATAATTAGAGACAGTAAATTAAATGGGAAATTTTCAAGATGTAATGTCAATATAATGTGCTTCGTTTTCCAGAGAATTTTATTCTCAATCGAGTAACAATTACAGACCTTAATTTTTATTATTTAATTGCGATTTGTATTTTGTATTGATCACGGTTCTCGGTGAATTGACTTTAAAAAATTAAATTTCATGCAGCAAAACAGATTATGTAATGTATTGACTCGAAAAATAATGAAGCGACAATACTAACCGTGCTTGCACTAACAAAACAATAATGTCAGAACTAAAAATAAAGCTCCCTTTATTGTACAAAACAATTGAGCTCCCCATTAAGGAAATTAGTCACTGGCAGGCAAAATATATAAATCCATCGCATTGTAAACTTTCGCACGTGTTTTTGCTTATGTAGCAGAAAAACTCTTGGTAAAATATTAGAATTACATCAAGGAATATAGATTAAAAATAGATGTGTGCCACCGCTGTTTGAGGTTGCCTATTGCCTATGGGAGTCATGCGCACCATCGCAACTTCTTTGAAAGAAACAAAAAGCCCAACTCTGTGCAATAGTTGTCAGACGACTATATACCAGGAAATTCGTCATCTGGACCTTGAGAAGTTTCTTTTCAATTTTACACAAGAGACCCTTTCATGGTTCAAACCCCAATATTTTATGACCTCTCGGATCACACACATGTGAGAGACAGTTTTTCGCCTGCTAACACCACCGCTATTTCTTTCACATGCACCCCCACTGCGTCTGAAAAAACTGTCAGCAGCGTCGGGGGCCCGGCGATTTTCCTTCGGACCAAATGAAGTTGTGGAGCTAAATTTTGTAAAAGATTTATTCTTTCTAGTCCATTGAAAAGCACGTCGTATGACCACCCCAGAAAGATGGTTTCCTCTGCTTGTTCAGCCTTAAAATATACCTCTTTACGAATAAGTAAATTCAGTTATATTTTAAGTTGAGCTACATAGGCCAAGAATTTAGAAAATTTTGCATGATTGACTATAGGAAGTAGTTCATTGAGCTAATTGTTTGTGATATTAAGTAAATTTTAGAAAATCAGCACAAAAAGGAAGTTAAATTTCAGATTTTACAAAGTATCCCAAAAAAATGAATTATTGTTTCGCTTGATTCCGATCCCTCTCGTCGCGATCTACCCCACGAATTGTGTGGAAAATTCCCCAAAATCGTGATTTTACAGTAGGGAGACAGTGCTTGATTAGCATGAAATATGTTAAGTCAATTTTCTCAACTTTAAACGAATACGTAGGAAATTGTTAACCTTTTCCTCATTTTTAGATACCTTTTCAAGTAGCGGTAAAAAGGATTTTCTCACATTTCCCTGCTAAGTCTCCTCAGTGTAATTCACAATAATTGGAATAATTCCACTTCAATCAGTTTCGTTGAAAGTCGCGTGAAAATATAAGTAAAATTCAAGTTTCTGTCCGAAGGTTGCAAGGCGATGTTTATGAAATATTGAAATTTCTGAGTAGCTCTAGTTTTTTGTTAATAATAAAATAATCATTTTCCTACCAAATTATCCAAACGTCGCTGAGGTTAGATTGTCACTTTGATCAATGGCCCGCTGGAAAAGGTCTAATCCGCAATCAGAGCTGGCCGCGTGTCCGCACTTTGAAGCTGCATGCGAGCGACTGCTTGCGGCCACTTGCTCAGGGTCTTCTACACTCAATATTCCTCCCCTTCATAAAGAAAGGCGCACAAACCATTCTTTACTAAAAATAAAAAGCGGGTACGAGGCTCGAAATGAGTATTGTAAACTTAAATTCAGTTTATTCCTTTTTATTAGCAAAATTATCATATAAATCGGAAATATATGAAAACACTCAGTAATGGCGCAAATGGCAAAGTGTATTTTCTACAATACGCATTCTAATCAAAATCAATATAGAATTTCATTGTAACTTGGTATTTTAGCTATAATTCTAGCTATAATTATAAATTATTCAAAAAAATGGAAAAGACAACCGCTCCTTAGCGCGACGATCTCAAAACCAGCTTATCCAGCTCCTCTTGAACCTTAAAGAGAGAAAAAAATAAAGTGATAGCCTGTTGAGCTTATGTTTAAATTCAAACTTAACCAGTTAAGAAACAAATAAATAGAACACAAACTAGACGGGAAGCACAATTTTTAAAAAATTAAGGGTTGAAGGAATGAAGATTAACTAATAGGTGTTTCCACTATTGATATTGTCTGCAATTTTTTTAACTTTTGGTTGATCACCTATTTTTTTGTTTATCATTTTAAAAGGTTCCTGTAGAGGTTTTGTCATTTTCCCGGAAATTCTGGGAAAATCAGCCTCTTGCAGCTTACAAAATTGAGATATTTGAGGTTAAAATATCACTATTTTCGCCCAAAACATGTCTAATTAGACGGCCAATCAACTTATTATTTTTTGAAAATATATTAATTAGTTCTTTCTGAATTATTCAATTTTGAATAAATATCTAAAAACCTATACCTTATTTTGTTATATTAAAAATGTATTTTTGATTAGTCTTTGGATAGAAATTAGATCTTAATTGAGAGAGACTGAAGTGCTGGGTAAATTTAATATTTTAAATTTTCCTTCTAGCTTTCACCGAATTAATCGAATTCAATTTAGTATTTTGTCTAGGAGATACAATTTTCTTATTTTACATGAACAATTAACGAAATAGAAACTCACATCTTCAATGGAGCTGTTGTCAGAACAGGCCAAAGCGACGGCTTTGCCGGGCCTGAAATAGTTGATGAACCCTTTCAGCTCCTTTCCAGAAGCGTGCATGGAGTGTGCGATTTTCACTCGTCCCTTATCATCACTCTGCACCCACTAAAGCAACAAAATATCAATATAAAATTGTATGTGCCATAATATTATTTACCTTTGGAGAGTTCTGGAAAGCGAACCACAATGCAGTGGGATGAATCTTAAGCGCGTGCGACTGTTGGCACGCTCTTTTCTCTGTGCCTGGAGTGCCCTGAATTTTAGTAAGAGAATTTGATAATTTGGAGACAGTGAAAAATTCAGAAAGCTAACCAGCTTGCACATGTGAATGAAGGTCTCATAAGGATCAGTAGTCAAATGTCGGTGGACGTGGTTGATGCCCTCGTACAAATCGTACACATATTCCTCAACGTGGATTTTGCACCTGAACTCTGTTGCCAGCACTTTAATAATCAACTCCGACCCCAGATTTGCTGGAAAATCAGAGTTAGAATCAAATAGAACTCACCAGGAATATTATAATACCAGGTCTTTTAATGTGCACATTGCTCTTGGGGTTGCCCTCTCTGAAATCTTCGATCTCCTCGATGATGCGCAGGAGAACTTGCCTTTTCGTGGGAAAAGATTTGGTGCTCTCGCGCAAGAAAGTGGTGTCCAGGTAGATGTTGTCCAGTTGAATTTTGTTGTTGTCCTCATCGTGGAGGGCGGAAATAAATCTCAGCTGGTTTCGGTAGTAGCGAAAGTCGCCAGTGAAAAGCACGGTGCTGCATTCAGTCTTGAACAGAAACCTGCATTTTTTTTGTTTCAAATAAAAATTTTAATTTTTCCTTTAAAAAATGCGTACATGCATGATCCCGCGCAGTGTTTTGCCCTTATTGCGGTGGCTTTTACTTGAATGCCATCTATGTCGAGTTCGTATTCTCGATCAAACACCATTTTTGTCACAATTTGGTCCAAGACTGCAGTTCCATCATCTCCCAAGGCGAATAGTGCCATGTTCCTCAGAATTGTCTCGCTTTCCACAGTGCAATACAGTTTTAGCAACGAGTTGCTTGTTCTGACGAATGATTTGAATCCCATGAACAAATTCTTCATGTGGTCTGCAAAACATAAGAAATTATTTTATTTTCAAGGTGTGTATATTTTACTTAGATTTACCTGAGTGGCAGTGAGTGAGGAAGAATGTAGAGCATTCGTGAAACTTGTTATTATCAAAGCAGTCCACAGAAATTCCTGGAATTTCATGGATGCAGCCGCCGAAATTAAAGCCCATGTCTGTTCCTTCCTGCGAGCAGAATCCAGCGGTAACATATTGTAGCGAGAATTGTAAAAGGTCAAATATTGTACTTTTACTTTAAACGCTTCATAATAATTTCGTATAATGATTTTTAAGATTTTCAAAGCACAAAAAATAATTCTGTACATAGTTCAATTTTTTTTGAAGAGTAGAGAAGAGACGTAAAGACGGTCTCTCTATTTATCTATTCGCGAAATATTGAAGTAATAAACCGTTGAATCATCTTAATTAAAAAATTGCTTAAGTAAGGTGTGTAGCGCCACGTACAATAATTAAATTAGTTAAAAGTTCTACTTAATCATTATATTGTTATTTAGTAATTTCAGAGTCTTGCCAGCACTATGTATGCTCTCAGAATATTATTTTCATTTTGTTATGGATCTAGACTCTAGACTAACACTTTTAAAGAAAAAAATAGTAAAATCATAAAATACAGGGGGAAGTTAAGATCTAGAAAAAAGATGAAAGAAATTCATACTTATTAGAGAGTCAGCAGTTTCAGCGATCGCGGCGGCTGCCATGCAAGTGATGAAGTGAACATCAACACGACGCAAAACCGCGCAAAACACTAAGGACTAAGGATGATCTGTCAGCAGTCGTGGATCCTGGATCCTTATTAGAGATTGGGCGGAGCGTGGCGTGTGTTTGCCTGTGTCTGTGAGAGTTTTAGAGAGTCTGGTGTCTGGTACTGGTACTGGTATGCGGTTGCGGTATGCATGTATGCACGGCTATGTATGTGTCGCCCGTGTCGCCTGTGCTTACTGCTTACTGTGAGAAATAATGGAATTGACTTTAGTCTTACAATGAGAGTCGGGCAGCAGACGTAAACTTGCACGGTGTGCTTAAAAATGATGCAGGGTACGTGTGAGCTCGTGTGACAATTTCTAACAATAAGTAGTGATCTTCGGCGTCTTTTCATCGAGAAATTCAATTTTGAATTCAAAAAATAAAACAAAGTTTTAAATTTTTGCAAATATTGTGAGCGCAAAACCCTTGCTACAAAGGGTCAGAAAGGCAAAAACTAAACACCGTTCGGAATGAATCGACTTCCCCTTGAGAGCCGGATAGTTTCTGTGGTGGCTGGGTTCAACCCCTATGTATTGGCCATTATTTCATCCCGAGTCGAAAAGTGAATAATTTTTAAGTTGCGATATTTTATCTGGAATTATTAGTATTACTGGAAACAGTATTATTCGACAATAATTCTGTTTTGAACACAGGTACATATAGGGGGTAAGTTATGCAATCGATGATAATTTGTGCTATCCAGCGCCTGAATTTTAATTTTTGAGTTCGTTAAAATTTTGTTGGCTCAGTCATGCATTGTTCCGACATCTCAGAAAATATTTGATACATACAAATAACAAATTCATGATTTTTCTTTCTTAGGAACAAAAGTTTATTTATATCAAAAACCATATTAACTGAATTTATAAAGCAATAAATGCACACAGATCTGAATTCATCGAAACATTGGAAGAACCTCATGTCAGCACACTTTTACTTCTTCTTTTTAGACATCTGTGGCTGGTAGGTTGTAGTTGTTATCGAGTAGGTCTTTTGAGAGATGTTGTTCACGAAGTACAGAGAAACCAGGGAGAAGATAATGCTGAAAATAATGACAAACATTTTAGGGGCTGTAAGACAGTACACAGATTTAACCTTACCAGGTTGTTGTGCAAACACGATGGATTGTTCCAGCAGCGAATACCGCGCCAACAAGACAAAAGAGCACTGCAATCACAGTTTTTGCTTATTATTCCAAAATTTAATCTAGAGATGATGTATTTTAAGATATTAAAAATTTACTCAGCTTAAAGTGAAATAATGCTAAAAAATAGTAATGCGTTGTTATGTAATTTACCTTCTGGCAATTTGGTCTGGAAGTCCTTTCCAAAGAGAACCGTCTCAAGGTTTCCAACAGCCTAAATTAAAGATAATTAAATGAAAAATATTTTTAATCGGATTCGCATCTTACCGTTAGTGAGAGAATGAAAAGGACTGATCCGAGATATCCACCGACGATGGTCTGAACTTGCGTGGAAGCTAGCCAATGCTTGTACATCTGCATGCCGGAGAAGAGCAAAATGCTTAGTATTGAAGCCAAAGCAAAGGAAGTTCCGCTGGAGGCTGCTGTAAACAGTTCAAAACAATTAAATTTGTTTAATAATTTAGTTTGGCAGGATGGCATTAAAATAACAGTTAAAAGTACTAACCCATGGTATTATTTTGCTTCCTTTTCAGCTCTCGGGCACTTAAATACGACACCGACCAAAAGGTTCAAAGATTTTGACGTGGATCGACGTTTTGTTTTGTTTTGCCGGTGATATCAACGACACGCCCACTTTGTATTCACTTCTTTCCAGGTCGAGACCACCGAGCCGTGGTGCTGGTAGGCCAAAAGCTAAAAGAACACACCAGCACCACCTAGTGGTCTTCTTTACAATCTTTGCTGCCGCCAGCCGCCAAACAATTCTAACAGCTGATAGCACTGGTTGTATGAGACTCGTTGCTGCGAAATTTTAAACGTTCGAAGTAATTTCTCTCGCCTGTATGGACAAAAAATTATTTGCAGTCGAATTAAGAAGGTAATTAGCTATGTTTCATCTTTTATTATTACATATATAAATAGCAAAGAGCACTGCTAATTGAAGACTGAATTCTATGTTTAACCGCAGTATTTGCTAGTTTTCATTTCATTGCTTTCAACGTTCCAGTCTAAATTGAGAAAAAACACTGATAACATTTATTTGTTGACTATGTATCATACATAGCTATTGATATTTATACTGCTGCTAATCACATACATAAACGCCACTGGTTTTGTCGATTTTAAAATAATTTCATGACAAAAGGTTTTACATAATTACATTTTTGATTGTATCATAATCACTTATTTTTCATAAAATTGGGAGTGTTTAACAACAAAATAGGATTTAATTTAAATGGAGATTAAGATAAGTGTTCCTTACCTACGTTTTTGCAAATAAATCACATACTTTTCGTGTTTAAACAATCTAATTTTTTTCTCCTATAGGTCTTAAAAATGGACGATGACGAGTTCACCGGCGCCGGCGACCATTTAGCCAAAATCAAAGCAGCCATCAGCGCACAGCTCAAGAATGCCAGCTCGGACGTTGACATTTTTTCTGTTCTTGGGAGTGGAACAAAATCAAAGAGGGCTTCCAATGAAAAATGTGCTGCTTCTTCCGACACAACAGAAAAGGAACCTAGTCCCCCGAAAATCAAGAAAGTAGTCCAAGAAGATTTGTCGCCAGAAATTGTAGCCAGTGATGTCGAGGAAAGCCCAGATGAAAGCCAGGATGAAATATTGTTAAGCTCAGACGATGAATACACTTTGGCAGCAATTGATTCTGCAAAACGCAAAACTGAGAAGGAAAACAACAATCGCAAGCACCACTTCAGGTATTTGCTAGATTTTTGCAGCACTGGAATTTTATTTATGACAGTGCCAGTCGATACCTGAGGGCTGAGGGCAGTGCTAAGTCGTGTCTTAATGCGTTTCTGTGCCCCCAACACCGTTTAACTTGTTAAATTTAACTTCTTTTGCACTGTTAAAGGTGTTCTTGCTCATTAAGTGAGCGTTCTTGCTGGTTAAATTTATGTTCTTCAAGAAAGGTTCTCTTGCACATAAAAAAGCCGTTTTTCTTCTTCCACGTTAAATAGTCGTACTTGCAGGTTAAATAGGCGTTCTTGTGCCTAGAATAGGCGTTCTTGGACGGTTAAAGGCGTTCTTGAAGGTTAAATAGTCGTTCTTGCAATTTAAATAAGCGTTCTTGTGCTTAGAAAAGGCGTTCTTGCAGGTTAAATAGGTGCTCTTTGCACCTTTTTCAGGTCCTTGCTCATTTAAAGGTGTTTTTACCGTTCTTAAAGGTAAACTAGGCGTTCGTGCACGTCAAATAGGTCTTCTTGCTCATTAAATAGCTGTCCTTGCACGTTAATTAGGCGCTCTTGCATGTTAAAAAGCTGCTCTTGCACGATTGAAAGGCGTTCTTGCACGTCTAAAAGGTATTCCACCGATTTTCGGCACGTCGTGTCAAACTGTCGACCGAAGAATTCGGTTGCCTCACTTAAATCGACCCTCAGGAATTGATTGGCACTGTAAACTGTAAAAATTAATTTTCACATTGCCTGTTAATTATGAATAGTAAGCCTACAATTTGAAAATTTAATTCCACCAGGATGAGAGAGTACGACGCATCATTCAATGAGGATCAGAAAATTCTTTCTTACCTGGACCACGTCAACCAGAAGGACAGCGAAGACAAATTGAGGGAAAAGCACGAACACTCTACTGAATCGGAGCAGAACTGTGAAATGAACGTCAAAGTGCGGTGGAACTGCGGCCGCATTGAACGCTACCGACTGCGCAAAATGCAGCCCTTCAAGGTCGTGTTTGAAGCGCTGTCCATAAAGCACGACATTGCTGTGGACAAGATCATGCTCGAGTATGGCGACGACCATCGAATTTGCCCTGGAGACACGCCCGACAGCCTTGGAATCACGGTCGCGCACATCTTGAATGGCTGCGCTCTGAGGGAAAAGGTCGGCAAGCCGTCACTCGAGGACAGGAACAAGGACAAACTGGAGATCAAGATTCAGTTCCCTGACCGAAAAGTGGACAAGATCAGTTTCTACCTCGATCCAGAGGAGAACTTCTCCAAAATTTACATGACGCTGGCCGAAACGCTGCAGCTGTCGGTGGAGAAGCTGAGACTGCAGTTTGAGGGAGAATTGGTCGACCAGAAGCAAACTGCCGAGGACCTTGATTTGGAAAGTGGCGACGTGGTTGACTGCCTCACTCTGAGTTAAGTAGAGTCACTCATTCTCATTTTTTTGTCCAAAGCATTTATCTCTCCAAGACTGGCAGTCTTAAGAAAGTTGCAATCCAGTTTAACTGTGTACATAGTTATTCTTCCAAGTGTTAATAATAAAAAGAATTATTTAAAACTGAAATTTGATTGATAACGGCAAACAAAAAATACTCTTAGTCTCGTTCTAAAATTTCGTTACTGATAGATGTAAAAATTAGCGTTATGTAATATTTTTGAATTTGAGTTTAACGTGAATAACGGCTTTTCCCATAATTTCTAGTAATAATTTCATGATCTATTCTCGTGTACGCGTTGTATAATTTCGTAAAAATTGTCAGGTTTTAAAAACAGCTAAAGCTATGGAGTAGCAAAAAATTTTACATTTGAAAATAAATGACCACTCTGAAGAGTCTGAAGACAGTAGTTGGGTTAGAGTGGTGTTTTTAAAATCTTTAAATTTCCAGAATTTTCAAAACGCCCCGATGATTTGACTGTCTGAAACCTAACCTTTCTGGAAATCTGCTCCTCAAGATGAATTTTATTCAATTTTCAGTTTTGGATAAACCTTAAATTTGGCTTTTCCCGGCAGGCTCTTGGAAAATCGCATAATGACGGCTTGTTGGATGTATTTTTTATTTTTCGGAGATATTACTAAAGACCCTAGCTAAAATTTGGCTGTCATTCAACAACAAACTCGGATCCTTATGAAAATGGACAATTTTTATTTTGTTTAAAATTCAAAAACTAAATTTTCCTTCTCTCTCAGCATCTCATTCTTTACTTGCACGCCAAATTTGAAGTTTTGTTTAAAGAGATTTGTGCCTTAAGCCTTTGGTTCTTTTGAATTTTTATAGCAAAAATTGCAGATATCCCTTTGGTCGATTTCTTTCCTTCATTCCTGGTCTTAGCGAAGAATTTCCGCTAGAGAGACAGGCGGCATTATTTATTATTATTTTTTTTTGTCAATAACTTTGATCATTCCCCGGCCATCAACCCCTACATGAACGGGGTTCGCATTAATCCACTGCTTTGCAAAAAAAAACTTATTTTTGCGTTTTTTTTCTGCAATTTTTATTGAAGATAAAAATATTCTCATGGTGGATTTCCTCAAAACAAGGATTTTTAAAAAATCAGTTAAAAGCCACTGGTTTCCATAAGACCGAAAATTGTAACACTCGCATCACGGTAATTTCCCAAAGTTTCTGACTTTTTTGTGACCTTTTCGGGGTTATCAATTTGGATAAATGCGGGAAAATCCAAAACACATGTTTTTCCAGCTTTTTTTGTACAAAAGTAAATTATGCATTTTTTCCATTGCAAAATTGGCAAACCCTGTTCACGAATCCACCCTATATGCACTCCCTTGCCGTCTGCTTGTAAAATGGACCTCATTCGGAATCGGCACAAAATTTTGGCATGGAAAACACTTCCAAAGTTTTTTAACATGGGAATCAGACATGAAAATTTCTTCATCTTCACTTTCGCGAAAAAACCTGGACAGATTCTGAACACCCTCCCGTTAAAATTATGCTTGACTAACTCGATCATTTTCAAAATCTTAATCGTAACCCTGACATAGCAAGTAACAGGGGTAGATATTTAAAAATTTCATGTTTCATAATTATAATTTGATTGGCTAACATTTTCTACACTTTATAAATGCCAAAAATATCAAATTTGCTAGTTGATCGACTGAAAAACAATATTATTGGCTTCTAGAATTATTTTTTGTTAGGGAAAGACGTTGTAAATGAAACCAAGTGTGTTATTATGTGGTTCGCACATTTTTATTTTATGATCTCATCAAACAATCCACTCATCCACCAATCATAATAGTTATACGCTTTAATAAATCATTTCATAGAAAACAATAGCGAGAGAATCAACCAATGCGCTTATTGGTAGACATTCTTTCGGTTTCTCATTTTAACAAATATCGTGAATGTCTAGAAATAGTTTATTACATTACGATGATAGGAGTCTTTGATAAAATGTGAGTTTCTATCTCATTGAAAGCTTTATTTTCCATATTTACATGTGAATAATAAATTCCACCGTTTGAAATGTACACCTTGATACATCATACACATCTGTTTTTGTTATTTCTTTGCAACAGCAGCAGGACACACACTTTCAGAAAATAGAAAATCAATGAAAAACTCTTAGCATTTACATAATTATACATATTAGAAATAAGTGCTCTCGTAAACAATTCTTGGTTTGCAGCTTATTGATTTTGAGAAATAGAGTTGTGCTTCACAGTTCAAACTTGTTCATCCATTGATAAATATTATAAGGAGTTGTTGTTTTAACTTATCGGTTGATATTCTCGTTTTTACGATTTGTGACAGTAGAAATGGTACAAGTATCATGCTTATCTGACTCGTTTGTTACCCTAATTGGAAAAGAGATGCAACTTTTTGCTCCTCGCCCATGACTATTTATGTACAAAGAAGAAAGAAACTCGCTTTCTCCGATTAACAACTTGTGTGTGAATTGAATCGGCTTTTATAACATTTTATTGGCATGTTCAACAATCAAACAGTAATAAACGATGCGCGAGTATATGTCACAGTAACTACGATATACTTTCCACATTCAAAAGACGGTAGTTGAAATTAAAAAGGCAATGAAAATGCGTAGGTGTAGGTTTTGTGTCCCTCAAACTTCTAACAATTAATTCGGGGCAATATCATACTTTTGTCCGATAACAGTAAAGTTATTACTCGCAGCAAAGCAGCAGTTGTTGATAAATTCATTTAAAGTTGTCTCAGTTCTCGATACAATTTAATGCGTCAAACAATAGTCGTAGCACCGCTTCTATAAAAAAGATCAATTGGAGAGATATGGCTTATTCTTTTTTTTCATCCTATTAGTTTCAACAATTCAGTGTGTATACAAACATGTCGCAAATCATCAACTCATCGAATCGAACCGAAATTTGCCGCTTTTCCTAGTTTTAGTTTATTCCAATAGACATCTCTCATCTGGCTTTTTTACTTTTTCGTAATGACTGGCTGCGTTAGACAATTATAATGATTAGATTAATCAGTTGCTTTGTTTCAGTTACAGTAGTGTGGCGAACAATTTTGATTAACACCGTATTGGCTCTCTATTCGCAAACATTTGCGGTCTGCGCACTACACGGGGTGTTGGTAGCACTGGAATTTCAGTTTTGACACCGCCAAAATCGATTCCCGAGGGCCGAAATAGGCTAGAGACAATTCGACAAGAACGGTGGAAACATAAAAACCGTCACTTAGGCGGTTTTTTGGAACGCCGGCGTCTAATCAGAGGAAACATTCTCACGGTGAGAAGCAGAATGCGGCTCTCAAATTGAGAACGCAACTTTGAGTCTCAACTGACAATGAGAGCGAGCGTTTCGATCTCAATTTGAGATCCAAAATCGTCCGGCCGCCTCTGCTACTCATGGTGAGACTCTAAGTTGCGTTCTAAATTAGAAAGCCACGTTTCGCTTCTCACCGTGAGAATTTTTCTTCTGATTTAAATCTGTTGTTTGCGCTGGCTGACGTTGTGGCGCTGCTGTCTCGGTCTGGCCAAGCACAGAACCGCTCATACCCTTCTCTGATTGGTTCTTGTGGCTAGTTTCAAACCAAAAAACCGCCAAAGTAACGATTTGTACGTTTACACCGAGTTATTTGACTGGCAAACCTAATTCGACACTCAGGAATCGATTGGCAGTGTCAAAAACGAAATTCCCCGCGGGCACAGCCAGAAATCTTCGCTCGCCTCGAGGGTATGGTCCGTCGAACAACTTGGGCAGTTTCGCTCCCACACCGAAAGAGAGAGGGAGAAAGAGAGAGCTCTATATTGATGAATTCAGTAATTTGCTTTAGACGATCAGAATTTTTTGTATTTTTTGGTGAGAAACAATGAACAACACCCAGAATGGTAGAGCGGAAACGAGAGTTACTATGGCGATCGAGAGAGTGAGTGTCTTGCAAAAAATGCCTCGTGGATCTAGAGCTAGCTGTGTGAATGAGGATTGGCTGAGGGGTCTGGATATTTGAAATTGCGTGGACCTTTTAGTCGAGAGATCAAAGTAGTGTATGTGTGTGTGACACGCATTGATAGTTATTATAATTAATCCATAGTCTAATGTCGCACAGGTAGAGGCTGGTGAATGACTGACTGAGTTACCGACTGTTCTCTTCTAGTTTTAAAGTTACATGTATTGTCATAATTTAATGATTCTCTTCACTCATCAATTTTAAAACATTTGCAGTACTTTGAACTAATAGTTTTGCTGCTATATAGAAAGTAGGAAATGGAATAAGAAACGAAAATTAAATTGCTGGTTTCGCGATTGTTTGCATTTTTGTTTAAGAGTATTTTGGTGATGATTTTTTAAAAGTGCCGATTCCCCGCATTTTTTACATTTTTGCTTTTATATAAATTTTAATATCAAATCACTTTGGCGTGATATTAACGTTTTTATAAGTGTAGTGCGTGTATTTTCTAATTTTTCCGCAAGACCGTGAAAAGAGTTAGAAGCGCCGTATAACAAAAAAGTTGTTAATGCGTAGCAATCAACAGTACACATTCAATATTAATGATTTGATTGATACTTTAATATTATATTTATAATCTATCATCAGGCCGATATCTTTTTATCACAGTGAAAATGTAACACTTCTGCTTCTGCGTCCTCTCTCTTGTCTCTCGTATGTATCAAACGCAAAGGTGAGGTCTACGCTAGGAAAAAATTTAGTTCTCAGAATGAAAAGTGTGATAGAGATAGAGAGAGAGAGAGAAAGAGAGAGAGTAAGTAGTGATTTCCATTTAAGTGTAGCAACTCTGGGCTAGAAAAGGAGGAGCTCTCGCTTTTAGTTGAAAGAGAGGATTGATTAGCCGTAAGTGGCGCGAGTTAATTTACATAACGTGAGAGGCGATTCGTGTGTGTGTGTAATATGTATTATGAGAGTGAACCTATTCACCCGCTTGTGTTTTATAGAAAAATTGATGGTGGTGAGTGAGTGAGTGTGTGTGTGTGTGTATTTAGTCGATAATAGATGCGTCTAGCAAGGGTCGTTATGCACAATATTTAACAATTTTCGTCACAGGGCGGGGGCTATATATATTCTGTAATTACAATAACGTCTCTTTTTGTTTTTGTATTATAATTTACACAGTTACACCATTGCCTAGTTCATATTACAAGTGATGGCTGGAACACAACGCTTTAGGAAGGCATTATGAAATGTAATCTTCTCATATCTCACGTTAAGTGTATAGATTTTTTTGTTTGTTTTATATATATACCGACCGCTTTTCATGCTTATATAATAATACTTGATTTTAATGCATAGGTATATACTTCTAAGTGAGTAAATATTCATTTTTGTTCGTATATTGCAGCTTAACTGTTTCCGAATATAAAAATTGGACGCCGTCAGTTGGGGCATCATATTGTGTACTGTGACATTAAAATTAGACTATTTATTTGTTTGTTCATTTATCCATTCATATTGAGTTTTCATTGTATGAATTTTGATTTTTGACGTTTATTCCGACACGAGAGTCCCATTAAATGGACACTTAATTAAATTGGTTCCATTTACCTGTTTTTATCTTTTTTTAAATCAGATCGTCTCCGTAAAATGTAGAAATTCAACACATATATAGCATTTTCGCAAACCCTGTCAATTATGGGATGTGTGGTTTTAACAAAAAGTGTCTGTATTGCAAATCAAATCGCAGGCTTGTGTACCAATTCTTACACTGAAACGTCTCCACGGAACAAAACAGAGGAGAGTTGTTATTACGGCAGTTCTTGTTGGAAATTTTCAATCTTTGTCTCGGCAATGCGGCTTTTTGACGCAGTGCGGTTTTCATTAGTGGCTATTTACTCGACCCCCACACAACAGATTCGGTGGCCTCGAAGACTTTGGTTTGAGCTACTTTAAGGCGCGTTCACGATCGGCTCTTCCTGGCGAATGTCCGACTTGAGTTTGACGAACTCCTTCGCCACCTCGTCGTTGCTGCGTTGCGACAGAATCCGCAAGATGGTCCAGCCGGTCTCGTCCATCTGGATGCGCTTCCCCAGTGACAGCCAACAGGCGCACGAGCCCTGGAATTTAGACGGTGCGTTAAGTCAATTGTTTTTTGGTTTATTCTCTCCTTTCGAAATTTCTCTTAAATATATTCTATTTTAATAAGGGAGCCTTTTGGCTCAGCAGCTGTGGATCCGAGAGCACATCCGTCAGAACAGTTGCGATTTAATTTCGTCTCCCATTTCAAAAGCGGTAAAAGGAGGATTACTTTAAAAAAAACTTAAAATTGGTATGCAATTAGGAAATGATTGAAATTATGAAATATATATATATATGTTTTTTAAAATCAAACTTTGCCTATTTTAGAAAGGGGTCCGATCTTTAGCTCAGCTGCAAAAAAGAAGAGATTCTGGAAACTAACGGAGTTCAAAAAAGTTGACATTAATTTCTTCCCCACAGCCAAAAGTACTTTGTCCGAAATGGGCGATTTGGAATTATTTACCTGCTCCACAATGTCCTTCAGTTGCAAGACGGCTACACCAACCAGTCGGTCGTCTCTGGCAAAGCAGTAGTCTTTAATACAAATGTGAAGCTCAAAGTAATCAAGCTGCTCCTCGTTGCCGATCATGCTGGAAAATTTCATAAATTTAATTACAAAAGCCTCGTTAAAATTTAGAAAATATATTTACAAGTGGAACGATTCGTTGAATTTCGGAGACCAGCTGTTGGATTTTGATTTGGTCGCCTGCTTCCTCTTCTTGTCGGCCAGGTGAGGTCCAATCAGGTTCGTTTCGACAAACGGTCGGAACATTCCTGACTGAATCACCCACTTGAGGTCATTCGCGGCAACAACTACGGAATTAATTCAAGGTTTTATCGAATCTTAAAGGGACGATCTGTGACAAACCTTTGACTGTGACCTTGTGTTCTCCAGTGCCAGGGTGTTTAAAAAGATCGACTTGGACGGACACCTCGCCTACACTGCCCTCATCTGGGATGTCTGAAAAATTCCCATCTTTGAATAATTTTGCGCTTGAAAGAAATTATTTTTTGCTCTCTCGTGCAATACAAACGGCGAACAGCATGCGCACAGCAAACTAGAGATTTATTCAGTAATAGAGAACGAGTTCGAAAGCAGCATACAGGAAAAGAAGGGGAGTGTTTGGTTCAACCGTGAGAAGAATTTTTAAAAATGACGTGGTTTGTCAGGAAAGGAAGTGTTTCATGTGTAAATATAGTCGATGAGATGTATAATATCTTGAAACTAGCAAAATACATTGATTATTTTCGTATTTTGTGACTGAGGGTTGACTGAAGAACCACTATATATGGAAGTTGATTTTTGACAGTGACAATCGAATCAGGAGTCAGAGTCGCGTCCCTATCTTTAACCATGTTAAAAGAGTTTTCGTTAGCGGCTCAGAGTCGAAATTACGGAAACCATCCGCGCCTCCATTGGTGTCAAACAAAAGTGTATGAGTTGATCTACAACATAAGTTGAAACCATGGACCGAGGGAAATAGAACAACCGAGAAATTCGCGTTCGAAAAGTGCCCCTTTTTGTCTGGGAAGAAATCTACAGCTGGAGTAGGCGACAGTAGAGACATCTGCTCACACCCAGCAAGAACAGTGAAGCACAGGTAGTTCCAGTAGTCACGTGACTCAAATCTCATTGGCCAAGAGCAGTCGCGCATCTCTTTTGCTTCTCCCTTCCACTCCCTCCAAGCAGTGCGTCTCTGCTCTTGGCCAATAAAATGACGGATTTGAGTCACGTGACTGCTGGAACTGCGTGAGCTTCGCTATTATTGCTGAGTATGGGCAGATGTCTCTACTGTCGCCTGCCCAAAGCTGTCGCTTTCTTCTCAAAAAAGGGGTACTTTTCGAACGCTTATTTCTTGGTTGTTTTACTTCCCGCGGACATGGTTTCGACTTATGTTGTAGATCTCAACTCGTGCGCTTTCATTTGACACCAATTGAAACGCGGATTGACTTCAGTAATTTTGACACAGAGTCGCTAACGAAATTGATTTTTAGCATAGGAAAAGATAGGGACGTGGATCTGGGTAGAACGAACGCGCGTCGGTTAGCTAGTCCGCGCGACTCTGAATTTAAGGACTCTACTTTAAGCGTTTTTTTTTGTGTGAATCAAGCCAAAAGTTCCTCAAGAACCTTCTCTGATTGGTTCTTGTGGAACTCATTGCAAGTTTCAATCCTACGTTTATTTTCAGTTGCCTCGATTAACACTGTCAAAAATGAGATAGTATACAAATTGAAAAAGAGGTGACCTATTGAAATTTAGTGCCAATATATTGAGGTGCTGCTGAATTTTTGTCCAAAAATTCATGCTTGGATTGTAAAATTAGGCTGTCAATTGCGGTAAAAATACAGAATTTATAATAATTATTTGTGGTCAAGCGTGATATTTAAGACATTGTGGCGAGACGGACGATATATCTATTTTAACTGTCAAATGGACTAAAGCTCAGTCTGCTCTAGAATGCCAGCAGGCATTTTACCTTCGACGTTTTCTTTAGGCCTCCTTGACTTGAGGGGTTCCTCAAGATTGCCGTCCTCTGCTGCCTCTCGGTCAACAGAGACTGAGCGTTGTTTCAAATTCTTTTTCTGGTTCAATGAAACTTTGGAAGAGCAACAGACAGAAAGTGTTTTAGCATTTGTCAGGTAGTTAGAGCGAGGATTCAAGAGTAGAAAGTAGAAAAATAAATATATAACGACGAGCCAGTCTGCGATGTCATGCAAAATTGCCCAACTTCGCAGTCAGCTGGGGCCCAAGCCTGAATTATTATCGGGTTTTATTTCTTGGAGCTATTAATATTTCCGGCTTGGGCCCCTTTTGAAAAGAAATATAACACCCAAGGAAAGTGTAGTGAGAAAGAGAAGGTAATTTGCGTGAGACACGAAGCATTCTGTTTTCGACACCAATTGAAAGAAAACACAATATTCATAACAGACAACATATGAGAGTACCTTGCTGATAATTTAGAAGTTTTTTAAACACACAACATGGAAACACAAGTGTGTTTACGGCACTTTGATTTAGAGTCGATTTAAAAAGTGAATTAATGCGAGACATTTAGTGAATGTTTTACCTTGATTGGTCTGCGTTTGGACAAAAGTCTTAATAAGGGCGTCCGTTGTCTGCGTGTACAAGGACAAAGCATATCTCAGCGACTGCAGCTCTGCGCTCTTCTCCAGGAAATTCTTCTTGAGCCCGTTTCCACCGGCGTGGAAGTACTGTTTTATCGTGTCCAGCGCTGCTTCCAACACTGCGCACTGCTTCGGCGACAAGTTCTTTTCCACCTCCTGTGAAATAAAAATGTCAGTGCGTCGTTGAAGCGTTTGCACGCGCTAATTAAGCTTTAATATTTCATACAATTACGCCGCTAAGCGCGTTTTTCACGTCTTGTTTGCCGGCCATGTGGTTCTTAAATAATCTGGACATGTCTTCGATTTTTGCATTAGCTGCCAAATTCTTCGCATTGTCCTTCAGGTTTTTAAGCATCATCTGCGATAAGCGGAGGGTTAGTATAAGCCACACGCAGTTAGAGTCAGTGATTAAATAATGCTAATACTTACGCTCTTGTCAGTCATTGGTGGGAGCACAACCGTCTTCTCCAGAATTCGCATCACAATCTTCCAAAGCTCCTTCAGCAACCGCTTCAGAACAGTCTTTTCACACGACTGTGCGTACAAGGACAGCGAGCCTGTTTCAAAGAAAGAAAGAGAGAAAAAAATTAAATTTTGTTGCATACGCAAAGAAATAAAATAAAGCAAGAAAGTTCAAGACAAAAGTTTCGAGACGGCGCTTTTTTGCCACCGAGTCTGGAGAAAACTAAAAGAGCGCAGAGGTACGCGAGGGATGGCGAAACTTCAAGCAAGATAAATAAAAGAAACAGGCTTTCGTGACTGCTTACAAATATTACAATGTAAATAATTTCTGCGGAGCAAAACTTTTAAATTAAAAAGACCAGAATTCCTGCTTTTTCCTGTACAATAAAAATATTTTATCGGTAATTTTTCTCAAATTCTCTTATTATTAATTCGAGTCCTCCAACTAATATTGTATTTTTTATAATTTTAAAACTCGTTCCTAAATCTGATTATGAGTTAAAAGAAAAATTTATTTTGGGGTTGGAAATTAATGAAAAATAAAAACTGACCGTCGAGCAAGTCCATGAGTGGTCTGAGGACCTCGTCCGCTTCAGCTGCGACAGCGTTGCGCTGCGAAGGCTGCACCTGTCCGCCGCCCTTGACCGAGAGCAGCAGGTCGCCGAGCTCCCTCACACTGACGGTGATCCTGTTCTCCAAGCTGACGGCGAACAGCATGGCCAGGTCGTCGAGCGCCGAGTTGAGCGTGTTCTGCAGGTCGTTGAGGATGTTGGCTGCGTCCTGCTCCAGCTTCTCGCCGCCCATCGACTCGAACATCTTCTCGAGCTGCACGCGCAGCTGCTGGATGTTGTTCATCAAGATGCACGCCACGCGTTCGTCCTGCACGTGGTTCGGGAAGTCGGCCTTGACGATCTCGGCGTACGCCACCAGCACCTTGACGATTGTCTTGGCGAACCGTTTCATGTACCGCTTCCAGATCTCCGGGTCGGGACACTCGAGCTTGGACACGACGTCGAAGCACTGCGTCAGCTGCGTGAACACATCAACCACCGAGCACGAGAACAACGAGTGCTCGCTGCTGCGCTGGAACTGTTACCAAAAAAGGCAATTACTGTTTTGCATTCAATCTGAGTGAGGTTAAAAGCAAAATTAAAATTAAAAAAGGCCAAAATTCACGGGTTGCAGAGGATTGTTTGAAAAATTTTAGTTTTAGGCGATTTTGAGGATGTAATAATTCATTTTGAGTTGGTTAAAGTATGCATTGAACTCCTCTCGTCAAGCCTGATTTAATAAACACCAAATTTGAGGTCAACGGTTAAAGTCAAAGGTCATTATTAAAATTTTCCGGGTGTTTTATTTTTAACATTTACAAAAGCTGCTGAAAAGTGGTTTAAAGGGTAGGTTTGAATTTTTGTGAAAATTTCAAAGTGTTTTTCAGCTTCATTATCGAGAAATTTAATTTTCAATCCCGAAAAACCTAAAATTTTTTAATTTTTTAAATGTTATGAGCGCCAAATCTCGGGGTCAAAGGATCAGGAATGCAAAAACTGCCCACCGTTCAACTCGTATTAACTTCCCCGAGTGAGCTGAATGGTTTTTTGGGTGCTCACCCCAACCCTCTATTTTATCCTACGAGTCAAAAAGTGAATATTTAAATTTTCAATCTCAAAAGAACATAAAATCGCGTCAAAATAAAATATTCACTTTTCGACTAGGGGGATGAATAGTGGTTAAGGGTGAGCACCCCAAAAACTATTCAGCTCGCCAGGGGGCTGTCAAGCCAAGACGAACGGTGTGCAGTTTTTGCATTTCTGACGCTTAAAACCCGAGATTTGGCGCTCACAAAATTTGCAAATATGTTCAAGATTCAAAATTTAATTTCTTGAAAATGAACCAAAAACCACCTTGAATTTTTCACACAAGTTCACGCCTACTCTGAGACCACTTCTGAGGGTTGTTCCGTATTTTTAAAAATTTGAACATCCCAAAAAAACCCCGGAAATATAAGAAAAAAGCCTTGGTGACCTTTGACCTTGAAAATGTCCCGTAAAATCAGCAAAAATATTTATTTTGACGAAAAAAATGAGGAAGGGAAAGTATTTGAAGGAATTAAACATTATAATATATCAAAATTCATGAGCGTCCCGAATTTGCGAAGATTTTTGATCAGAATTAGCATTAAAAAGACGAGAGGCTGGAATAAATATTAAAAATATCCAACTTACGCCGTCTTTGAGATCTCTCTTGTAGGCGCCGTGCAGGTATTCAAGAGAAACGTCATCGTTTTCATTGAGCCACTGCATGACAAACGGCTCGAACCACCTGCAAAAAGAAAAGGTACGCAACCTGTTAAACGAACTTGCACAGCCGGTTGCATAATGCGCCTTGGTGATTTTTCTGAAGTATTGTTACCGAGTTGAAAAGCACATTTGAATATTTGTCTACTCACGCTGGATATTCAGGCACTGCTCCTTTGTACGGCGGCACATCCTTGACATAGTTGGTGTACAGCCATTTCACTTTGAAGTGTAAATTCATGTACGCTGAAGATTTGCATAATCTATGCTGCTCATGCTCCTCTAACGCGTATTTCATGTCCATAGCGAATAAACTCCACATCGTAGCAGCAGAAAGCTGAAACCGGAATAAAGAAGAATGCTGGATATTCCCTCGAGACTCGTACCTGTCCGATGTTGAGCTCTTGAGGGAACTGATTCAGCACAGGCGCGTAGCTATTTCTGTCTTCCTCGATCACAGATACTATGAGTGCAGTTAATTTGTGCCAAAAGTCGAGACTGTCCAATCTTGGCCCATTGTCTTCCGAGTCTTTTTTGATTTCATTTGGATCAACCTAAGAGACACGAGATACGCCGCGTTAAATAATGATATTTAAGTGACACTCGCTAAAACTGGGATTTAATTTTTGGCACAGCCAAACGATTCCTCTGAGGGTCGATTTAGGTTTAATTTTGCAAGACATTCGATTGAACGTGAAAGCACGCTTAATTAATACGACTGAAGAGAACATATTTTCCCATCCTGTCAGATCCAGTTCCAGAAAAAAATTATTCCGGTTGTTTCAAGATTTTAATTCAGCTACTCGGAGAAGAACCTGTCCGGTCCTGTTCCGGTTACGTGTGAAAAACGTACCGGCTTCTGGTTTCGGTTTCCTGTCATGGAATACGCGCTAAATTCGAGTCTTAGGAATCGATCAGCAGAGTCAAATATGAAATTGGAGTGGCGCTTTTAAATTTCAACAAGCTTGGAGGGTGTACTCACTTGGAATTCTCTATTGTAAAGCTCGTAACAGTTCTCAAAGAGGAACTGGTAAGTGGAACGGAGGCATGCTTTCACACAATCTTTCACCACAATACTCGCTCTCGGAGGACTGGATAACTCTTGAACCTGCATCAAACGAGCTCTATTAATGAAAGAGACGCGCTGGAATAATGAAAGGGAGCCGTGCCTTCATTCTGAAGAAAGTAATGGAAGTCAGCAGGTCAACCGTGGATTTCAAATCCATCAGTTTCTCCTTGCTGGAGGCGGGGAAATTGTTTCTGTACATGGAGAGGTCAATGCGCAGCGAGTTGTGCAGCTGGTCCAGCAGTTTGACGAACTTCTCCTTGCCGAAGTTGGAGGCGGCGAAACGGTCGCTGGCAGACACGGCGCTCGACGCCGTCGTGTGTGCGTAGTAGGCGTTTATGTTGGCGAGCAGGGTGCTCATCACAGCCGGGACACCTGGGCACAGGTACTTGGTCGACAGGCAGTGGAAGTGCCTGAAATTGTAAATTAGTCGAGACAAAATTCAACAAAGATGAGTAGATTAAAATTTAAAATTGGCTTGAAATTTAGGGCGGAAAATTGCCAAATTCAGCGTAATTTAATAATCAACCAAAAACACTCCCTGGGGGATGAGGGTTGATTTCAAACCCTTTTGAAAACTCATGACTATTCAAAAGGGATCACAAGCTACCGAATCCAACTGAGCAATGTCCGGGAAAATCCAACTAACAGAGATTTTTTCGACTTCTTCAAAAAATCAGCTGAAAAAAGATCAGGAAAATTCGAAAAATGATACAATTTTGGAAAATCGCACACGTGTGAACATTCCCCACCCAGGGACATCGATTGATTCCGGAATAGGCCCCGTCCGGCCCATAGGATCCCACCTGGGCCCCGAAAACAAAATTTGAAATGTCACAAATTGTGTTTTTTGGACTTCAAAAATAAATAACTCGGCTGCTGGCGTACAGTAAAAAACAATAGTTTATCAGACTTGCAGTAAATATCAACGTATTTTAGACCCCTTTGCAGCCCCCACCGCCGCCGATGCCCCCAAAATCTGCACTATATATTTTTTAATTCACCTGAAAAACCTTATACGTTATAACTATTTTCAATGTATCGTCATTATTTCTTGCCTTGTAGATACAACATGAGTTATTATGAATCTTTTTTCGCGTATCGTCATAAATGCAGAGGACATAAACTAGGCGCTTTTTTCAGCAAAAGGCTGAGCAGCAAAGTTTTTGCGATATTACTCGTCGCTGTAGCGGCAGACAACTTATGGAGTGTGTGTATGTGTGCGAAAATGAACTCACGTCATGGCTTGATAAATGGACTCTATGCCGTAACGCATGGCGAATTCGTCTACAATGTCCTGAGCAGCTTCGTCAAAGTACACCTTCCAGGCGTCGTCACCCTTCACTTGAGGTAGATTCACAACGCCCCCGTTGCTCTCGCACAAAGAGTGGAACAGGTTTTCGTGAAGACACGTGTACTGGACGTGATATGGCGCCACCTGCGACAATAATGAGCTTGTCAAGTCTAATTGTAAAAAATGTTGTGCGGGGAAGACAGAAATGTAAATGTTAAAATAGAACCCGAGATTTGGAGGTGCAAAGAATTAAAAAAAAGTTTTTCACAAATTTATGAGTGGAATTAATAAAAAAAGAAAATTAAATTACTGAAGTTTTCACACATGTCATAGGACAACAACTTTTAGGCGTACATTTCAAAAATTCCGAAATCCTTAGCTTATTTTAGAAACTAAAATTAACAGACCCTGACCCAGAACATCAAATTCGGTTTTAATTAGATCAGCAAGAGAAATTAAAAGCACACATTTTTTTCAAAATTGAACTTCCATAATTGGCAAATCCCGTAAAAAAATGGGAAATATGTGTGAATTTGGTTGGATTAGCTTGACTTACCTTTTCCTCTCCCTTGATTTCGACGCTGATGTGCAGTCTGATTGCGCCCGAGACGGCCGACTTGTCCGTCCGCTTTTCCAAGTTGTACCACACGTCCATCTCGCCGGACAGCGTGCGCACCTCGATTATGGTCTGCCCGAGAAAGTCGTCCGACTCCCTGGTCAGTTTTTGGCGCAGCTTGGACTTGAGGTCGTTGTCCTCGTCCCAAACGCGCACCTTGATGCGGTCCGACGAGTTGTGGCACTCGCTGCAATTAGACACAGCGTTAAAGACAGGGTTGCATTTGCTTTTACCGACCGGTTTTTTCACCAATTACTTGCGCAAGAAATGAATTTTTCCATTTTTCCCGTGTGAAAATCTAAAATTTGCGATCGGAGTGGTCAAAATTTACGCTACTGTGCAGATTTTTTCTTTTAAATTGCCTCAATTTCTCCAAAAATTTCTCTCTGACAATTTTTCAAGACGAGGTCATGAGCAAATAATTGTAAACTGAGGAGCAAACTGCAAGAAACTGGTAAAAATTGAAAAAAGAAAGATTTTTACCACTGCTCTGTATTTTTTTAAAAATAAATGTGGGATTTTTGCAACCCCTTGGCTAAAGAACCCCTTGGCTAAAGAAAAAATTAAGTTCGATATTATCAAGTTAAAAATTCTGAAAGCTCAAGTACCGTTGGAATTTTTGAAATCAGACTTCGTGTTAGGCGTCAAACAGTGGACAAAGAGGGCAGCCGACCATTTTGTGACGTCATAAGTGTCATGGCCGCTGATTTCGTCCTTTAAAGCGCATACTTACAAATAGAACTTCTCGCTCCACACCGGATTCAGTTCTTGCGGCATTGTGCGTGTTCTTTTCTTAACCTTGCCTACTTGTACTGTGACGTAAGGGTCTGAGGTGCCGCTCTTGTCCTTCGCAATCAGGCCTTGTGCGCAAATTACTGCAAAAGGGACGCACGATTAGCGACAGCGTGCTTCAGGGTCCACTCGAAAGTTTTATGAGAAGGCAGGCAAACTGGTCGGTGCAAGCCAAAAACTGTTTGTTTTTTTTGGTTGCACCACCAGATAGCCTCGAATTTATGAGAGCGACAATTGTGCTCGTCGCGCGTATGTGTTAAACATGCCACACTAACACGTACTCGACATGCAAAACGCTTCTCACATCCACCCAATTTGCTCCGTTCCTCCACTCGAGCGGCAACAGCCAAACTTTGTTTAGAAACGGCGCACACACACACACTCTCTCTCATACATACATGAACACCAAGATAAAAGCTACGATTCAAATAATGCAAAGTGAGCAGGCAAAAAATAGCTATACAGTTAAATGAGTTAGAACGCTTTGGGCAAGCTAAACAACAAACATTTTACGAATATACATTGAATTTTAGAATTAATTTGTTATATATATGGTTTCCCATAATTATCTACTTGAATCTGCTTGCTACTCGAGCCCGCTGTTGGGAAAATCTGCCGCAAAAGCGAGGATTTTCCCCGTGACAGGTGTGTGGAGTGAAAATGGTCGCTTTTGTGCTGGTTGGACAGGAAAATGTTGAGAAGTAACTCTGCCCACTGAGAGAATCTCCAAAGAAAGCTGAAAGGCGTGTGTGTAAAAGTGTGCTTGTGTCCAGTCGTGATCTGTTGGGGTCCAGGGAAATAAAGATCGCGAGAGATAGCCAATTTATCACCGCGGAAACTTTTTCCAAGTCTACAGAAGGATGAGATTCAAAATAAAAAGGGAAAGTCCAACGTACGGAATTATTTTTTTCTTTATATAGTCTTTTTATTTGCAAACGTGCAGCCGAATTTTACATCAATAAATTCTGAGAAGCGACCAAATCTACAGAGTAAATGTTCTTTCTCTACGTTAATGGGAAGGTTTCGGATGCGTTTTACTGCTAACTTTAAGAGGATCCAAAATACAGGACAGATATACCCTACAAAAGTGTTTATGTATACTGGAAAATGGTTTCAAAAATTCATGCCCTAGATTATTTGGAATTAAAAATTACTGGATAGAATAAATTGAAGTTAGAAGAGATTTGAGGGGACACTGAATTCCCATGCTCTTTGAGACAAAGTGGGGTTGTGCTTCTGCGGTCATACCACAGAAGGGAAAGTGGTCACAAATACATATTTTGCAGGTACTTGTGCAAAATTGAGAATAATTCTTAGTATGGCAGAGAGGCTGAATGAAATGAGAGAAGACTGCTCAAATGATTTTCTAAATTGATTTTGATGTCATGACCGATTGGTGTAATGATTTTGCCGATACCTGTAATAGCGATCTTGCAAGACCACTTGGAAGTCCCCTCTAAAACGATTTCCTCGGCTTGTTCTAGGGAATCTATATGAGTATCTGGGTCCACTGAAAATGTGGTTCTGTGGAGCAACAAAAAACACAAAACACACCACATCAATATGAAAAAACACAAAACGATAGAGAGGCGGCAAAAACACTGGCAAAATAGTAATGTTGTTTGTGTCTGGGGGGGAAAGCTGTTTTTCGGCGGCGCAAACAAGGACGGCGGTGGCGGCAGCAGCAGCTCCCCCGACGACGACGACGGCGCCTCTTCTACTGGACTCGCTGGACTGGACTGGAGGGAAAGAGAGAAATCACACGACCGGGTGCGGGATTCGTTCGATCGCAACACATCCAAACGCATAATTAACACGAACTTTGGGTAGTCCGTCATTAAGATGCGTCATGCCCAGCACATTTACATTCAGATGAAAACAGAGAGGAAGAGTCGCTCGAGAGGCTGGCATTTTCAGCTTTTACGGTTATTGCGAGACGAGTGCGAAATTGCTCTCGATAACATTCTTGGTCTGATTTCGCGCGCAGCACGGCAGCAGGAACGAGTTTCGGGGATTTTGCGAAAGAGCAATTCTGCCGCAGAAAATTGCTCGGAGAGAGAGAGGTCGGTCGGGTCTGAGGCAAATACATACATTTTTAAATTCAGATCAGGCGCAGACAGGGCAAATGCGCATACCAGACGGCGGGACTTCTTACAGGCTGATTTATGGCAGAGTGTAAATTTTTTAACAACTCAATTGATAAACTCGAATAGGAGCTTTGCTTAGAAATTGAATTTATCTAAAGGACATAAAAGCCGGAGAGCTATAAAGTTCAGCGGAAGGGGAAAAACAGAGCGCGCGCCAGATATATTTCCTTTTAATGTCTCTCCTTTAAGGGGGAAAGAGAACTCCAATAAACCGATGAAACCGCGAAATTGCGGCTCTCTTCAGCAAAATTCGCTCCGTTTCCTGCACAATCGATTCGGGTATTTATGTACAAGCGTCAAAATGCCAACTCACACGCGAATCAAAGCAGCGCGGCTGTTCAAAGCCGACGATTCGTCAGGATTTGTATCATAATATAACGATCATAAAAAAGTAACACAGAGATAGAGAAGTATATAGAGTGGCTTGTTTCAGCCAGGGCAGTGGACAAACCTGTGATGGCAATCTTTGCCGACCACTTGCTCGTGCCATCAAGAACCGACTGCTTCACCGCTTTCATGTGACCGATGTGGCTCTTTTCCTCGACTCCGAAAACGGCTCTAAAAGTGGGGTTAGTTTCGGGCATTTGCGATTCACGAGTTGATTGGCTCGACAAAAGAGCGTTAAACACGTATATCCAACCAATATAAAAAAAAGGAAAAAGGCTGCAGGGAAGGTGGCGGATCGATAAATCGGGAGACGCCCCGGTTTATGAGTTCCGAAATTAGAAAAGGCGGTGCGTGATTTGTGGCTCCGCGCGCGCGGCAACTTGTTACTCAAAACAAGATTCTTCCGGAATATTTACGAGTTCCGCATGAATGCCATGAATTATTGATCAGCGACTGAATCAAGTTTTCCAGGCACGCGTGTCGCTGGGAATATAATGAGGCAAATTTTCGCGCTCGCAAAACCATCAAGAGATGTGTGTTTACTTATCAATCACGGCTCTTCCCGCCTTAGCAGTCAACGCACCGCGCGTGTGGATGTGGAGGGGCCACTTTGAACCGCACCGATTTATTTGAGACGACGAGGGGGAAAAGAAAAAAAGGGAGATTCATTCCGCTTCCCCAATATTTGCGCGCGGTTTGCATTTTAAGGCTTTCCAGACACATCAAAGAGTGACGAGCTTCTCTATATATCGCGATGCTTTGTGGAAAAAAAGGAGCAGGCTAATGGAAGTCTTGAGTGCGACTCCCTTTTCTCCCATTAAAATGCAAACCACCGCTTATCGAAATGGAAATAGCAACTACTTGGACAAGATTAAACAAAGAATTTAAATCTGAAACGAGAGGGTTAAATGGAAATAAATCCCCAGTGTTTTTCAATGATGATTTTAAAAATGGGGGCAGAGAAAGCAGAATTCAAACCTTACCTAATAAGCTCAAATATTTCAGGCTTTTCCCTTTCGCGCTGCTTCATGCGCTCCTTCATGGCCGTGATGATGGAATTTGCTTTGTCTTCGGCGCCGTGCTTGGAACTCTTTTCGGCCGCCCCTGTAACAATGTCATTACGAGGCTCAGATTTCCAGCTTGTTCGTCGTTTGTTGTCCGCTTTTGCAAAATTATTATCAAAGCGAATCGAAAATGTCAGAGTTGACGGGGAGGTTCTGACGCCTACGCACAACATGTGATTGATGAGGTGGAAAGGCAATTTTTTCGCCAGAGAGCAGCAACGATCAATTGGATCTCGCGTGTCCAAACTATAGATAAACAAAATACTTTATGACTGCATGAGTGGCCCCCCGACGTGACATCAAAGGAAGCAGATGTGAATTTTATCAAGTACCTGGCAGATGTATTGGGGTTCATGCTGAAAATCGACTCGATAAGTGGCAGGAGCGAGCGAGCCAGTCAGCCAGCAGCCGAGCCTGTTCGTATTATATCTCTCGCTCCTACACTCTCTCCGCACTTCTATTATTATTCAAAATCAATATCCCCGACAACAGTAAGTGAAGTTTGGAGCGCAGCAGCCAAGAAAATGTCAGAGTTGAAATCTCCGTGCTGCCACATCTGCGTTTATGTACCACCCAGTGTTATGTGCCCATATTTACCGATACCAGGCATACTTAGCATCAAAAGTTGAAGACAAAAGTTGATCGATTGTTTGGTTCAATCTCAGGGTCAGATTTTCAGATTAATATTATCTGAACCGATTCCAACAAGAATCGCGGCTTCTGAGTTTTTAAATCCTCCTATAGGCGCGAAATTTGAAATTGGGTGTCCTATCATTTATTTCCTTTGCGCGAAATTCGATTCGGAAAGCACCAAGAGGCACTTCTGCGAGGTACCAATAAATCACAATAGAGTCTCGTGGGATATCGCTGCCTTGGCAAAAAGAAAGAGACTGCCGCAGCACACGATTCCTATTATTTCTGCCACTCTTTTTTACAGCACCACAAGATTTTTTTCATGAAATTGCGTCACCATAAATTTAATATCAGGATGTGAGATGAGAACTTTCTTTTCCGTTCCAATTTCGGTGACTACGGTGGAATGAGAATTTATGAGCTAAGCCTGGATTTGACTCGGCTGTAATGAAATTGCGACAACTGCTGTACAAATGAGAAATATGAGAGCTCTGTGATGCGAAAGAAGCTGCTTTTGATTTATGTTATGTCTGTGTTTTGCTCCCAACTAGCATATAATAATAATTCGCTTGTCGAGCCTTTGATATAAGAAAGAAACTCTAGCGCTTATCAACGTTGATTTCGCTGACCTGGTTCAGTGGTATTTGAATCAGTCCCTGTTTAACAAAGAGTTTGTTAGTTTTCCTTTGAAAAAATAAATGTGATATATTGCAGCTGCCAAGAGATTCCAGAGGTTTTAATTTAAAAATCGACGAGACGTGCAGAAAATCGGTGCCAAACCGTTATTTTGGCGGTTTTTTGTTTGAACCTAGCCACTAAAACGCCAAAGACCAATCAGAGAGAGGAGAGTGGCTCTCTGATTGATCTAAGATCGAGACAGCAGCGCCACAGTTGGTGTCGTCGTGACGCTGTGTCAAAGAGCCAATCAGAGAGCCGCTCCCTTCTTTTATGGAGGAACGCGGGTTCAAGCAAATCCAGGTTTTCACGTTTCAACCGTTATTTGGCACGATTTCGATTTGTCAGCCCTCAGGGAACGATTGGCACTGTCAAAAGTGAAATTAATGGTTTGATATTATTTGTTTCCAACGCTGGTATGAAGAGTGAAACTGAAAACGTTCAGCTCAAGTTGAGAGAAAGTTTCAAGTTGCAAAAAGTTGTCTGATTGTATCGCTCTTTGTTGTTCTTGGAAGCTCTTTTGTAAATGTTCCCCTTTCACATTGCACAACAAAGAGTTATAAATGGTGCTTACTGGGAGATAAAAAGACCGCGCCTCGTCGTCACACGATTTTCCAACTTTTTCTACCCTGAAAGATAATTGGGCCTGATCGCCTGGCGCCCTCCCGTGGTTTGCCATTTATTCTAGTAAAAAGCGCAGTAAAAGAGGCATAATAAAAGAAAGACTCACTCTGCAAGCAGTCGGCGTTGAGGAGGTCCTTGCACTTCTCGTGGCACTTGACGCCGCACTCGGTGCAGCGGACCCCTTGGCGGGCGATGCCCCACAGGAGCCCCTCGCACTCGTAGCAGTAGGTGGGCGAGGTGGCCGTCCACAGGACAAAGTTGTGCGGCGTGGTGCTCGAGATCGGGTAGATGAGCGCCTGCAGCGTCTTCTTGTACACGTGCATTTTCTGCGGGGACGGCGACACAACGTGAGCAAAATTCCCAACGGGGCCAGCCGGCCGGCCGACATGCGGCCGATTTTGGATGACAGGAAGTAAATAATAGATATATATATTATGTGACGTGTGAAATCGCTAATATGTAATAATATAATATCGTATATATGGAGTTATGTATATATTCAATAATAGGTCATGCGGCGCAATTCACCGGCAGAGTCCTATTCAACTCTGCCTTTCTGCGAGAGGGCGCATTCGCAACTCTGATAATAATCAACTAGTTTGGCACTCAGCTATCCATAGAGATCAATAATACTAATGAAGCTGAAAATAATGAGTCGAACCAACGATAATTCATGACTGTATACTCTGTGTGTTGTTTAACTCGAACAGTGTCATAATTTGAAACTTTCCGAATTAATTCGTGTGATTTTGTAGTTATTTATAAATTTTAAAACCCCCCGAAAACAGCTGCGAAGCATCAGCTTGCAATAGTGAGTGATTTTTGACACTGATTTTGTGGTTAAATTGTGTTTTACATTTATTTGTGTTTTGCTTGTCGACAAAAAAAGAAAGAAACGTACAGTCATTGATCCCATTAACAGGCTATAAACTACCATCGGCAAAAAGTGCACGGTGACACAGAGACCGTAAATATATATGATATATATTTCCGCAAATAATTGTTGAGTAACACACACATTCTCAGACACACATAATATAATATGAACAATGAGACTTTGTAATTGAGTATGGTTTGGTGAGTCGACACCGAAATATCAACGAGTGAGTCAAATATTCAAACACATCTTCAAGGAAATGCAACAATGGACGGATTCGCTAAATGAAAGACAATGAGATGAGTTGAAAAATGACAAACATGTAAACTGTATGGGCCGGATCAGAGCTAATTTCTACTTTTAAATAGGTCTTACATATCCTAATATACTTGGCTTGCGTAGAAATTGCCATTGGTTATTTTTGTTTAAGCTTTTAGGCACGACAGACAGGTTGTGGAATCTGCGCCTAGACTAAAATGTTATATATATACGTGTTCACCAACGAGAAATTAAGTGATCAACCAATTTAATTGACTAAGTGCACTTGATGGAAAATAATTGAGTTTTATTATGAAGTCTGGGTGATTCGGCGAGTTAATGATGACGATTATTATATTTATCAATGAATGCACTTTAATCAAGTTAAGTCGTTTGGAACTGAATTTACTGTGTTTTCTCGTCGTGTGTTTCAACAAAAATGAAAAGTCAACCAACAGAAAACGAGTAAGAACGCTGCTACCATGTTATACGAAATATATAATATAGTTTTTTCGCTACAGAAAGAAGCACATCCATGCATTATACAGAGGCTGATATGCAGAAACGATGAAGGAGCATAATATCCTTTGAGTTTCTTTTTTCAAGACCGAAACGACACCAACATTCAAATTGAGACATCTAAAAGGTGCAAAACAGGATTATGTCTCCAAGGCAGATTCGCATATCACCCGTGTAACACACGAAAACGGAACATGAAAAGCGATGGAGGTGGGGGGTAGTTAAAGCGCAGAAGCTCCAGAATTCAATTTGGTTGCTTTTACCTGCTCCAAAGGTATACGGGCTGACTGCAAAGGACAACACGCATGAAGAAAAGAGAAGAGAGAGGGGGTCAAGAGACAACACTTGGATACTTAGCATACACAATGAGACAAAAGTGCGTCTGCACAAATTTGACGGCGAACACGCACAACGGGGGGAGCAAGAAGGAAGTGTATAGAGCCGCAGAGAACATCGATTCGACCCTCTTCATTTGGCCGAGCGACACGAGAGACGTTTGCACACAAATACGCATAGTACGTATAAAAAGCGGCGTGGGCGGGCGGGGGTGGATGGGCGGGCGGGCGTGGACGGGCAGCAAGAGTTTCCGCCTCAGTGTGCGTAGTTAAGTATCCGTACAGAACAAAACGAAAAAAAGGACACATCTCACGAAATGAAGAAACAAATCAAATTAAAGACAATAAAACATTCGGCATTGTAGTAAAATGCGTGAGAGGTACAATAACAGTGTATGTACCATTTAAAGGGTCATGGGTGTGGCGGAGAAAATATATATAAATAAGAGAGAGAGAGATGTGAGTATATAATATATATATATAGTATTCCAGGTGCTAGACTACGAAAATAAAAAATTATGTCATAGTAGATAGAGAGATAAAATAGCCAAATTCGAGAAATAGAACTGGAATATGTTATAGTCTTTCCTTCAGTCAGATAGAGAGCAAGTTGAAAACGTTAATAACAGAGTGAAAATGAAGGTATATTTATAAAGGTGAGGTAGCAGAATCGCACACGTAAAGCCCCCGAAATAAGAAAAAATAAATAAAAAACGCAATCTTTTCTAACTAAAGAGTGAGAAAAAGAGAAACGGAGTTCACCCATTTGAATTTTTTTAAACCTGTTCAAAGAATCCGGTCGAAAACGGAAAAAAGAGAGATTTCGGTTGTTACACACACAGCGATTAGTTTCATATTTCATTCGCTTTATCTGCACGGTAATTATTATCAGTTTATAGGACAACTGGGGCGGTGGCGGCCAACTTACCAGCTCTTCGTCGTTTAAGGTGGCTCGAGGCAAGGCCGAGGTCAGTCCGGCGTTGCGTTTTGTCGCTGCCATTGTCTGCAAAGCAAAAATTCTCATTACTCGCCATCACAACAATAGGAAAACAGAGCTAACGTGTGCAACGCAAAGTTATCGTGTTTCCTAATCAAGTATGCGATTTTTGTACAAATCAAGTAAGTGTGAGCGCGTGTTTTATTGTACAAACTACGAGCCGTACTTCAAGTGAAGAAACACCAACATAACCAGATGTATTTACAGATTCGCAAGGAAACTCTTATAGGATTCGATTTTTTTTATTCGACGGAGTATTAAAAGTAATGGGAAATGCTTCAAAATCGAATTGTGAAGCATATCAAGATGATATTTTACAGGTTAGACTCTATTTGACAAGACAATGGGTCCGGACAATTAAATAGATATGCTGAAAAATTGGATTATGACTCATTAAAGGTTCCAGATGTTATTTAAAAAAATTCCGAGCTCCATTTTTGACCCTTATAATCTTCAACTAACTTAATTTTTCCAGAATTTGTTTGACTATTTGTTAAAAATTGCAAATTGATATTTTATCACTACGATTAACTTATAAAAAAGCCTGAAATTCAAGCTACAAACCAAATTTCAGCTAAATTGAGTTACAATTAAACAATTTCGAACTTTTCAGCCAAAGATCGTTAAAATCATCGAATCCGAAAAATTTCCAAAGTGGTTATTTGCAGAGTCGGATGGAATATTTAATGACGTGTGCCTTTGAAATGAGTATGCACGGCAGAGAATCAATTTGTACGGCAAGAGACGGAGGCGCAAAGTTGCAATGCTCTCCGCTTGTCTTTCACAGCGATCTTATTAAAATGCTAATTTAATCATGTAGAAACTCAAGACACGCGGCTAAGTGAAACTTTTTGTACGCACACTTTTAGCTAAAGTAATGAGCAGTGTGTATATATATGTGTGTGAGTATTTACAAGAGCGTATCTCTGTGTTTGTACTTTGCATAAATGCCATACCGTCGAAAGCGCTATTCTACCAACGACAATGAATGACTTAGGCGGAACGTTTTTTACGCCGCCAAACCTAACTACTCATCGTGAAAATTCAGCATTAATGTAATTAATTCATAATATTCAGCAGCCCTCTACTGATTATAAAAAAAAATCAAGGGATGCAACGAAAGGGGTTTGTCGTCGAAGAGACACAAAGAGGCATGCAGGTGTTAATGATTTCACTCGGGTAATTGAAGGCGGGGCGATGGTTTTTTTGTTTTTAAAAAGCACTCTCGCTCGCCTAATGCGTGAGAGAATAGAGAATGCCTGTTCAGGTATTAATGGAATACACAATGCATCTGCAAAAAGAAGGGCGAACACAACACACGCTTAGTGTGAGAGGGGTGCATTCAGTGCCAAAAAGGGCTGCAGGGCGGGTCGCGTGCATTGTTCTACAAACACAAACATGACTACGCAGTGGTGAATGTTGCAGCTTCACAATGAGAATTAATGGCAAACCATCTGGTGCAGAGTGCGGGCCATGTGTTTGCCAAATTTTGCTCTAAGTAAGCTTACTGTTCTAATGAGAATAATATATAATGTGATTGTGTAACTACTATAGCTTTGCAGCATGCACTATTGTTGATTGGAGTAGTACCTTGAGAACCTGTGAGAGTTGAAGGCCAAATCGGAAACACATTGAACATGTTGATTAGTATCTTGTTGACACTAACAGGATCAATTTTAGGTCGTGGCGCTCGTTTTCCGCAATTTTATTATCAAAAAAACGTAAAAATAGAAATTTAGGAACGTTATTTCCTCATTTATAAATGGATTTTAATTTATTTTGACAGTAGCGATCGATTCCTGAGGTTCGGATTAGGTTGAGCAACCAAATCGCTCGGTTAACACGTGCCGAAAATCGGCGGAAACGTTCAACTTTGGCGGTTTTTTGTTTGAACCTATAATAGCCACAAGAACTGCGGCAACCAATCAGAGAGAATAATTGGATGCAGCGCTTACGCTGGCTGTCGCTGTGGCGCTGCTTTCTCGATCTTAAACCAGCTCAACGTCCAATCAGAGACGATTGACCTTTTTCTATGTTCAAACTCAAAACCGCTAAAAATGTAAGGTTTTTTACGTTTCTGTACGTATCAAAAAATTAAATTTCAGTTCTTTTTGAAAGAAAGCAGATTTAAATTGCGGAAAATTGGCGCACAACAGATAAAAGGGGCCATCTGACTGAGAGATAACAGAAGATACGAATTACATGAGGGCACAGGGAAGCAACACACATAATAAAAATCCCTGACGGTGGTCGAGTGGAAAGAGGAGGGGTCTGGGGGTAGAGCAGTTGGGGCTATTAGTATAGTGTAGCTGTCACACCAACATAAAAATATAGCGAGAGAGAAAGAGAGAGAGAGAGGGAGAGCGTATTTTATCATAAAACAATGGGTCATATATAGGTGTTAGAGAGTGAGGAAAACACAGCTCTGAAAGTGAGAAAGGATGTGGGCCTCTGGGCGTGTAATCGTCATTAAAATGACGTCATTACCACCGTAGTATTATTACGCTTAATGATAGTGGAGGAAAGAAGGTGGAAACACACGGAGCGGTTCCAACCAACACTGAGCAAAAATAGAATTAGGGGGGTTTGTTTGAAATCAAGAAAAATGTTGCTAATCAGGGGCTCCCTTTTCTTCGTGTTCGCGCTCATTCATCTTATTGAAGGCGCGCGTGGGGATAAAAATCGAGATAAAAGCTCTATTTACCAGCTCGGAGACGAGTGGGATGGATTTCCTGCGCGGGCGGATGTCAGGCATGCTGTCGATGTTGCTGTAGAACGGATTGTCTCCGGGGTGCCTGCAATAAAACCGAGCAAAAACACTTTTACCGAAAGCTGAATATACGCATCGAGCAAAAGCAACATTATTATCGCCATGTTGCGGCTCTCTGGGCCCATCGTAAAAAGCAGCCTAAATGCACCGCCGCCTGCTGTATTATGTAGTGTGTGTGGTGCGGTTGTTGCTCTTTTGCCGACCAGCGTCCTGTGGCCAGCCGCAAAACAAGATCGCGGCTAAGTGCAGCGGGAATCAAAGTAATTTACGAGCGACCTCTGCAGAGAGAGAGATGCAGTCTGGAGAGAGTGTGCGGCTCAGTATTTCTCAATTTATTTAAGAGCTCTCGTAGCACGGCATACGGCACGCTTGGGATGCTTATTATTAAAGTTTTGCAGGAATTTCTTCCACTGCGGTGCATCGCATGAGGAATTTGCGTGGAAACATCCGTTCCTTGCAAGGGAAATTGATTAAAATTGCAGGGATGTTTAAAGAGTAATTTAATCTGCCTCTCAACTCGCACCAGAGAGATAAAAGTTGTTTTGTACTTGTAAAATAGGAGGTCTCTGCAGCTTTAAAAAAAAATTGAAGACGATTGATACTGGAAAACATCGGAAATGAACCTAAGGATTCAGTTTAAGCCAAAATTAGGGCTGTAAATTTAAGAAAAACAGTGGCTGAATGAGAGTCTCCTTTCTTGAAATATGATTTTGTTACGCGAAAAATAGTTTCACTACAAAATTTTATACACTGTTGGACAGATCTCGACGAGAGGAATCGAAATCTGCCAACGGAGTGGTCACGGTGGAAATTTTGGATAAAATTTGAAATTTTTTACTTTTTTCTGAAAAAACTGTTTATCTCATCCAACAGTTCAAATAAATTTAAATTTTCGCTCTGTTTCGATCTACTTCAATAAGATTCAAGTGCATGAAGAAAGTTTGAATGCAATAATTGGATTAAAATAAAAAAAAGAATTCATCTGTGAAGCTTAAAAAGGTCGACCTCGTTTTTTCGCTTGACAGCGCGTTAAGTGCAAAGAGATTTATGGCGGAATGGAATTTTCATTTTATCTCGCTGATAGCCGGCTTGAGAGAAATGACAAAGTTTGAGTGACGGTGATGTAGAGGCGCTGCTCCTTTAGCGAATGGCCGGCGGGACTTTGGGCAAAAAATTTCGACGCGCCGGGCTCACACACACCCTCCGCAAAAGTCATTTTTATTCCTTGCAGCTGCGAGACGAAGTCGCAAAAAAGGCATCAGCGATGCTTATTGCAGGGGAAAAAATCGAGTTTTATTTCATCACTCTCGAGGGAGGAGTTGTGGTGGGCTCAACGCGTCGGCTGAGCCCTTTTTACCTCAAAGTTAGAGCGAAAATATCAGAGAGTGCAGCTGCATTTTTACGAGTTGACTTGTTAAATAGTCACCGAGATTAGCGCGGCTGGAACAAGGACTTACCCATTGGCACGTCCTCCGCTGTCACCACCAACACCGGCGCCATTCTGAAAACACATTATTCGTGTTAATCCCTTGTTGATGCATATCGTCGTGCAGTTATGGTCGCAACAGAAGCAGGCTAATGCAAAGTAACATCACGGACAGTGGTATAGGGGCACAAGCATGGGCCAAAGTTAATGCTTGGAATCTGCAGTTTACGTCCTCCGGCGATCGAACCGAGCGCAAATTTAATCCCGAGCCTGCAGCATGGAAACCATATTACATCACCAGCGAGGCAATTTGAGCTTGTTTCAAGCCCAAGGAGTCTGCCTATTCCAAGCAAATTCATCAACATATCGCTCAGGAGCACTCGGCATACATATGATTCAACACAAAAAATCTCTGTCCATTTCAAAACCGACGAATATACGATTGAAACATCTGCTTCGTTTTCTAGCTGATAACGATCAGAAGGGGAAGCGTCGTTTCTAAATCTAAGCAATAGGATAAAAACTGTAATTTGTGAAAATATCAAACTGTAGGCCGTTTGTAAGGATGTGAGACGTTCGCGACTTTGGTCGTCAAAGGAAAATAAATGTTTAGTGTGCAAGGGGAGCGTCTCTGTTAGTCGAGTGCTGGGCACACTAGGTCACGAAGTGAGCGTCTTTGTGAATTTGTAATTAACGCCTAAAACGAGACGACGTCGTTTAAATTTTGTAAGAACTGTTTTCAGGGCCGTGTGATATATATATATACTGTGTTAACTTTTGGGGAGCGAAGCGACGCCCACTCAAGTTTCATGCTGTCAACACACTAAATATATATTTATTGAACGTTTTATGACATGGTACAACAGAAGAGGAGCTTGGAGCAAAAGATGTAGCGTGTTAAATTGTGGAAAATGTATAGAGAGAAAGAGGAATAGAGTGTATGCAAATCGTGCAAGTGTTTCAGAAAATTTCGATGTAGGTTTAAGTGGTGCTGAAAATTTTGTATTTTATGAGACACATTTTTCAGTCGACGTCAAAACACAGAAATTGATATAATATATCAGATAAGAAAATAAACTTGAAGTTCACGTGTGGAGAACATCACACAAAGATCCATTGAGACGATCGAAAGTGTGAACGGTGTGTTTAAACGAATTGCATTTGTGTAACAGAAGCCATGCAAAAGAGCAGCATGATATGTGAGAGAGAGCAGAGTTCATGTTCTTTGACGGATGGACTCGGGTTTAGCGCTTAAAATGTTTTTGACACTTCAATCGATATATAAAATGGCTGAATGTAATGCAAGCCCGACCTTGATTTTACACGTGACTCACCGATTCGGTTTTTGGTGAATCAATCTGAAATACGGAATTTAAGTTTATTTCAAAGCACCGAATTTTAAAATATTACAATCAGTTTATTTCTTAAATCAAGAAATATTAACATTGAAATTATCTGCCGGTAGATCTTACCGTTAGACTGGCCTGCGAGGCCGCCTCTTGATTGATTTTGTCCTCCGCTTTCCTCTCCTTCAGAGCTTTTAAAAGTTTCCATTTGCTGCCTTCTCCTTTCCCGCCTTCTTCACTGATGCTTTCCGATCGAAGTCGTGCGGCTATCGACGAAGTCATGGTCACCGTGCTGTCTGCTCTGTCCCTGAACGAGGTTGGAAGCGCTTGCACAGAGCCTGACAATGAACCGCAAGGCTCTGGTGGTTCACTCGGAGCCACGCTGATGGTGTCGAGCGGCCTCCTCAGCGTACTGGCATTCGAGCTGACTCTGGAGCGGCCAACATCGTGCTCGGAGTACTCCTCTGAGCTGTGGTGAGGACTGTCCGGGCCGCTCGTCGAGCCTGAAGAGGCGTCGTCGTGCTCTTCTTCCTCGACCTCTGGGTACGACGTCGTGCTCGGCCGTCGATCCTTTTCCGAGGTGAATGCGGATTCTGAACTGAATTCGCTTCCGGTTTCAGAGTGCTGGTTTTGGGGTCTAGCGGAGTGAACGGGAGTGGCTTGAAACTGAATAGGGGCTTGGCCCGCCAGACTGTCGCTGCCTCCGGAAAAAAAGGCCGACTCTACTGATTTCACCGAGGAAGTGTTGTCGTCTTCAAAGGAATTGGCATCTCGAATTTTCAGCTTGGGGTCACTGTCGGCCTTTTGTTTCAGTTCTTGCAGAACAAACGACATTTTCGCTTTCACTTTGTCGTCCGGTTCGAGCGCCATTTGATCCCTGGATAAGTCTTCGTCATTCTGCCTCTCCATTTCTTCGAGCTTTCTCAGCTCGTAGCAATACCATTCGTCTTCGCTGTCAATGCTCTCCTCTGTGCTCTGTCTTCTAGAAGACACTCGAGACGTGCTTCGATATGAATGCGTACTTCGATTGTCATCATCTTCAAGCGAGCTCCGTAAATTAGGTATTTCAAGGCTCGCCTGGTGCCTCATAATCATTCTTGTACTTGGACCTCGCATAGTTTGGAATTGGTTGCTGCTTTGCAACTGCTCCATAGTTTGAAAAACCGAATTGAAATTATTTTCAACGTCTTGGAAGGTATTTTGATTGAAAATTTGATTATCTTCATGATTAAATGACAGCGTTGGCGCTGCTTGCGGTGAAGGCTCTGATACTTGCGTCTCTATAGTTGGAACTGGCTCATCTTCTTTCGGTTTGTCTTCCTTTCCTGAGTGCCCTCCCGATGAAACTTCATCACCAGAACCTCCTGAGGGTGCAGCAGTGGAGAGTGCCCAATTGGACTCCTCCCCTGAACCGATTTGCTCTTCAGAAGCAGAGGCAGACGAATTGCGTTGGCGGTATTTCCCTAGCGCTCTTGACACTGCGAATTCTCGAGAAGCGCCTCCAATTGGCACAGTTGGTAACTGGATCGATTCCTCAGCCTTATCTTCTATTGAATTTCGTTTGATGTCCCCAACTGTTGCGAATATTTCCTTTGCAGTTTCCTCATCAGGCAAATCTGCGAAGGGATCCGAGTCTTCCTTTTCACTTAAATTTGTTTCAGACTCATTTCTCGGCATTGAACTTTGATTTTGTGCTGGCTGCTGTTGTTGTTGTTGTTGTTGCTGCTGTTGTTGCTGCTGCTGCGGTACATTTTTCTTCATCGATACTCGAGCAAAATGAACTTCAGCATCTGAAAGAATAATATAACAATTTTTTACCGCGCTTTGACTGTTGCACTCAGGGGACTGGCTTGGAAAAAATCGCTCTGTTATTTATAATTAATTTTTTGCGGGATGTCTTTTGAGAAAAAAATCTCAAATTACTATGTTAAACAAAAGTGAAATTGTAAGAAATTATTTAAAATCAAATATGTGATTTAAATTACCTTCTTCACTCTCTTGGTCTGATGGGGCGCCGCTACTGTATTTCGTTGACCAATCAGATTCAGACTGTTCACCGTCCGAGTATGACGACACTGACTTGCGACCTCTTCGTTTGGCTTTTAATAAAATTCCCGATACCGTGGAGAGCATGGTATTTTTTCTCCGTTTTCTTGGAAGGGAAAATATGGAAGACGAAGTAGATGGCCGCTGTTGTTTCTGCACTGCGTCTTCCTCGTCGTTCTCCACGCCACTTGGCAGTGAATGGGACCTGCTTCGCTTCATGGTCAAGTGCAAATCTGGTATCCAGTTGCTCACTGTGCTCATGGCGGTTTTCAGTGTCGTTCTTCTACTAGTTCTTTTCGATGGCTTGCTCTCCGTCGTGCTGGCAGACCCTTTGATATCTTGGGAGATTGATATGTAACCAGATTGCGAAACTATCACACCTGACGAGTCAATGAACTGCTGAGGCATTGCACTTTGATCTACCGACTGCTGAGCCTTCAGCTGTCGTTGAGCCTTCATTCTCCACTTGGCATCAGATTCTAGAAGCGACCTGTCAGTTCTTTGAGAATCTCGGTGAGCATCTCGGTATCGGTCATCATCATAAATGCCAGATGGGGCAGGAGGTGGAGGGGGCTGCGTCTGGTATCTCTTGGCCTCGATAGGATAGGATGGCGGCATGTAGTGAGCATCAGCGTACCTCGCAGACTCAACCGACTTTATTGAGCTTGATGTGTCTCCTGGACTTGGCGTTAAATTAATTCTGCCCGATCTCTGGGCAGATGGCAGCACACTCGTCGACACGTAATCATACCTCGGGCTGGTGCTCTGCGTGGGATAGTAAGAAAGTGCGTCCGTAATATTACCAGTCGGGAACATTGTGCGATACATAGCAGTTCTGTATTCGTCCATATCCGCAATTGAACTACTCGCTACTCTGTGGCTCGAAGCTGGGCTCGGAGGGGTTTGTACGGGGAGGGCGTTGGAGGTGTGTGCGGTGATGTCCGGTTTGGGCAGTTTGGGGGACGAATATGTCGAGTAGGTGGTCGAAGCACTGGACCCTCTCGTGTAGAGGGTGGAGTAGGTCAGGGTTGTGTTGCTGCCGGCCACCGAGTAGAGGGAACTCTCGTTGGCGTCGGCTCTTAAGAGATATTCACTGAAAGGAGAAGCCGTTCTAAATCGGTGTTTCGGACTGGCACCGACGTTTTCTGCTGCAGGCAAGTACTGGTTACCTATTAACGACGAACCACTTATTTTTTGATGAGACGAAGCGTTTTTGTTTTGTAAATGGGTCAGAAGCGAGGAGCTAGTCAGATAGTTTGAAGCGTCTGCGTGATGATGAACAAGATGGCTTTGATGTCGAGGAGAAATTCGACCTATCATTATTTCACTTCTACTTCTTGGTGACGATGGAGACTTTTCTATACCTGACCAACTACTAAGCGATGAAAGTCCAGAATCGGATTTGGCAGTTCCGTGGCCGATCAGGCCCAGCCTAGATGCTGCCGATTCAGGCTTGGTCGAATAATGTTGACTCTTTGGCGATAAACGGGGCGATTTCGGAGAACGTGGGGAATTAGGACTGAGAACATCTCTACTATCTTGTGGGGCAGTAAGCGAGTTAATAATTGACATTGAGTTTGTTAGTGAAAGCGATGAGCCGAGACCGAACTTTCCATTATCAGGTGGAGCCGGAGGAGGTGGCGGCGACGTGGGACTCAACGGATCCGACTTTAATTCGGACAGGTCTTCAGGAGTTCTCATTCGCGGCGATGACATGTAATCCTTTCTCGATCTGAGCGAACCAGTGGGAGATTTGTTATCGTAAAGGGACGCATTCATCGTGGACCCTAAACCTCTACTCGGCGAACCTAAAACAGCAGCGATTTCCGGATCCGTCGCTCCACTGACGGAAGAAAGTCTCGAGCTCGGTCTCGAGAGCATGCCGTTGTTGTTGGGGTTCAAATTTGAATAGCTCCAACTATCTAATTCCGAAGCAACGTACAGTTGTCTCAGGGTCTGGTCCACGATGCTATCCGAAGTTTTGCTTCTAATCGCCTCCATATCCAGTCCAGCCGAGCCTAAAGGAACTTCTTGTACAAACTTTTCGGGATTCTCCATCAACTTGCTTTGCAGTTCTTTCAAATTTGCAGAATCCTGCTGCAATTTGCTGGTTAGTCGATCGAGCTCATTGATTTTGGCCAGAGTAACTTGATCTATCGCACTTAACTCGGTCAGATTGGCGAGATCTTTATCGTCGACGCACGGTGCGTTGCCACGGTAATCCTTATAATCTAATGAACTGAACACAGCTTCTTCCCTAGTCCTGATTTCTTCGTCTTCCTCCTCTCCCTCGCCCTCTTCCATTCGCGGTGAGCCAGACGTGACGATAGTTGGTATTTCCATTGATATCTCTTTAATTTTCTCCGCCACCGCCGCCGCCGCCGCGTCCTCCATAGTGCCTTCGTCAGCCTCCCAAATCATGCCCAGAGGCTGCTCAGTATTCGAGATAGTAATCTGCGGCTGAGTCAAATCTTCTCTGTGAGCAGTGTTTAGGCTTCTGTAAAAGGCCTCGTCAGCCTGGCTTTTCAGCAAGGCGTCGAGACTTTCGTTGCCGGTGCTGGCGAGCGGTCCCGCGAGCAACTGCCGCAAGTCGGGCGACTCGGCGGCCGAACTCGCGTTGCTCGACTCCGTGCCACCCTGCAAACTGGCAACCACGTCCTCGCCCACCTCTTGCGGAGGCGCCTCGTCGGCCGTTAGCTGCAGAAGCGCCGATGTTTTCGGAGGCGGCTCCTCGGCCGACCCGCTCGTCGAGTAGAACTCGAGCAGCTGTGATATCACGGCCTGCTGCTCGTACAGCAACCCTTCCAACTTTTCCAGCCGCTCCCACATTCTGAGGTACTCTTGTGATAATAAATCTAAAGCTCTCCATGCGTACTTTAACTCGGTCTCTAAAATACTCAAACGTGTTCCCAATCGTTCCATGCAGTCTCCAAGCACCAGGTCCATGTCGGTGCACCCGCTGTAAGTGGTGTGCGTGGACGCCAGCGCATCTCCAAGATTGCTCAGTGAGGGGTCCATTTTCTTAGCTAAATAATATTCTCATCCTCGGGGTGAAACGCTAGTTTGATGATAACTTTGATTGCGCATCGTGGTTGGGCCTTTCTTCCCTCGCTGGCAAAGAGGACGCTGAAGCGAACATCCTTAGTTTCAGATTTCTGCAAAATACACGCAAGAGACACACCAGATTGAATATTTTTAAAATATTACAAGAAGTTTGTTTTTTACCACCACGTAAGAGCTATAAAAACGCCTGCGTTTTTAAGAAGTATGCAGCCTTCTAAGCACGCGAGCCACGCAGCTTGCATATTTTCAAATTTAGCACTTTTATTAACGCCGTGCCCCGCTGTGAAGATCATATCTTATTTATGAGTTTCCCTTCCAAAATATTGATCAAATAAAGCAGCGCGAGGGCGCAAGCCTCCTTTTTATTTTTATTTATTTTTGCTCTAAATACATCCAGCCACCCTTACTTGCGTCCGCAAAAAAATCGACAAGCGCTTTGATCTCGCCTGCCGATGACGTGCTGTTAAGCCTGTGTATTTTTTTCCTACCGTTAAAAGTGACAGCTTTTATCGCGTTGTTTCTACAGTATTTTGCTTTGCCTGGCTCTAATACCGCTCGTTGGGCTGAGCACCAACAAGTACTGCAAACAGAGCCCAACTCCGCATCCTCTGCGGGTCTAACCTCTGACATATCTCATGTTCGCCATCTTAACTTGCGCTCGTTTCCTCGCGTACGACGGCCCTCAGCTCCGAATTCACTTCGTGCAAAACGACGCTTTTGCTTTTCTTGCCAACGCCAGGATGAATATTCATTGTCTAATTATTATTTTGCCGCTTGTTTGCCTACCATCGGTGCCATCGTGGCAAAAAGTGCCACTCAAAAGCCAGCCAGCAGCCGGCGGTGGCAGAATGCGACTTAGAACTTTCGTCATAGCTCTTTTGGCTTACGCAAAATGCTAATTGCGGGCCTTCTCAGTTCTCAGCCTCCAGCTCAATCTATTTCTCTGAATTATGATGTGGGCTGACGTCAGCACTGCAGTGTGTGTATAGTACACATATTCGCGCGGGCAGATGGCTTGCAGCCAAATGTTCATCTGCTCTGAGCAACAGTTAGTTCCGCACACACGCCCGGCACTCTCCGCTTTCGCGAGATGCTGCCAAAAGCTCTTGAAATAAAGCATAACACACTCTGGCATGCCAGAGCATAACGCACGCACTCAAAGGAGCCTTGTGAAACTCAATCTGCGAGCCTGTCAAAAGTTTGAAGCCACCAGCGGTCGGGCGGAGAAAAATTGGCCACGCCACGAAATAATCTTGTGCAATTTATATCCCGCTCACATAACGTCTGAGCCCGGAAATTGTGCCAGCTGGTGCTTTCTTAATTCAATTTAAATTCGTTCCTTTATTGTTTAGGCATTCTCAGAAGTTTCGGCCTGTCCAATGTCAGAGATGGTTCATTTCGTGATTTAAAACGCTCAAATATCTAACTTCGTTCCTTTCCAGTGGCATTACGGGCAATTCAAGAAATGACCTCGGTGCGGGCCACGTTGGGCTTCTCTGCGGCCTTTCGGGGACTTTAAATCAATAAAAAAGGTACCGTCTCTTTACTTCTTTACTTAAAATGCGACAGTGTGTGAATGGAAATTCTCTTCCCAGCAACTAAGGGGAGCATTTGCACAGATGAGTAAGACCGAGCTCGATCAATTTGGCCGACCTTTAGTGTCACGTTAGCCGATCAAGTTTCTCGACTCTGACACATCTGCCAATAGTTTTTTTCTGCCCGTCAGCCTGCATTTTCCAGCAGAGAGCACTTGTCACCAGGGAAATGCCCGTGCGCGGCGGCGCGATCATTAGTGAGCCGCCCTTTGGCAAACACACCTTAGCAGCTGCGGCCGAGAGCGCACTTTGGGCAAAAAGCCGGCCGACCGACCGACCGACCGACCGACCGACCCACCGGCGGATGGCTACCTTCCTTCAGCTGCCCAGAGTATTGATTTAAAAGTGCCGCGCGCTGCTCGCAGTTTTCAGACCACTGGCTGCTGCTGCTGCTGCTGCTGCGAGGGGGCCCTTCCGCTCGGCCGCGCGCACGCATTCAAATGCACACGCCGTTTTATATTTCGACATCATGCAACGCGCATTAAATTACTCGGCGCGCGTGACACATAACTGAATTTATTGCCCGCATAGCCGCTGCTTTGTTTGCTCTCTGCAGCAGTAACTAGAATTATTATTTAGTGTGTGTGTGTGTGCCTCTCATTGTTACGCAGCGCGGCTCATTCATGCCAGTCGCCTCTGTCGGCGATGTAACTTGCGTTTTAAGTATTTGCTTAGCCGGCTTGCACGCTGAATCGCACGAGCAACATCAGAGCGGAGGGAATTCATGACTTAATTAGAATGGAGGGTCCGAGAGAAATCCCAGTTATTCGGCTCCCTTGATGCTTCAGAGATTCTAACAATTGGGGAACGCATCTATTAATCCGAAAAAATATGGCGAGAAATCGGGCAGAGGAAAAACTGACAAGGGAGTGATAATTATTTTGAGATATTATCGATTTTATTGTTGATTATTAGCCGAAAATATTTTTGTTCAGAATTTGCTCTCATAGCAAAACTGAAAGACTTTTCATTTTTTTCACATAACCCAACTGCTTTTGTAGCATTAGAAAGTTTTCCTAGTAATTTAAAATTAAAATAGCCGAGAAGAGAGAAATAATTAAGGATTCACGTCAAAGTTTCCTCCTAACACTTGGAATGATGAATTTTACAACAGTGAGCGCGGTTGATGGTGGTTTCATTAATTTATTTAAATCCAACTGCGCTAAGTACGAGCGAAAGTGGGAAAATTATTTTCCTTTGCCTGCTCAACTCGCTCTCTCGCTCGCAGGCTGGTCATTAAAGGTAGATTTAAAACCTCTTGTCACGGGAGAAGGCGAGCGAACGAGTAGAAAGAGAGGCGGAATAAAGCACCTTTCCATTTCCCCATTCATGAATATTTAAACATTTTTTCGGAGCTCACAAGCAGAAAGCAGTCTCTGCCCTCTTTCTTTCTTTCTTTCTTTCTTTCTTTCTTTCTTTTTCGGTGATAATTAAATTGGAACTGCGTTCGCTCTAAATCCTTGAGTTGGGTCTAATTGGCGAACCATTCAAATTTGATCCGATCAATGGAAATAATAAATCATCCAGCTTGTCAAAACTGTTTTTCACGTGCGCTTTCTGAGTAAGTTTGAAAGGAGTCGCTCCCAGAGGTTACCTTTTTGATGAGATCAGAAGCCGTAAAACACATTTTCGAGACAAGACCGCGCGCCAGCTGCTGCTAATAATAATGTTTGTGTTGTCGACGCCGCTTTTTTTATTTCTGTACACTTCCCAGTGGAGGAGAGGCGCGGCTTTTATCAGCTCCGACATAAAAATATGCCGAGTGAGAGATTCAGGCTGTAAAATCTGACTCCTGGAGGGCTGAAAAGTGGCCTCCCGCGTCCACATTGGAGTGCAATTGTGCGCACACACGCACTTTTATTGCTGCTACTCGCGAGAGGCATTATTAAATGGCGCTTGCTAAGTGATTTTTATCGCTATCATGATTCAGCACGTTGTGTAAAGATGCTAATGTGTGATAAAACGGGTCATTACTATTGAGAATGCGCGTTGTTCGCGTTTTGAAAGTTTGCGAGGGAAAATTTCAGTGAAAGGCACGCATTATCAATCATGCGCTGAGGGCTCTCTGTGTGCGCGTTTATGCACAAGTGTGTGTTGTTAGGGAGCTAGAGAGATGTTAATTACGGAGATAAAGGACAATTGTCAAAAGACTGCGGATTGTTTCCACGCCTTTGCAGCCAAAATACGAAAACGATATTGACGTAACCTCTGATTCATGTGCGAGGCATTTTACGCAATCCAGAAGCGATCGAAATGTTGATTGAAAGGCTTTTCAAAGCACTTAATCATTTTCAGGCAAATAAAAAAAGTTCCGAGCGCAGTCAGCTGGAATCGAGTTCGGTCGCAAATAAAAGATTGCATCTCGACCCTCGCGTTTGTTTGATCGCTCGCAAAAAATCGGATTTGCGCGTGCAGACAAAAGAGCAGCCCGATTCAAATTCCTGGTGACCAGTGGGTAAATTGAATTTAGCCTGTCTGAGAGCAGCAGGCTGGAATATTTGCTCTGCCATCCTCGACTAGTCCTCGGCACGGCCCCTGGCTGGCAAAGGCATATATAGTATGTTGTCGTCCGGTCGGCCCACCCCACACACACACGCGTTGATGGCATTTGCCTCTCATTCGGTGCTGCCCCCGCGCAAGACACTCGGCAAATATTTACATTCGACCGCAGCTCCATCAATGACATTTCTGCCAGATATGGCTGCCGCCGACCCAGCCAACGGGCCGCAGATTAGGGCATCAGAAGAGGCAGTTTGTTGACCTGCCTGTCGCTCAACGAGAATCGTTAAAGTCGAAAGGCTGGGAATTAGCCAGAAAACCCGGCGATTGCATTTGCAATTTCGTTTTCGCGCGCGAAATTGGCCTGTCGTGTTCAGTGTTTCACGGCAGCGAGCTGTAATTTAATGAAAAAAACAAATTACACACACTAATCCAGCCATTGTGCGAGAATTGAATTGCTTTGGCGCCGAGAGCAGATTCAACTCGCGAGTAATGGGCCAATTCATTCTACCTCTGGTTGAACACTCGGCGTTAAATATTCATGCGATGCTGCTGTACCGAGTGCCAAGTGCTAATTTCGATTCGAAGCATCTGCTCTTATAAAAGTATCGGGCTTATTAAGGGTCAAATAGGTTCTAAAACAGAGATAATCGCTCTCAGTAAAGTCGCCGAAAGCATTTTGCCTCCCATGTTTGTTTTGCTACCGATTGTTTGTTTTCTATTTGCAGTTCTGTCGATTTATAATCTAATAAATATTACATTAAAGGTTGATTCAAACAGAATAAATTGCGAATGAAAATACCCAAAGGCTCGTCTGCTCGAAGAATTTTCGACGCTGATTGGTTGACGAAACAAAACTCAGCTAAAAGTGTTTGCGACAGCCAATCAGCGTCGAGGATTTTCACTCGCAAATAATGTGTTTCTGTGATTATAAATCAATAGACCATCTCTTTCGCTGCAAGAAAACACCAAACAATCGGTTGCAGAACCAAGGATTTTAACATGCGTTCTGCGACTTTTCTGAGAGCGCTTATCTCTATAGTCAAAGCAGCGATTCGTGTGCCTCAATCACGCTCGTGTGTGTATGCAACCCGCAGGGCGACCGCCGCAAATAATGCAGGTCGCGTTGCTTGTTGGCTTGAATTGCCTTCCGAGAGGTCGCTTGACTGCGCCATGAACATGGACTTTTTAAGTGGGTGCTGGCTGAATTTGAGAGACTTATTCACTGGTGCGCTCGCAGGAAATAAATGTCGGCCGTCGAGCCTTTGCCAAAACGTTCCACTGCGACAAATCTCCAACGGACCCGTTTTGTTTTGCTTGTACGCATTCAATTTCGCTCTTTCACGAAAGGCACCGCCCATGCAACGTATGCAGGATTTATTCTAATGAGACCAGCCTATTTTTAACGATTGAAAATAGACTGAGTTTGTTCTCAATGGCGCCCATTGAGCTCTAATTCAGGCTCCTCTTGTGATTTCAAGGACTGCTTTTGATATGCTACTTCACCGCTTGCTTCTCCGAAGAAGCTGCTCATTACATAAACCCTATTATTCGGACGTTCGTGGAAACTCCAAGAATAGCTCATTTCCCCGTCTTCGCATTGCGTTATAAAAATTGGTAGCCGACTGAAGGGTCCCCCACTGCAGCTCGATGTGTGCTTAATCTGCCATCGCAGGTTGAGAAGCAAAGCCACACAAAAATAACTCGGAAAAGAACCAGCCTACCCCCTCCCTGCTTCCCCTGGTAATTTCTCACCGATCAAAAGGGGCGTAATTGAATTCTTCACGGCAGGCTTCTATTCAGCGCGCGAGCTCTGAGGCTGTCTGATTGCAATTTCGCCACATTCAGGCAACTATATATACTATATCGAGAGGTGCGGCCGAATGACAACTTTCCATCAAGATCGCTAAACAGATACCTTTCCATTCAGCTAAAGCGTTTCCCTGACGACGCGAAATAGAGCTTTTGTAGGTCGCCGCTAGAGAGACTCTGACTCATCATTTGTCACGCAGGGAATTTTCCATTGTAACGAGTCATTTCTAAAAACTGCTGATTTTTTCAAATAAAATTCATGTCACTTTTATCGGGAATATGCACGAGACAGAAATTTAAAATCAATGCCACTCACAAAGTAGATCAATTTGTGGGTGTAATTTTCATGTGTGACGTTCGTGATTTGCATTGGGGCAACTATAACATTCCTGAAATAGCGTGCTCACGGAAATGACCCTTTTGAAGCGAAAATCAATGCTTCCATGACCAAAGAAACGCGTTTTGTAAACCGCGACTGTTCTAAAGGGAAAATATTTGCGGTTATGCTCTCCGATTACAGCTTCTACCAGCGAAATGACAGTTTTAGTTGAATAAAGCGGCCATTATAGTCCCATCAATAATTGTTTCGGCGCAGCTCTCTGAGAAATCAATAAATCATCCGCCGCCACTGAGGCAGCAAAAATCCTCGCCACACTCGACTGGCAAAAAGACTCGAGACGACGTGGAATAAACATATGTTTACTCCTCCGACAAGCAGCAGCCATTTTTCAATGTGTTGCTCTCATTCGTTTATTTTTCGCTTGAGCTCTTCGCAAGCCTAGCGCCGTGCGAGAGAGCAATTTTTCAAGCGCGCGAGATATTGGCTTGATTTATCATGCATGCACCTCTGCCCAGAAATTTTACAGCTATACGTACACGAAAAACGCGCGGGCCATAAAATATTGAATATTTCTTTGTTATCGCTTTAAAAATATTGCCGCCGACGACCATTTTGCGTTGCAAATATATATTTTACACCAGCAGAGCTTTGGTCTGGCCGGCTGAATGTCGAGTCTTTTGTGTGCGCCTCTGAACAGAGATTTAGATTTACTGCTTCTGAAAATTTGTATTTACGAGCGGCATGAAAGTGCTGCTTGACTTAAGGGTTAAAAAGCTACTGTAATAATGTTCCTCAGTTCACCGGGGTCCGGATTCACGCGACGGTCAGATATGGCGTCTGGTAGAGTACGGCGGGTACGTTACAAACGTAAAATGAAATTGGCTTGGATAGTTTATCATGAAAATTCTGTCAGCACATTTAATATTTTTGTTGCTTGTTATTTACTAACAGATAATTAGCCCGGTAATTGGCGAATCGACCATTAGATAGCACATCAGGCTGATGAAAATGTAACGAAATACGCGGAAATGAATTTTTCGCCTCTTTTTTACGCTTCTGCGATTGGCCGCTGGACTGTCCCCGGATTGGCCTCTATTATTTCGACGCCATATTGATTTCTGGCCGGCGGGAACTAACACAGATCGTGACCCGGCCCCCGGTTACTCAGTTTGACAAAAAATTTAGTGTGCCTGAAGTCAAATAGAACTAGGTTTGTATCCCTTTTCCTCATTTAATCAGTTAATATTATTTCCAATTACAACGACGAACCCTCTGAGCGAAATGTTCGAGTTATCCTCTTGGCAGCAAAGAGTTTTCAAAAATGAAGCAGGTCGCTGCTGGGGTTGGCCCTCTTCTCATTTCGCAACTCGGTTATTGTTACACGCTCGATCCGTGCCTGCCGACACAGAATGTGTGTGTATGTGTGTGTGCTTGCTTTTAGCGTGCGTGCAGCCACTTTCGGGATCGTGAGCAAGAGAGAGAGAGAACGAGAGAGCAGTTTCCCGGCGCACACACACACGGAGGTTCAAGAGGGCGGCTCGAGTGGCGAAACTTTGCGAAGCGAGCAGCTCATAAAGTATGCTGCCTATTAATAATTATTACTCTCTGACAGTGACTGCGAACGCGTTGCCGAGCGCGGAGAACGGGTTGAAAGAGAGGCCGGGCGAAATTTAACACTTTGCAAAAGTCTATCGCTGCCTCTGATTGGCACTTGGAGCGAGGCGACGCGACGGCCCGCTACAAAGCGCTGATTACCCCCGGCGCAATTAGATTTGGCCTGCTCCTGCTGAGTTCGAAAGTCGTTTCGCTCCATCATATCAATTTGCACGAGCCAATTAAGGGTGATGGCCATTATTGATTCTGATTGACTGCTTGGATGCCTCGCTTATAGCTTATGATCATTGGACCTTAAAAAGGCTAATTCGTCAATTATATTTAGAGCTTTTCCCGGGACTGTCGACGTCATTCGCTGCTGGGCTCTGCCTAATGCCTGTTAGCCCCGTGCGTGTTAAGTGGATTATGCGTCGCTTGTTTTTATTCAAATTTGCTGCAAAACAAAAGAAGGCCAGTGTTTCACCCCCCTCCGGCTAATGGTTCTGGATTTTTACACGAGTGTGCCTGAAAATGCAATGCAGCCGCTTTGCATGCTTTCCGCAGGGGTCAAATGTGCTGACAGTCAAAACATTTTACGACCCCTTTCCCTTGAGAGACTTTTACTATCGCGTTATTCTTTTAATGTCGACAATTATCCGGAAAATTACAAAAACGTTTGACATTTTCACAACTGAGAGATTGATCAGATAAGATGACATGTGCGCGTTCTTTAAAAACATGAAAATTTGATACGAAATGCATTAGCACTTTTACTCTTCGGTGTCTTTTTTTATGCTGCCATAAAAGCCATTAAGAGGTGCGAGAATTGGCGATGAGCCGCGACAAAAAGCGCAACACGCCATGAAAAAGCGGTTGGTGCTGCACTCGCCTGATAAAACCACGAACATCGAGCTGATGTGAGGAAAGTGGCAGCTTAATGTGCAGTCACAAAAAAAATAAAACGCGTGTATGTGATTTGGACTGGAGCATGAAATTTTAATCGCGACATTAGTGTTGCCTCCGCTGGATAACCATTCGAGTGTGAGAATGGCGAGTGTGTGGGTCAAATAAAGACGAAAGAGTGTTGTGTGTCTTTGTGTGGAAAAATATCCGCGCACATTAATGCTTCCAGGCACGCACATGGAAAATCAATGAAAAGTTTCGGGCTGTGTGTGTGGCTGCTGAGCCTTTTTGATTCTTTTTGTGTCAAAAGTTTGGCCGCAGAAGGCTCCTTTCGCTTTTGGATCGACCAGTGTCGGATGTCAACATGAAAAGGAAACTCCAATTAGTCGGCAAGCACATGCAACCGTTCCCATTCTCCTCCTTGGAATTACTCACCGACCGACGGTTTGTTTTGCCGGCCGTTTGAGTCGATCTTTTTTTCGCCCGAGGAGCCGCTTCGTTAGTTTTTCACGGGCCGAAGGAGCCTTCTCGAGACATTTTCTGCATTAGCATCACTTCTCTACGGTGGAAATCAGCGTCATTATCTACTGGCCCCCGCTACCTTAGTTCGTTTCGCTCGAGGCTTTTTTCTTTTTGCGTGCGTTGTATCTGATTTTGGGTCGAGTGGAAAAGCAAAACAGAGGCTGTTTGCATAAGCAAATAGACGCACAAGAGCCTCCCCGGGACTTCCAGTTTGTTTCTCTTATTTCTGCATTTCTTTTTAGGACACGAATATTTTTCTTTTCCTTCCTGCATGTACAGTTGTATTAAACGGAAGAACGCAAAACTGAAAATGAAAGCACGAACGGTGCTTTTTTTTATACAGCTCAAGAATAAATATTCATTTTAACAATGCTACTCGATTCTCAGGGTTAGAATTAGATTGTGCGGCCGGAAATCGTCGGAAATAACGTAAAAACCGTTACTTTAGCGGTTTCTGGTTTAAACCAAGAATGCCGGAAACCAATCAGAAGGTCGCAACGCTGGTCTAAGATCGAGACAGCAGCTCCACAGCGACAAGTAGCAGAAGTATGTACCGGTATTCAGAGTATTATTAAAATCACAATTTACTTCATAGGCTAAATAGTTCACCTTTATACCGAAAGGAAAAGTAAATAATCTCAGGGCTTATTCAAAGCCTTTGACGAAAGTTTGTATTTCTCGTGCGAAGAAGCCTTTGAAGTTACAAATCAACTTGGAACAGTAATTGAGTGTGCCTGCAGTTACGACAGCAAAAACCGAGCAAAAAAACGGATTGTGGCACCAACGAAACAAATTCTAAATCATTCGACCCTGTCGGACAAAAACAAAGGGCAGAGAGAACATTATTTGATTGGCGGCTGGAGTAGGAGCGCGTGCGACGGGGCGAGGTGTCGACCGCAGCATCAGCCGAGTGACAGATTGAGCACGGCGGCGAATAAAAGCGGAGAGCGGCGAAATAGATTGCATCTAAACATCGCCGCAAAGGGAAATATATGGCCCAATAATAAACAAGCCCCGCCGTCTGGCTGGCGCGGAGCCTCTTCTCCGCAGCCAGGCGAGGGTACACACACAAGAAAAGTGGCTACGTCTTGCGGTAGCGCGCCCGCTTCAGAATTACGTGTTCCATTGTTCTTGCAGGCGCAACACACGCCCGCGCGGCCTGCGCTAAATAAATTTGCAAAAAATCAATGGCAGCCGCTCGGCAAAGTAATTTTGAACAAAAGAGTAGCTCTAGCAATGAGTAAATGAAAAAACGTTCTATTACGCTTTTCTTTGCTTGCCTTGCAGCGCTCGTCTTTTATTCCGCAGCTCGCTGTCAAATGAAAAGTCTGGTTTGCGTATGTTCATTCGCTCATTCGCTCGCTCGCGTGTTCGTCGTAAAGCAAAATAAACAGCTTGCTAAATTATTACTTCTTCCCCTCTGTAATTTGCAGCACGATTTACCACGTGAAATTACGCCATAGATTGAATTAAATTTAAAAGGACATGAAAATAATCCTGATTGTTTGTTTTCAAGAAATAGGGCACCAAAAACCGTCAACAGTAAAGCCTGATTTATTAAAAATTATTCAGATTTGGAATATCATCTGTGCGACAGTTCAAATCGATTTCAGAGGTTCAGATTAATTTAGGTAGCGGGATTAATCGTTCGAAAACTCGTCACGAGTTCGGTGGAAACATATGTAGCCATTGTTAGGTTTGAAAAAGATTGAGACAGCAGCGCCACAGCGACAGCCAGCGGAAGCGACAAAACCAACTTACGCTAGTTGTAACTGTGGCGCTGCTGTCTCGTTCTTAAGTCAGCCAATCAGAGAACCGGTGGCAGATTCAACCCTTAGGAATTGATTGGCACTGTCACAAACGGTATTCCATGATCTGAAAAAAAACCTTCGCGAACATCTGGCAAAGTTTACATGAAACTGTCAACTGTCAGCTAGAAAAAGACGTACAGTGAATCGCTCATTAGTGAAGCACTTCACATCATTAAAACTTTTTCTCGCTTTAGAAAAGTCGTTGTCAAATAGAGCAACTTGTTGTCCGTTTTTTATCTACGTCAAAGATTTTCGTGTGCTTCTTGCAGGAACAGCTGAAGAAAATCAAGCAATTTTCCAGCGAGTTTCGGTGCAATCAGGAGGGAAAAACGGCTGCTGACTAAACTTTGAGCAGAACAAACTTGTCAGATCAGTGGTACATTATGTACTCTTTTGAAATAATGAGCCACGTCGTGAAAAGTTTAGGCGTCGGAGCTGTCATGCCGGTGGGCGGGCACGGAAGTTACACTTGGTGGCAAATTGAATCAAATAACGTGCCGTACAGTAAAATATAATCCGACGCAAGTTTCGCCTCGTGCCGCATTGCTCCAAATTGCACGTGCACCCTTTTCACTTGTCCGTGACTGCCGATTTTTCCAAATGAACAGGGGCCAAGTGCGTGCAGTGCGCGAAACTTTGGCTGATTAGAACATAACTTTGCCCAAACTGACGTCGCCATCAACCCGTGCCCGTGATTTATTCCCTGTCAAAATTGCTCCTGGCTCAAGTAATTGTGATAAGAATGCGGAATTAATGAGAAAGCCGGTCGTTAGAAACAACTCAAGCTATCGATTAACTATATATATAAAACTGACCGCAGTCGAAATTTATCGCCATTAATACATCAGGGATTAGGTTGGCAGCATCTTTTTTGCAATTCAGGCACGATCTCCATCAGAAAACACTTCCGAACACTTCCGAAATTTCCAAGTGGATCGATTTGGCGCTTCGCTCTGTGTCTCTTTGGGACATTTGGAGAGATTGTGTGCGTGTCATGTTTTTTGCAAGCGCTCGGCAAGAGGAAATGAAGCCATTTGGGCTCTGGGCTTGGCCGCGGGCTGCTCATAAAGGCTGATATAGAATCACACACACGCGCACCGCTCTCTTTCTCTTGCTTATAAATATTAACCACGCTCAGAGAGCGCAGGAAACGTTGGCAAACAGTTTCAAAGGCATAAAGGGGATTAAAAAAATCCATCGAGTCAAGTGTGCCTACTTGATAGTCTTCAACAAGTCCGCATTGTTTTTCTGTCACCGTTCGAATGTCGTCATATCGTCATTTCTCGCTGGAATAAAAGATTGTTTCCAGGAAAAATAAGATTGGCCTTCGCATCTCGTAAAAATGAAGTCCCCGCGTAGATGTTAAATTAAATTTTCACCATGCAAGATGAAAACGGAAAATTCCCCTTTTCCACCAAAGGCAGTATTTTTGTTGCGAGGCATTTTAAATAATTAAAGCGGAGGCGGATGATTTGACTGAGGAAAAAAGGGAAAGAAAAAGAAGGAGCAGATAAAATTACACTTTTCCAGCAGGAACAATGCGTCGCTGGCGAATCAAATCGCGCGCAGACCGACGCCCGGGAAATATGGTCCTTGCAGAAGGAGCTGAAATTATACCCGGAACGGCAAGGGCTTTAAAATTAAACGCTACCCACGCAGTCAGCATTGTTCGTCTTTGCAATCAATCAGCCGGCAATTTGCCCTTCCCTCAGAGGATCAGTCTCAAAATAGACGGGGGCAGTCCAATAATTGGGAATTTTGCGGGATTAAATGAAACCGAGGGATTCGTGATATACCCATCGCGATTAATTAATCCCCAGATTTCATTTCAAGCCATTGAAAGAGTAGAAATTATTGCAGAGATATTTTCCCCACGCAATAAAGGAAAGCAGAAAGCGTGTGCTGATATATACTCTCATTAATCACGAGAAGTGAGGCTGCGCGAGGGGACTAACCAAATTTACTTTGGACCGTCGCCTCCGCTGATATGACAATGGAACAGCTGCTGAGGCAGAGAAATGAAAATGTTCTCACCAATCTGCAGTGTTTTTTATAGGGGGAATTTATAAACTGCAAATTAAGAAGTAGAACTGACTAACGCGACAACTTTTCCGTGGCCTAATGGAAAAGTTAGAGAAGTGACGGCAACACGTTGCAAAACACGCCCCCCGTGCCTGCTCAATTTTGTTGACGTCGGCGTGCACTTTTTCACCTCTCCGGGGCCCTTATGCGCGCACTCTCTGCCTCCGATCACAGCGACAGATCGATATGGAAATGAGTGACATGACCTCGTTCAGTTCGCTCATCATCACATCAACTCGGAATAACTCGGCTGGTTGGCCAGCTAAATCCTTTGTAAATGCGCCCGTCTCTGGCAGCAGCGCACAGTTTTCCCGATTAATTTTTTGCCTTTGATGCACGGCACACGGCACTTCGATGCTAATTCTACCTGAATCCGGAAAACCTTTTGAGCGTTTATCAACCAACCGACCATGAGATGTTTCGTTTGGGAAAAATGTTTGACAGTAAAAAAAACACACGGTGATGAATCAATTACTGTAACGTTAAGAGGAAAACAGGGTAGTAGCGGAAATGTATTAAGAGAGTCCCTTTAATTAATTTAATTTTAGACAAAGCCAATCGATTGCTGAGGGTTGTATTAGGGTAGGCAGCCATTAAATTCAGTCTAGCGAACGTACCGAAAGTAAGAGGAAACGTAAAAACCGATATTTTAGCGGTTTTTAGTCTGAACCTAGCTACCAGAACCGATCTCTACTCTGATTGGCTGACCTGAGATCGAGACAGCAGCGCCACACCGACAGCCAGCGAAAGCAACAGGGCAGGGACACTTGATTCGCTTCTTTCGACTGTCGCTGTGGCGCTGCTGTCTCGATCTACGTCCAATCAGAGAGCCACTCTCATCTCTGACGTTTTTGATCCAACCAAACACCGCCAAAATTTTACGCTTTCATCGATTTTAGGCACGAGTCTAGTCGAGTTTTCGACCGAGTGATTCGGCTTTTCACTGTCAAAAATGAAATTGCAGTATCTATAAATATCTGGACCAATAACAATTTTAAATCGGTTCGTGCAAAGCAACAGTAACAAAGCGTTGATTAAAATATAGCAATTTTCAGTTGACAGACGCTCAAAAGTAATTTGCATGTTTGCATCGCATTTTGTTGGCGGAGCGGAAGGCAGCAATTCAATTTGCATGCTAACTTCAGCACCTGCCGCAGAAAAAGTGCTGTGCTGGTTTATTTGCAAGCCATAAACCGGCGGGGAAAATACATATCATGAATGTGTTGGCAGGCAGCGCGACCGGCTGTTGACATCCAACTTTATGACCGCGACCAAATTTACGGGGGGCGCACCAAGAAAATTAGCGTAGCCCGCGCTTCTTTCGCTGCGAAATTCTAACCGAAAATAACTAGAGACAACACAACACGCGCTGAATAATTCGCGAGGTGCGGTTCCAGGAGAACTGCTCTCGTGCACTCACTCCCCTTTAGCGAGCGAGCACAGGGTCATTTGCATAATTCATGACCGCCGAGTGAGTGCCTGCTGAAAGTATAATGCACGCGTCTACTGGGAAAAATTGATTTTAGAAGCATATTCCCGCGAGATCCCACTTGCCGGCCTCCAGAGTGCCGCGGAATGCGAGACGTGACATCCGCCCCTGCATGTGAAACGCATAGCTGAGTTATTTGCTCGCGCAAATATTTGCAGGCATGAAAATTTATCGCTTTCGCGAATGTGTGTGTAATTGAATTCACAGGCACGCGCGCAAATGTACATTCAGAGCAAACAAAAATAGGCACAAGCATTGTCGAGTGATGATACACGCAGAGGTTGCGTTTGTGTTGTTGCAGTGGAAAACAACGGCATAGCTGGAATAATTAAATTTATAAATTTCAGTAAACTATATTTTTTGTATATTTTCTTTGTACTCAGAAAGTTGTAAGCTTAAATTGCGTAATTATTTCTCCCAACAAACAAGGCAATTTGGAGGATGCAATTTATTTTCACGCCGCCGTAAAGATAAAACTAGGCCATTTTCCATAAGCTGGCTAATGTTGCGGTTGATAGGACCACACAATTTTTATGACTTGCAATGAAAAAGTAAATTATGCCTGGGAAAAAATCACTAACGCAAATAGGAAGGAAATGAGAACATACAAAATCACATTTTATAAAAGAGGGATATATTAACTAGACAAAAAATTGGCTTTTCTTTCCGATTTGCTCAAAAGAACCGAATGATTCACGATTTTCACATTTTTCCGAATTTTTTTTACAGAAAAGTGATAAAGTGAGATTCACGTAACTGCTTGTAGTCGAGTTCTAATTTTTCCAAAGGTGGTTTTCTTAAAATTAAGGTCAATTTTTAAGAGTTTTCCCGGGAAATTGAGGAGCGGCAAGATTTTCTCCTGAACATTTAAATAAATGGAAAATTTCGTCAGCGTTCCGATTTTTTCAATATTTTGGCACTCTTAGCTGCTGAATTGTAAGGCCAAACTTCTACCCTTACAAACTTCGAATTAAAAAAATAAAATCAGAAAGAAAAATTTCCTTTGGCAGAAAAAATAATTTTTTCGGATTAATATTTCCATTTTTAAGATCGTCGTTGAGATGGCACCTAGGTGGGCCAATCAAAGGTTTCAGGGCCAATTGAAACATTAGCTCATTAGCAAGGATAAAGGTAATAATAACAATTCATGCGCTTCCTTTACCGACTGGCACTTGTAAGTATGCGTCCGCCTGCAAAAGGTGAGACCATACAAAGGAAGCGGGTTGCGGCCCGCTACAAAAGGAGCAAAGAAAAAATATATATGCCGCACGAAAGTACGCATGCATGCATGTGACCCACGTACGCGCATGCACCCTACTCTTCTTCTCATTCCCCGCACACTTTCCGATTTATTTACTCGCGAGAGGAGATGAACGTGTCAAAACTGTGGGGTCGCGCCCGCGCATCTCCGCGAAACACAAAGCTAACTTTGAAGAAAGCTCTCCTCCACTTTTCTTTTCTTTTTGTGCCGCCAGTGACGTTTCTCTCAATTTTCCTTTCGCCGCTGCTGCTGCTGCTACCGAGCAATAAAAGCGGGCGAAGCACCAGACCTTCTTGAGCTGCGCACCGCGACTGCGTGCAGCTTTGTATAATCAATTTCCTCGTTTTCCCGCTGGATGTGACACGAAAATATGCCTGGCGGAGGCAACGCGCCGTTCCCGCTCGCTAAACCTCCATTCATTTCCAGGTTCGCATGTTGTGAGGTTACGTCGTGGGGTCGATGGCATTCCGCATCAAGAAATGCTTTCAATAAGTGAAAGGGAAATTGCTCAGATTTTTTTGTGGAAAAGAAATGGTGGTTCAAATAATAATACACATGCATTGATTTCTTAGGGTCAAATTAGGTTGGTTAGCAAAATTACTGGGTCAACAATTCGACAAGACGTGGCAAAAAGTCGGTGCTTAGCGGTTTTTTCTTTGAATCTAGCCCACAAGAACACCTGCGACCTCTGATTGGAGCGCTGGCTTAAGATCGAGACATCAGCGCTACGTTAATCAATGAGGATTAGCATCTTAAAAAGTTCCCTGAAATGTGTTTGTTGAATTCGGAATTCGGAAGGTCTATTTTGCGACAAAATTTAACAACGAATAGAGAGAAGGCCAAATTTCGTGCGTCCTCCGTCAATTGGGGAATTGGAGGAGGCCACGGCTGCGGCATCGGGTGGTAATAAAAAGCAGTTTAATTATGCAAATGACTGTTTTGGGGGCAAAGAACCTATATCAGCCGGTGGGCACAACAGTTGCAATTAATTTGAACGTGTACATCTGGGTAGCGTTCGCCGCCATGAATATGAATGGCGACATTTATTATCAATTCCGTTAATTAATTGGTCGAGCCGGAGCCTTTATGTCTTTGTCGCCGATACACAAAGTCTTTGAGGAGGAGCGGCAGCTCAAAGGCCCCTTTTAACGTCCACGGAATTCTTTTAACCCTGTTTTACGGCACTTGAAAAGTTATTTCTATGAGAGATGATCATAAACATGGGAATGCCAGAAGCGCAATAAAATAGCTCGGCATTAATTTCGCGATGCGCGTCTAATACGATGAAAGAGCTCGTTTTGATGTAGCTGCTTTGTTGCCAGCCGCAGATGTACGTTGTGAGTCTATGGAAAGCACTGGCGCTAAAATTACACCAGCACGTCTGAGTATTGAACGGCCACCAAACGTCAAAAAAACGGTGACTGAGCTGAAATTTACGACTGCTCACGCAATGGTCGGGTTTTAATAAATTTCGTGCCTTTTAGAAATATTACTTTGGTTCTTTTATTGACACGATTAAAGAAATTGAGCGATCTCAGAATTTCTAACCTTGTAAATAATAGGGTCGAGCCGATATTAAGTGAAAATCGTACAAGCCATCAATTTCAAAGGGTCTCTCGTAAGCTGGGTCTGCTCTCCTTGGAGGCCAAAACGCTATCCGCGAAATCCTAATCGATTCGCTTGACGAGAAACATAATACCGACCGATAAGACATTGAGCCGTAAAATCATCCGTCTGGACAATGCAGAGGAAAAAGGCGGAATTCCGGCCCGCTGAGTTAGTGTCTGCGATTTTGGCGCAGAGGTCGTCTGTATCGATTTTCGGCTGAAGCGTGTAATGAATAACAAGAGGAATTTGCTTAATTAATGGAACCCAGATCAGCTCGCGTGGAATACTTGCCTGTGCACACAAAAACACGCGTAAAGAGGAAGCCGTTCAGTTTATTTTCGGCTTAGCCCGATAAAACAAAGCCTCGTGGCTTGCAGTGCACTCGCGACGCACCGGCGCACGCTTCCTGTCACATTTAATTCCCTCTCAGGCTGCCAAGGGAGTAAAACTGGTTTTTGGCATATTTTCAAGAGTCTGGCTCGCGTGACCTGCATGAGCATTATACGAATTTGACACCGCCGCAATTGTGAAAATTGAAAAGCGTGCCAGCTTGCGATAACCGAAAATCGGCCATGCACGCGGCAGGATTTCGTTCATCACTTTCGTGGAAATGAATGCCAGAAAAAAGCGTGAAAATCACGTTCTGCGGGTGTCAAATCGTCGAGTTGGAATTTGTCAGAGTGATTGGGGCGGTCGGAAAAATCCAGCGTGGTGTTAATCTGCGCTCAGTACATTTGATAACGCTGAATTAGGCCGAGCATTGATTTTCCAATAGCGCCGCACAAAAAAAGGCCGTCTAGACAAATACTGTCGGTACCGCAGGGTCGAGAGGAACGCGAATAAATATAGAACGACCGAAGCAAATCCCGCTGAACGTACAGAACGGCATGAAACTCGCACGCCTTAATATCTAGGATTATATTTATGATGATGAAGAGTTTTCTCGCCCTCGGCAGTGGGTTTTTGGTGATAAATGCCTTTCACGAGAGGGAAGGGCGATTTATAATTTAGCCCTTCGCAACGCCGAATGGGGGCGGAATGGAAAAACGGTTGGCCGAATGATTGTTATTATTTGTCACTTCCGTTTGCAATACACGATGAGCCGTTTTTACTTTCCTCCCTTTTATCGTCTGTCGGACCAGCTGGAAGAGCAATTTCATTTTTCCGCTCGAATATATAGGAAGAAGCTTTGCCAAAAACTGACGATGTGTGTGTGTATAAATCAGCTGGGAAATAATATGCGCCCTTCGCCACACAATCGAGCAGGTTCATTGTTACCAAATGCTCGGGTCGGTTGCGATTGTTGGCCTGCTTCCAGCCTGTTTCATGTGTTGATATATCTGATTAGCGGGTGAGCTCGCTCACATTTGATCTCGTGCACACGTGCAGCAGCAGCATTATGTGTATGTTATCGCGGGCCCTGCATCTGCCATTCAATTAGAAACGCTACAACAAGGTGCGCGCCCGCCGCAATTGCGACTAATTAAACTGCCTCAATTAGGCGCAGACTAATGAGGTTTCCCACCATTTCCTGCTACCAGCTGTTTAATTAACATTTTTTTTACGGAATTACTTTTTAATTCCCTCTTCTGCTATAGTCACACGCTCGTGGTTTTGTTTGTTAACCCCTAAAGAGCCTTGTTTATGTAATTTAAGCGAGATAGGCCTTGAATTTCACGCAGCCTGCCACCATTGTTTATAGGTTTGAAATGCGGTTTTAGAATGTTGAACGCGTCCTAATTCAAATGTTTAAAATACATTCTTGTCGATACGTGAAGTATTTGTTGAATTTTCCTCTTACAAGAGGGAACCCAACTTTTAATCCGCAAAAATGGTATTTTTTCTCTAGTACAAAATATAAAAGATGACAATTTTCTAAAGGAACGCCGTTATTCTAGAGTCAAATTTTTAGAAATACAATTTGACACAATTGTTTTAAAAAAGTGATCGGATTTCAAAATACTCGGTGAGAGATTTGATCCAAGCGCAAAAAACGGAAATCTAATTTTACACTCTGTAAAATCATTTCCCCTTGAAAACTCACCAGTTGGGTAAGCCTATTAGTGTTTGAATCGACCAATAGATGGCGCCAGTGGTTTCTTTCGATTTTAATTAACGTCCAAGCTGTGATTTAAGACTCAATTCTGCTGCTGTGCATTCTGCTTCTAGAATTATTTCTTTAGACGCGCTGAAAACAAAAATCAGTCCAGCCATTCGTCGTAGAAACGACGGAAAAGACATTTTATTTAAATAAATAGTGGTTTTCACGATTCTACGGCGATTGGCTTAACCGATTTTGGTTTTCTGAACGTTAAAAGAAAAAAATTTAAGAGAAGAATGCACAGAGGCAGAATTGACTCTGAAATCGCAGTGCAAGTGCCTAAAAGTCCAAAGTATACGGTGGTGCCATCTGTTGCGGCAGCTTCGAACACTAAAGGCCTACCTAACTGAATGGTTTAGGATTTTTTTAAATAAAGGAAGTTGAATAAATTTAAATTTAAAATTCTAAATGGTGATTTTTAAGGTGGTCTGTTTAATATTAGTATAAAGAATTAAATGAAATTCTGTAAATTTTACTATTTTCTATCTTTAAATCTGTTTATTTGCCGGGAAATTTGTAAATAGCTAATTAATGATTGCAGACTTCATTTTTCAAACTTTCTGAGCTCACTGCCAGGTCATGTAGCTCCACTCTATTCATTGAGGAATAATTCTTTAAGTTTGAATTAAGACTTCTTTACATTATTTTGCAACAGACAAGTAAATTTGGAGATATTTTAGCCTTGATAAACCTCGGAAATGAAAACCACATTCATTCATGCCTCTCATTGTCAACAAAAAGCCGTGCGATATTTTAACATAATCTAGTGTACGCTTGAGAAATGACACTCTTGCAGGGCTTTGTGATCTTATAGTGCATTCGGTTTACACAGAGCCTAGAAAAAGTAAACAGAGAGAGGAAAGCTCTGTATTAACAACGCAAGATAAATATCACCATACAACCTTCTTTCCGCTGCTTGACATTCTGAATACGCACTTGACACCATTTCGCGTCGCCGAGGCTGCTTTTAGCACGGCAATTCCCGTCGTTTTTACCGCGCGCAGGCGACACAAATAATCTCGTTTGAAAGCAGTCAGAGGAATTATTGCCATGATTAACAGCACGTGATGCAAAAGCACGCCATAAATCTGCAGGAACGAGTCGCAATTCATTGAGGATTGCGCCTCATTATGAATGCAGTGCATAAATTCAGCACCGATGCAGTTGTGCACGTTTCGAGTAATTACGGCGCGCGCGAGTGCACGCGGCGGCCGGCGGCACTTGACCCCCGGCGCTAACGGCCAAATGGCACGCGACTCGGCGATAATTTGGCTCAGAAACGGTCAACCGCCGGCCGATTCGCGCCCCCTAATTGAATTAATCAGCCGCACACTGATGGTGGTAATGCTGTTTGGCCCGGTGCAAAACACAAACATGGCCGCCTCGGCTGACCTGTCAAGTTCAACCCTGGAAGAAAATCGATGAAGGCGCCAAAAATAATATTTGTCGGTGTGCCGTTGGCCGTCGGCGGTACCTGTGGCGGGACGTCAGTTTTTCTGCCGCCGCATTGTGCTACTGACAACCTAAAAGGGGGAAGGAAGCAGCCGCTGCTCTCGTTCCCACGCAAATCCCGAAGAAACCGAAAAATTGAGATGGGATATGCGAATATCGCCACTCGCGCACGAGTACGTGACCTGTAAAAAGGCTGCGTCCCCGTCAGGATGATGAAAACACCGAGTGGCTAAAACTTTTTGGGAGAACTTTCGCAGCTAGAGCGTAAGTAAGATGTGTGGAGGTGGATTTCCATTTGGGAAGTGGCTTTTTTGCAGCTTTAACTAGAATAAATATGAACATGCAGCTCTCGAGAAATTACTTTTCGCGGCTCACTGAGCTTCATTTAATGCCCGCTTGAGCAAACTGTCTTCAAAAGTCATTTTTCAATTATGAAATTCTTTCTTTATGATGGGACTTTTTTCTAATTTAAACAAAAAAAGATAAGCTGGAAATATATTGACGAATTGCCTTAGGGATAAAGCTTTGGCCTTATAATTCAGCAGATTTCGCAAAAAAACACCACTTTTTTGCGCATTTGTTCAAAATACATGAATTTTTATTGAAGATCAAAAACTCTCATGATGAATGACCAAAAAAGGGATTTTTCAAATAATCATTATAAAAGAAAGAAAATTTTAACTCTAATCGTAATTTTCCAAAATGTCTGATTTTTTGCTCTAAATAATAATTTTTTTGGTTTAAATTAACAAAAATGCAGAAAAACCCAACACTGGTATGTTTTTCCAGCTGTTTTTTGCGCTAAAAATCATTGTTGAATTTTTGCGCATTGCAAAATTGGCGAACCCTGTAATTCAGCTGCTGTGAGTGCTACATCAAAAGTCTTTTCAAATGCGGAATTTTTTGCATTTTTCTCTGACGAGTTTCCCGGAAAAGCCGCTTGAAAAGGTGATTCAAACTTGAAATGGCCAAACTAAAGCTGTATTTAATGACAAATTACTTGGAAAAATTTAAGCTCTAGCACAAGCCGCTACAGTTCTACATTCGATTTTCCCAAACATTTTAAAATGTTATATTATTTGATTCGTCTCACTGTGTAGATTCCAAATATTTCAATTTTTGAAATCCGACCGCTTTTCAAAAATGTGTGGCAATGATTTTAGGCGATGATTTAGCGAAATTATCATATTTTATCAAACACTATCGTATACCGTATTTAATCGAAAAACTCCATATTTTTCGGTCAGTGAATTACTCCCACGCGTAGTTCGTACAATGTAAGAGTTATAAAGGAAGCTTCACTTCACATTCGGCCGAGTTGGCTCTGTCAAACAGTCTTACATTCACTGTCACGATCAGTCTCTTTCACAAACACGCAGCCAGCTTACGCCACAAGGGATCGGCACGAAAAATTATCGAAATTGCTGCGACTGTTTTTGTCCGGTCCGTCTGCCCAGCTGCGTGCTTGAGTCGCGTTGCTTCTAACAACAAAAGGGCTGCTGCAACTTTTTAACAAATGCCGACAGTCGACGTGACAGCTAGACTAATGTATTATTGTCGACGGAGAACATTATTGCCTCGCCAGCCGCGCGCTGGTGACGCAATAAATTGCTTTTTAATCCCACGCACGGCAAATATTGGCGATGTGATCGGCTGCCGCAGCTCAGGTCCATAATTGCAGTTTATGAGGATGATAAAAATGCTGCACGGCATCCCCGGCGCCGCAGCCGCCGCCGCTGCTCCCGGTGGGGCTCTAATTTCGGCAAGTTGGCCAGGGCGTGCGGGCGGTTTAATTGAGAAACTTCCAAGTGGGGACACTTCAAGTCACCGACGGACGAGTTCTTAAAATTTCAAGAGTGCTGAGGTTCGCCGAAATTGCGTGGGGATCTCAAGTGCGAATTCCAGAAATAGGAAACTTTATTCAAAAGTTTTGGTCCCCATAAACACACGCTCCAATTTAATAACCAACGCCATTAACCCCCGTCGCAGTACCTACCCTACAGCAACAGTTATTAGGTGGTCTAACGACACAGAGAATCAATTAAGAAAGCCCCGTGCAGAGGTGCCAAATTGCATATTAATTAACACCAATTCAGCCCACCCAGCAGCAGGTACTTAATAATAACAATAATCCCGGCTCTTGTAAAATCGACGACTACTATGCAATTTCGCGACGTGAAATATTAACCCGCGGGTGCTAACTTATTCATTTCACGCGCGCTCTTACGTGGTGGTGGTGGTGGTGGTACGTACGCGCGGAGAGTGGTGCTTGTACGCGGACAAAAACCACCCCCGCGAACGTTTTCGGCGTTACCTGTCTCGATCCGTGTCGGCGGGCGGCAGTCGCTGCGGTCCGAGTAAATCCTGCTTGCGCCCGGGCAATCGGGCATCAGTTTGGCACCACCATCACCACGAACAAACACACTGAGCACAGAAATCACTCACTCAAGGGCAAAATGCGGTTGCTTGCAGGGACAAAGAGCTAGGCGCAGGCTGCAGCCAGCAGGGTGGAAGTCGGATCGCCACTGGTTGGGCAGAGCGAGCGAGCGAGAGCGGCGGTGCCGAGGCAGGGCCACGGCGCCGCCGGCCCCGCGCAGTCTATTGATCCCGTTCATGTGTGTGTGCCACACTGCCTCGCTCCCCGGCGCATGCATTCGGCAGCCAGCTCCATTCTACACCGCGCCACCCTACAATACTACATTTAATATTAAAAAACAAGCCGCCGCCGCCGCTCGCTCGCCGCCCGTCCGCCTCCTGCCGCCTCTTTTACAACTCGGCCTGCTCAGAAATCGGATCCAATTGTCGAACAATCGCTTTCAACCAGCCAGTCACGCGCTCTACAGATTTCCTTTTTTTATTTATTTATTTATTTTTATTTTTTGCAAATTTCGGTCGATAATTCATTTTGCAAGGGGCGCCGGAAAGAGATGCACGGATTTCCGGTGCTGAAAAAGAAAAAGCGCTGACCTGAATCGAGCTTCAACTGAAAGTGAGGCCAACGCGTGCGACCTTGACCTTTGCCAGCTGCCGAATCGAGTAACTGCGCTCTCGCCCTCGCAGATAAAACTTCGAGTTAAATAATTAGAGACGAGTCGGTTGTCGGTTTCCTTAATTAAAAAATCATGCAGTGGGTGGTTTAAGTTGCTTACACGAGTCTTGTTGAGCAACAAGCGCGCGTGAAGCCTTAAAGCGGCTTGCTTACCGGATTTAAACATGACTCGTAGCCAACAATCTCCACGCTATTATTCCAAACATTTCCTGGAAGGCAAGCAATTTATGCGATAAGTAGAAAGTGGTTAATAGCGTCACTAACGGGATAAACCTTGCTGCTCAAACGTTGATTTAAATTTTCGCGGAATTCGAGAGGTAAACATAAACACGCCAGCACATTACCGATAGCAAGAATCAGGAGAATTTGTCCACGATGGAAAAAATTACGAAACAGCTGGCAGTAAGGAGAGTAAAGATATATAGGAGATAACCGCAAGAGAAAAATAAATAAAAGGAGTCACGCAACAATCAACGATTGGTTTAGCTTTTTTATCACATTTTTGATTAAAAACACATTACTTAATCGTAACATGTCTTTCTCAAATCTGTTACTACATATATTGGGGTGAAATGGTCGCTAGATGGCCTTCTTTGGCACAATTTCTTTCTGATGGCTCATAAAGTGCTGCCCTCGACGGATTGAATGTGTTGCTGAGTGCTCGTCTAATCCTCGTAATTTCCCAGCAATGCATTTGCTTAACAAAAGTTTTTTTCACCACTGGTTTTTACCAATTTCTCTCGCAACATATGAAGATTTCCATTTTTCCACTGTGAAAATCTAAAATTTGCGGGTCGAAGTGGTCTAAAAGATTTTTTAAACTTTAACATTGCAATTTCTACGAAAATTTCTCTCCGAAAATTCTTCAAGTCGAGGTCACGAGGAAATAATTAGAAAATTATTATTATTAGATATTGAGGTGCAGACATTGTCTGCGAGAAACTGGTAAAAATTGCGGGGTTTAAGCAGCCCTGAATTTTTTAAAGCTGAGCGTTGGAATATTTCGGAAAAATTCCCTCTCGGACAGCTTGGGGCCACCTGAATCAGGAACTGTTCCGCCAAATCAAACAATCCGGCAGCTTTTTCGAACGAGTAGTGAGCCATAAATTTGCTGTTTTCATGTGTAATTACTGGCAAGTCCAACGAAGCGGAGAAATCCCTCTTGAGCGTCGCACGGGCGGCAAAACAACATTAAATAATTCACCGACTGGCACTCAATCAAGGGAGCGTACCAACCATCCCTGCTGCCATTCAGTCAACTACTTTGGCCACTATTTGCTCAAGCCGTGCCACTTGCCGATAAATAAATAAACAAGAGCATATATAGCAGAATCGCTGCGTGCGCGTGCCCGCCTGATGAATATTTACAAGCAGAATTAGCCGCTGCTGCCGGCGAAAATTCATTTTGCGGCCAGCACGGCACGAGGCAGCACGAGGGGTGCGCGCAGCGCATCCCCTTGGCCGGCATATTTTTATATTAGGCGCTCATGATGACGATAATGAGCGGCGCTGTTTGTTTGCTTAACGGCCAGCCCCTTTGGAAGTGCGGCGACAAACGACAAACGTGCGTACGGCTGCTAATAGGCTTACTCAAGACTATTTATAGAGGAGACGCGCGCGCGGCCGTTCATTCCGCCATTGGCGAGAGAATGCCAAACTAGTTATTATCCCGAGGATAAGGCTCCCGCTCGTCCTGTTGGATTACAACCCGGGGGTCGCCAGCCTATTTTATCGTCCCCCAACGGTTTTGTGGAAATTGGACGGTGGATTGCCCAATTCGGTTTAATTGAAAAGTGCACGGAAGGAGCTGTCGTGGCGGCGGGTAATGACAGTTATTTACCGTGTAAACGCAGCTTGGACTGACGAGCCTCCATTAGCAATCTTCATTCTTTTCATTCGTCAGATTTTTTTTGTTCCACAACTCGGTCTTTCCAGCGATGAAACTTCCTTTCCCCTTTCATCCGATTCATTCAGAAGTTGTAAAACTGCGGCCTCTCGATCTAGCCGGAAACTTTTCACAGCTGCATGATATCAAATCTAGTTTGCACATGAGATTCTATCCCAAATATAGTTTGGCAGCGGTTCGCTGCCTTTCAGGCCCGGCCATCAAATGTGGCCAAGCTCATCTACACACATTGTGCCCTGGTAGACGCGATCAGGGCTGCGGCACTGGTCAACCGGGCGTAGCGGGAAACGCCTGGTGCGCCCCCTTGATCCAGCCAAAGTTGCAGAGGGTTCGCCAATTTAGCAATGCGCGAGAAACCAGCTGGAAAAAACACTAGTTTTTTAGTTTTCCGCATTTAACTCCAAAAAGTCAGAAACGCCAAAAAAGTTGGAAATTTTATCAAATTACGATGAGTGTTAAAATGTTCAGCTTTTTGGTGAAACCAGTGGTTTTTGTAAAAATCCCTATTTTGGTCATCCATCATGAGAATTTTGATCTTCAATAAAAATGCAGGTGTGAAACTGCAGAAAAAACGCGTAAAAACGTATTTTGCAATGCAGTGTTTTTCCGGTATTTGCAAGCCTTGCAAAGTTGCCCTTTTGTGTACTCTTTTAAACTTCGTGCACATTATATTGAATGTCTTGTACGTTAAAGGCGAAATTAAAAATATAATTTCTCGTTAAAAATCCGTCCAAATAAAATTCTTCGAACCCCTTTCCCGCAGTATTTTGGCCCCAGTCCGGAACTCATTAAAAATGTTTCCCTTTTCCCAGTCATGAGAGCCGGCCGGAGACAACGCCTACTGCCAAAATCCCCTCGCAACAGGAAGGACGCGTAAAATTTTCAGGAATTCCGTCCAATTACCGTTTTATCTTGAGTCTTTGGAGAGATAATATACCAGATGGTCGAATCAGAGTTGCACTCGTCTCCTCCCATCCTCAATTAAGCAAAAATCGACTTAGAGATAACGCGCCGAGTGAAATATCACGCTCGCGAATGCAAGGAGCTGGCCGCGCTCTCCCTTTTTCTAGGGCTCATTTATCTTAGCCCCTTTGCTATTTACGAGATAGGCTTTTTGTTGAGCATTTGTGTCGGGCGGGCCTGCATAACTCTTTCTAATGAAGTCTGCGTACGTGGTCAGTGGGTCGGATTCCTGCACGACTCTATCGGCCGGGAATGGGCGGGGCCAGGGAGCGGCAGTTTCTATTTTACTCGACGGCTGGAATAGCACACTGAAGTGTTTTTTAAACGCTCAGCTCCCTTTTTCCCTGGCAATCTGTCAATCTGCCTGCCAAGCAGGCGCGCAGACAGCTGAAAAATCGGCATTCGATGGCACACTTCAAGTCACTTTGTTTAGTCTAATCCGGATAATTTATCATTCCACTCATACAATGAGACGGATTCGAGAAAGAATTTTGCAGACTGGCAATCATTAATCTGCGGTTGCGCACGGTATTAAATAATCATTAAACAAGTGGTGCTTCTCAAAATGGATATAAATGGAGGCTTAACAGCCGGATCAGTGTTTGCGTGCAACTTTTCCGTTCCGCAGGCTCCACGACTGTGTGCGGAAATGAAAAGTCTGCGTCAGAGTTCAAGAACGCGTGTCACTGCTAGAAGATAATTTACGGAACAAAGTTTTGTTTAAGATTACGCGTCTTCTAGTTGCACGTACGCACTCGCACGTTCAGTGTGAAAAATGTGAGCGTCTCTCTCTCTCTCTCTCATTTCCTTTCTTTCTCATCTGGCAGTGCGATTGCAAAGGCAAATTAATTACACGCGCCACCGCTGTCGTCTCCGGTGCCATAAAGAGGAGCGAGCACAACTGCGCCAGCCCAGAGCGGAGATTAGCGAGTAACTGCAGCCCAGAAAGTTGCAAAATGCGCGCGGAGGCTGAATAATTATTTATGCAACTGACGTGACCCATAAAAATGGAAAGAGCGGCAAAGAGCACGGCCACGAGGCACGGCGAGACAACAAGAACGTGTGTTTGTGCCAGCCGGCCGTTACAATATTCATTTGCAGCCGCACACAGCCCTCTCAGCCCTGGTTGCTGCCCGACAGTGCTGGATTATCGCAGAGCAAGCAACATGTGTAATAATAATATTACCGAACGTGGAAGGCCAATTATACCGACGCTGAATACTAATGGCTCTCGCATCAAGATAATCGCACAGCCGCCGCCGAAACTGCCTCTCTGTCTGGCTTATCTTTATTGGTATGTAGCACGAGACTTGCGCGTCTTTCCTAACAGGGCCGCCGCCGGGAACCTTTCTGGATGTGGAGTACGTTTAAAAAGCCCTGCGCTCGAAGATTTCATCTGACATCGCAGGCTGATTCGGCCCAAAAAAATAATGGCATCACTATCGCCCTAAATCCAGCGTGCGAGTCAAAAGGGGAACTTCATAAATATAGACAAGACGGATGGGACGCGCGAGCTGTAATATTTAACGGCGGAATGCAGTCGATACTCGCCCGAGCCGTAAATCTAACAACGCGAATAAAGCGATTCTCTCCCCTGAAACCAGCCCGCGTTGGCTTGGTGTTGGCTAACAAGATTTCTATCTGCTTGATCTCCCATCCAGTCAATCAGGTGCATTAAGGGCAATTTGCATTGGTGATTAGCATTGGAACGGAGGCGCAAGGCCACTCGATAAAATGATTCCGATTTCTGAATTAGTCCAGGGTCGATTTGATGCGATGGCTGTCAGGTATAATTTTAAATTATACTTGTAATAATTCGAAATAGCTGATTAATTAAATTAATATAGAACTGGAAATACATTTTTGTCAGTGTCAATCGATTCCTGAGGGTCGAATTCGGTTTGGCAGCCTAACACTTCGCAAAATGTTTCACAAGAATGCCGGCAACCAATCAGAAGTTCTTCCATAGACGTAAGATCGAGACAGCAGCGCCAAAGCGACAGCCAGCAGAAGTAGCTTGTCGCTGAATTGTGGTGACTGATCAAAAACCATTAAATTAACGGTTTTTACGTGTCCGTCGATTTTCGGCACGTCTTGTCGAATTGTTGAGCGAGTGATTCGGCTGCCAAAACCATCCGGAATCGATTGGCACCATCAAAAATTGCATTCCAGTGCTACAATAATATCCTGAAAATAGAGAAAATATTTTGTTTTGCTTCTCCGGGGTTGAATTCGATATTCATCCAGCATAAAACATGCATCTTTTGCAGAAAACTCGTGTTGCACGATGAGAAACAGTCTGGCGATTTGTCAACACATATCAGTGACAGCTACGCGTGCCGCTGCAATATTTTTCTGACTTTAATAAAGGCAACAAGGGTATTCCCGTTTGAGAAGAAGGACGAGCCGCATACAGATTTGCCGCAGACACGCACGTGGAGGCGAGAGTGCAGCACGGCCGCGATGACGTTGAGGAAAAAGGGCAAACAACGCGCGAGCACCAAATGTGCTGAACATAAAGAGGAACAAACACGCGAACATTCCGAATCCATATTTGCTGAATGCTCAATAGGCGGATTTGTAGCAGACGGCGCCGGCCCCGTTCTCATGAATGAAACGGATTTTTGGATCAGACTGGCGCACGCTCGCTTTCCCGTCCGATTTGGTGAGTCAACAGTGGACTGATTTAATTTTCCAGGAATCTGCACTGCATCAGAAAACTCCTTGACTGCTGTGCTGGGTACGCTCGTAAAAAGTGCCGATTGCGCCGTAACTGCACAATGACCGGTAATAATATAGTGCAGCTGGCTGAGATAATGCCAAAAGCCGTGAGAGCAACGTTTGCGTCGATCAGAGTACCGCAGCTTTTACGGCGTGCTGCACCGTTGGCGTCGTAAAAGCTGCAGTGCCACTCACTCAGCGGATGGAATCATTCCGCGGTGCAAATATGAAAAATACATACCGCCTGTTGGTAGGTAAACTGTGGTGCAAACTTGACGCCTGATCTAATTACAAACTAACTGAGCAAAGTCAGACGTGTCGCCGCCAAGATCATTCAGCCGAGGCGAGCGGATTACCATAATTCACGTGCTAATCGCCAGTCAAATGAACATAATCTCGGCGGCATTGCTGCTCGCCTAATGAACAAACCTCGTTACTCTCGAGGAAACACCGCAGCGGTAGCTAGGCCTTCTCGGTCCGTCGGGGGATGACGCAAATCCCCGTCGCATTCTTGCCCTCCTTCTAACGCCGAGTGATGTACACACATATCCTTGGAAAGTGCGTGCCAGCAGCACGAGACGGCTTACCCGATCTCGCATTCGCTCAGCGAGTCGCCGCCTATTGATTCGACCGAATTTGAAGGCCTAAGCCCCTCCAGAGTGGAGTGAGTGTTTTTGTGCTTGGACTGTAAAATGTGAGTGAGGATTTTCGCTTCATGAAAAGGTAAATTAGAGCGGGGATTACTTGAGAACGGCAAACAGAAATTGATTAGACTGCGGCACGCCGGCGATCGGATTATATCCAGCATTGACAGCCGGACAAGATGGCAAAATCCGTTGCAAACAGATTGCAGGAAGGGTTAGAGGCGAGGGCCGGGATTGCAAATGCCAAAGGTTACGTTTTGCTGGGAATTTAAACAGTTGACACGCGTATTAAAAGCACTTTCCGCGCCGCCAAACATATTTTGCGCAAAAACTGCCGAGATGAAAAGAGCTCAGAGCGCACCTATCGTGTTTATTAATGAGGAAATTACGCACCAAGCTGTAAACAATCAAGCCTCACTCACAGCTTTGGTAACTAGATTCTCAAGCGGCATCTAATTAGCAAAGCGTCTGCAAAAAAGTTTGAGAGCAACCCCTAACCGGCCTGAGCCGAGCTGTGAACGAAATTAACTCCCGGTCGTTGCGAATAATTTGGGCGAAACAAGTCAAACAAATGACCTCATCAAGAATTCCACGCCTCGGCCTGCTTGGGCGTATGGCGGCGACGTTTCCATGCCCTAACTGATGATGACGACGTGTCGCCAATGAAAAGTGCTCTCCTCAAAGCAGCCGGCAAAATAAATAACTCTCCGGCAGAGGCAACAACGAACGCCGCCTTGCTTTTGTGACTGCTGGCGCTATTCACGCGATGCCGCCCTACCCTTCAAATTTGCATTCGCTCTTCTCCAGATTCATTTGGACCATCTTCAGAGCGCAAAAAAAAAAATAAAAAAATACAGCCATTGGCACCCGGGGAGATGAAAGTAAAGTACTTTTATCGAATCGACTTGGTTCCCCGAATACATTAAAGTTTTCCAATTCGGTGCAAGAAGCAACAACTGATGGTTTCTCGAAAGGGAGAACTGTTGAAAGCATGCTAAGAAATAACTTTTTCAGAGGACCAGAATACAACTCTTTCTCCGAATCAACTCTGAAAACTAGCAATGAACGAAATTTGTAATAGCTTTGAGGGGAATTGCGGGGAAATTCTCTGTCACTCATCTTTAAGTGTGCTTTATGCAACTGGCAGTATCAGATAATTAAGCCCGGATGTTTATTTTTAACATCCAGCATCCATCTACCTTTTTTTGGCGTTGGGCAAACATACACGCTTGTTTATTTTCACGGCCGCTGCGGGAGCGAGCAAGCTTTGTGTGTATGTATATGTATCAGCAAACAATTCGCACGGAGGCGTGTGCACGGGTGCACGCGGATTTGCTCAGCGTTTTTTGAGGAAAACTGGCGGACAAACAAAGCAGCTGCAGGGCCGGATTTAATAAATGCCGCGCGCGGCCGAGCCATTAAATCCACGAAAACGTACGTGCGTGCCGAGTGCGCGGAGACCCGTTTTCGGTGGTTTTGATGATGTTGGCGCGCCGCACACTCAGACGCGCGAGTTCCTTTTGACGATTGTGTGTTTATCCGGCGGAATGAACCTGTTTGCGTCGACTGCGACGCTACGGAAATCGTTTCGGGGATACAGGCTTGATTTAATGCGCTTCCTCAGGCGCTGTAAAATGATTGCACTGCGAAAGACGAAGATCATGACTGTGTTCTTTTACGGTTTGTATTTTGGCCGAATAAGTGTGATTTTTTTCTGAGCAGAAGAGTAAAAGTAGAGCATTACAGGCCAAGAATTAGGAACAGCGCTGTCTATTTTTTTAAATTTGGCAGCAGTTTATCTTTAAAATGCGAAATAGTGACAGAATGACCGAGGAACAGTTAAATTTCAGATTTTAACTAACATTTCAATGAATTTCAATGAACGCTTGATTTTATTCCCTCTCATTGCGATCTATCCAATGGTGCGCGAACTTTTGGGAAAATTTCCTTAAATTGTGAAATAATCGTGATTTGACATTAAAGAGACGGTTCTTGATTAGCATTCAAGCTGATTTTCTCAAAAATGGGAATTTTTTAGCGTTTTCTTAACTTTTAGATAATTTAACGGATATTTCTCAAATTTTCCATTTGCTTTACTTTAAAATTAGTCCATCCAAAAAGGACTAAACTAAACTAGATGAACACGATCAAAAAGAGAAGTTACAGTTACAAAATGTCGCTACATGCCCTGCGATCAATACAGCTCTTTCTTTACAAAAAAATATAAGCCCAAAATAACATCCTTAAAAAATCCAGCAGGGCAATTCTGCTTTTTACATCAAGTAAATTCTGTTTGGCTCAAAAGGAAGGTTGGAAAATAACAAAAGAGAATTTATATATGCTACTCAGTGGAGAATTCTAAGGATGGAAGTCTTGAAAAGAAAATTCCCGGCGTTTAATTATTATTTTACTACATAAAATTTTCCATTTAATCACGTTTAATAGCTTCCAACTACACTTGAATTTAGTCCTTTCTCTAATTGAGCTGAAGCCCCAGCGTGCTTTTCTATGCTCTATTATGCACGTACCGATTCTCTCGAGCCGGTCATTCACCAGTTCTGAACATATTATGTCGTCCGCCCCATTGTCTCGCGCACCGCGGCGCCTTCCAAGTGATTCCGCTTAATGAATTGCACCGAGCTCTGCTCCTTCCTGCTTTTATGAATTCCTTGGCTCCGCTTTAATGGCTCCGACTGAAACAAGTGTGCCACGCTCGTCCAAACTGCTGCTAGCTTCATTGCGCCTGGTCTATTAAATGCCGTACGCCTGCCGATTTTTCCATCACCGCTCTGACACACTTTCCGCACGAGCCGTCTGCACCATCTGCATATATCCAGCAGAGTTTCTTAATCTCAGGAAACGTTTTTCTTTTCAATTTGCAAATGTTTCGTGCAGCCACGACATGGAACAAAAAAAACACAATTCATCTCATAACCCGCAGAAGTCGTGAGTTGGCCTTTCAGTCCAGCGGTTTGATGCTGGTGGTAGCCGGGCATTGTTATGTGCGGCACACATTCCGCGCGTATTTATTGCCACGTGGCTGCTTTTCTATTTTATTGTTCCTTCTGCAGCCGGGGAAAATGCGAGCTAGCTGCAAAAAAACTCGCTTGGCAGACTCATTGTCGGAGCGCTGACTTATTCCACTTGTGCCCTTGTTCTTTGTTACGGAAATGAAGCTCATGCAGTGGCGCGCGCGGCGCGGGGCGCCTCCTTTTCTCTAATAAGTAGCTGCTACAATGCCCTCCGGAGAACAACACTAACTTTTCTCGCAGATGGCGAACAATTTGATACACCAGATGAACGCGAACGCTCTTTGTTTCGTTGCGAGCTTTTTCCTCCACTTGTCCGAAATCGTCTTAGCAAGAGCATTGTTCACATGAAAAGACCGTTTTCTTTTATCAGACACGGTGAGACTGTGTAATTGAGGATTTTTATGCGTTGCAGCCTCATAAAAACAAAAAAGTGATTAAGTTAAATTGTAACGGACAATAGTTGAACAAAGTTTTCGCCCAGCATTTATGAACTTAAATTTTCCCGCTACGATCTTGTCGGTCGGTGGCCGAGAAGGTGCTAAATAAATTAGGTCTGCGCGCAGAAGGGGTAAGGCTCGTTAACTGCAAAACCACCGTCGTCTCGAGGTTGTCGGCTGCCAGAGAGTTTTAAGCAAGCACCGAAGTCTGGAACAAACGCGCAGGTTTTCTCCCACTAACGTTGTTACGCGGGCGAAAAAGTCGTGGGGCGTACGGAATGGCTGCCGCAGGAAAGCGTTTGTGCCAGAATCGCAGTTTCATCTCGTTTTAAGTGACGACGCTGGCAACGGCAACACCTTCGAATGCAACGACCGGATGAACGCGGGCTGAGTTGCAAGAGCAAGCAGTGAGCCGAGGCGCTCTTCGAATTCGAGATGAGGAATCGGGAGATACCGCGCCCTTTTGCTGACTCAGACGTCTGACTCAGTCAGAGAAGCAGCGAATCCGAGCGTGAACGTCGTGTAATTAACATTGTTTGCTGCCGAACATTCGAAACTTGTGTTTTGTAAACAATGGAAACCAAACATTTTAAGCAAAGCAGGGAAACTTGCTGATGTAGAATAGGAATTATGTGTTAACACCTCTTGGTACGATATTCCAGTGAATTCTTTGTAATTCAAAGCAGAAAATTTGCAGCCTCTCCTGGGGCCATAGGAAAATACATTTAATGGCCCTGCGGTGGAGTGTTCGGGGTGTGGTTTTAGGGCTCATTCGCGTCTCCATTCGCTGACACCGCATCCAAAATAGAGGAACAGGCTTTTCTCATGTAGCAACGAAAACAGTGCGGGCGCAAAAGCTCCCAGAGCACCTTTGACAGACCCGGATTTTATCCAATGGCATCGTTTTTTTTTGCAAGAGGAGGAAAATAAATCCATCCTGCGTGGACGATTAAATTGAAAGATGAGAAACTCGTGGGAATCTAATATAAATATATGACGATTGGGTTGGCTTCCATGTTTCCAATTGAAATTTATTCGAAGCGCTCGCTTTGCAATTTACGATGACGAGGCAGACATGTTGAAGCGTACATATCTCCATGAGAAAATAAAGAAGAGCATAGCGCCGCTCTCACGTCTTGGCAAAGTTTATTTCACGTGCGCGCGTTCTTTCCAGTCCATTATGCAAATATCTTTTATTAACTGCCTGCTCTTGCCATTTTCAGCTTGTAGAAAAGTTGGAAGAGCAATAAATTAGGCTGCAAGCAAAGTGAAACTGCGCCTGGATTAAGCATAAATTATGAAAAATGCAGGTCATGTAGATGCAGCAAAGTCTTGCGTTTTGCCAGCACGTCCGTCTTCTCTTACCAGAGTAAATTTAGTATTGCATTACTCACTAACTCTGAATAAGTTTCATTTTATACCCTCCGGGGTTGCTCTCTGCATGCTAAAGTTGGCGATTTCAAAACTTTGCAATCAGGGAAGCCTAAAATTGCATGTTTACTTTCAAACAGATGCTGCGCGTTTCCTGTTTACTTCCTTCAAAGGCGAAGATCTATTTCACGTAGCGGAGGACCACTGGGCAATCAGAACGTCCGCTTCCTCCGCCACGTAAAATAGATCGCTGAAAAGTCATAAAGGGAAGAGGAAACTTGAGTTAAAAAAGTCGCGGCCCTCTCATCGATCACACGTCACTGGTCAAGCACCGAGGGAGCAATAATTTCAGCGTGCGCGCATCAGGTTGAAGAGCATCGATGCCGATTCGAGCTTGCCGAGCAAAAACTCAATTAAAGGCCAACAGCAGCAGTTGGGCCGGTGTGTGCCACCATAAAACATAACAAGGCGACGACGCAGACACTAGCCGGACTGGGCCGGGCCGCGGGGGGTGGGCACTGAAACAAAATGCTCCCACGAGCCGAGAGAGAGAGAGAGAGAGAGAGAGAGAGAGGGATGCGCGCTCTCGCCCGCGTACATACATATTTTATTTGCAGACATTGCGGACGTGACGCAAAACACTGCCGGCGGCGCGACGATAAATTATTTCATTATTGGCCTTGTACGCCCAGCCCGTGCGAGCACGCGCGTTTTCAGTTCAAATTAGCAGTGACCCGCAGTGTGTCGGTATGTGAGTGTGCTGATGGGAAAAAATAATGACGCCCGCCGAGCTGCCAGCCTGGTTGGCATTGCTAATGCGCGGCGCCGCAGCCGCCAACGTGGCGAATTCCAGCCTTTTATTAGGCCGATTAGCTTGTCTTGTACCACTTCGCGTGCGCATACTTATTGGAATGGGAAAAATTCTCGTCTGTTCTGTGTCGCGCGCAATTTGCATCTTGAGGAAATTTCTGCGTGAGCTATGCAACTTGCGCAACACTCTCGTGTAAGAAATTTGCCTACATTGCAAATTTGAAGCTCTCGTTCTCTTTTCCAGCAACTGTAAGTTTTGTTAAGACTGCAATTTAATTTCAATGAGCAGTTGCAACACACACGGCTTGTTAATTCATTTAACTAGCTGATGTCGAGACGCTGTGCTGCAACTTGCACCGCTTTATTACACTAATTTTCTCAGCTCTGCTCTGAAAGTACACGATATTGCTTCAAAGCGCATCACAAACTCTTCTCAAGAGCCTTATTGCCAGAGTCAAAAGATGTAAATACGCTTCTGACATGTATTACGAGTTTGCCAAGTTTGCACAACAGGATGTTGTGGAAAAGCACATTGCGCGGTTGGCTTTGCAATTACGGAAGTGGATGGATTCATTTGCGAAAAGCACACTGTTTCGCGGTATAAGTTTTCCATAAGCGACAGCGTAATAAGATTAACTCCTGCTAATTTGTTGTTGACGTATCATGCTTCTCTTAGTATCCAAACTATCCAACGCATTAAAGGAGATGAAATGTGGATAGACTTTTGTAATTACAAATTTGCATTGAAAGCAGAAAAGTTTGAAACAAACAGCAGCAGATGAAATTCGTGAACTAATTTTACGTAAACATTGGTTTTTCTCACTATCATCATAGAGAGTTTAAAATTAGAATAAATTGTAGTCAAAATAAAAATTAAAACTCTGCTAAAAGCGCGATTTTCCCAGACTTTTCCGTTGGAAAGTTTTTAGAAAAATCAACAACCTTTCCAAAAGTAAAAAATTGCCGAGCATATTCCAAAAATGTAACGTTAAATTAAATCCGACCAATTTCCACGTTTGAAATTCGTTAAAAATTAAATTGTGTCTAAAGAAGCTTCATAATCATGGGAGTTATAGTCATCTTTTATCAAACACTGTCAAAGTGTACCGAAAAAACACATAATTTCTCCTTTTTTTTTGTCTGGCTGGCTGAATAATTTGCACAACGCCTCTTTCGAAAAGCAGTTAGTTTGGAACTTGTCGCGATGCGTCTTCGCCGGGACGCAAAACCAGACTCCACGTGCGGTTCCGAAAGTAAATTAGACATTCGTCGGCGGCGGGCGGCAGTTGGCGTTGTTGTTCGTGTAAATAGCAACCACTTTGGCGTCGGATTCGGCCGGCAACAGCAACACCCATGTCCTCGTTTCGGTTGGCTAATTTTATCCGTCGAAAATTAGCCGCTCGTCACAAGTGGCCTGCCAAATTGCTCGCATTTCTCCGCCCGCTTGACGGCGGATGCCTTTTTCTCCCTGAGCATGACGGTCTCACTCAGTGGAAAGAAACAAACAAGCCGACCCGAGTGCTTGGCAGTAAAAGGGGTAGAGGGTGCGGGCCACGGTAATTATTTTTAAACGCGCAAGAGCCAGATTTTCATATTAAGCTCTGCCCGCACGGTTTGAATGGAAAGCGAACATTATTGTTGAGCTCAGGGCAATTTTGGTTCGACAAAGGGACAAAGCGCTCGAAATTATTTGTAATTGAAAAGCTTCTGTCAATTAGTTTAGCGTTGGAACTGTCAACAAATCCTGCAAAAAAGGAAATAAACAAACATCAAACGAAATGGCATGTCGATTTTTCAATGACTGATTTGTTTGTCTTATTTTTTGCCACTCAAGTGACCTTTAAAATTTATATTGCTGTTGCCATGGTGATCACGTATGATGTTATTTTATTGGAAATCGGGGAATTTAAAAAATGCCAAGGCTCGAACTAGGCTAGGCAGCCCAAATCCCTTGATCGACAATTCGCCACGACGTACCGAATGTCGGTGGAAACGTAAAAACCGACAAAATAACATTTCCGCCGACTTTCGGCACGTTGTGTCGAATTTTTTACCTTAAAACTCAGGAGGAAGCTCTCGCTGGTTAAATTTGTTTAGAATTTATGCAAAATTAAATCAGCCAGGGTTAATGATAATGGACCTGGGGTACTTGACGTTTTAGTCTGACCTCGAGATACAGAAGCAGTGTATGCAAAAAGAGATGGGAGACGAGCCCTTTGCCATTTGGTGCTGATTAATCTGGCGGCAGCGCTGGTGGCTGGCCGCACGGTGCTTAATCAGGCCAGGATTATGATGCCTCGAGGGCTCCTTGGTGGCCGATGCAATCGTCCCTCCGGTTCAAAGACTCGCCGCCTCACACAAAAGCATCAATTGCTCTAATGGATCTTAAGGTCCGTAATAACAAAGAACGCGCGCGCGGCCTTTAATGAAGCGCCCTCCACGGCGCAAAATCAAACACGGCGCTTTTAAATTGTAATTTGCGACTGTGCAGCGCGAGATAATCAAATGAGTTATGCGCGACGCCTCGAATATTTGTCGTTTGACTGCATCGACACACAACTCCTGCCGCGCGCGCCGCTAATGAATGCGAATGTGCGATTTACATTCACGCGGGAATAAAATTTCATTAAATGATCGTGCTGTCGATATGATATACGCGTTCCTGTTCATTCACGCTGCAGGTTGGCTTGTGTGCAGTGAGTGTGGATTTGCTTTTTCCAATATCAAATCACGCCAGAGTACACGTCAATATATACAGCCGTAAATAATCACCGCCCGAGAAAAATCATTTCCTGACGAGGAATACAGCAAATTGAAAAAGTTTTTATGCTTTATTCAGTCTGGTGTATATCAAGAATTTAATACGACACTATATTAAATATCAGATTCGATTATAAGGCAATTCCCATTTGAAAAATGTCAAACAACATGATATTTTCATGGGAGTTCATTTCGTCTTTTTTATTTCAATTTTATAAGCTACACGAAGACCTGGGAGCGATAAATTTAATGGTACCTTGGCCAATCAGAGCACCGCTCTTTTCTCTGATTGGTCACTAACGTTCTTATTCGAATAAATAACCATCAAAGCAACGGTTTTTACGTTTTTACCGATTTTCTGCGCCTCTTGTCGAATTGTCGACCGAGTGATTCGGCTGTTTGACCTAATTCGACTAAATAGAAACCCTTCTAGACGACCTGTGTTAGAATAACTCCGTCCGCACAATGACTGAACTCAAACTGAACCTCTCAACGTCACGAATTCTCAAGAGCAACTTGAGCGTGAACAAATTCCTGCGGCGAGTGTGTGTTTCACCGCCGTTTATCTGCATGAGAATGTGTGTCAGACGCGGGCAGAGAAGGAGTATTTTCGCGGGCAGTGCGATATCGGGCACTTTATTTCAGGTTTAATTACATCTGGGCGTCATTAATCATGCGGCGGGGAGCGAATTCCTGTGTCAGCGGCAGAGCAGGAATCGAGCGCGCGCGAGCGAGCGGCCAGATAGGCGTTTCCCCGGCACATTCACGCCCGATTTCTTTCCACGCACCGTTCCTTCCTTCCAATTGATCGCTAACAATATCCTTCCTCGCTTCGGCCCGTTATATTGGCATTTTTCCGCACCCCTAGCTTCGCACCTGTACTCACTGCCGGGGTGAAAGGAAAATTTAGTGCGGCGTGTTTTGTCTCGGCCGGCATTAGACCCTAATCAGCACTCGCAGCGGGCGATGCCAAATTAGAATTTATTTGCGGTGTGTGACCGAATTTCGGCCAGGCCGCACGCCGAGCACCGAGGTATTTTCATAATGCTCCCGCTGACTTTATTGGCTGAAATTTCGGGATGCTCTCTTCTTCTCGCCAGCTCACTGCCTGCCGAGGCGGATATTCCTCTCTCTCTCTCTCTCTCTCCGACGCTCTTCCTCCGCTGTCAATCGATTATCTCGCGCTGTGCTGCTGTTTTGTGCTTCGCAGCAGGCCCACCCCCTTTGCCAGTGTATCTTCCGCCGACAAAAAACACGGATAGGTCAGAAAAACGAACGGACGCGATAGTCCAATTACATATCAGCGCTAATTTGGCACAATTTTGTCAGAGTCAATTATTTTGAAGCTCTCGCAGAGACGCAGAAAGCCTTTTTTCTGTGCCAATTGATTCCTCATTGTGAGAATCGAATTAGGGTAGGCAGCCAAATTTTTCGGTCGGAAATTCTCCACGACGTGCCGGAAATCGGCCGAAACGTAAAAACAGTAGTTGCTTTTTAGCGGTTTTTGGTAATCAGTGCCTCAAGAACACCACTAACCAATCAAAAAAGGATTGGTTCTCTGATTGGCCAGATCGAGACAGCAGCGCCACAGTGAGAGTCAGTGCAAGCAACAAGACAAGTCAGCGAATAGCCTTTTTGCTTCTATTGGCTGTCACTGTGGCGCTGCTGTCTCGATCTGGCCAATCAGAGAGAACCACTCCCTGCTCTGATTGGTCGCCGGTGTTCTTGTGGCACTTTTTGCAAGGTTCAGACCAAATACCGCTTAAGTAACGTTTTTTTTTTCAGCCAAATTTCAGCATGACGTTTTCATTTGTCAACTGGTCCAATCCGACCCTCAGAAAATAACAAAAAATTACATTTTTAGACCATTTGAAGATATTTTGAGAGTTATAGCAATTATTCACCGGCCAAAATGGTGAATTCAAACATTTACAGAGGGTGCTTGTTCTAAAATTAGCTTTGCATATATATAACCGATATTGATCGCTTATGCAGCAGAGTTGCTAATTACGCGACCGGAATAATGAGTGTATATTTTGGGGTCGGGTTAGAGTGGAATTGCAGCAAAAATGGGCTATAGCGCGCTGTTCATTCATCAAGGCACAGGAAGGAAGAGGATTTTTACAGCCCTATTGTTACACGCGCGCGCGCGCGTTATGCGGCCGGGGCGCAGAAAGAGTTGTAAAAAAGTTCTTAAAAAGTATTTTACGAGTTGCTGCAACGGAACGTTCGGGTAGGGTAATGCCAAGGTCCATTATTATTCACGCTATGCAAATAAAATCATCTTTCAGCGTCCGTGTTTTCCTGTCTAGCAAGCTTGAACTATATTTCAATTTGTTAGCTCGTGGGGCTGCGGAGAGGAGAACAATTGCCGAGGCCGCAGCCTCGACCGTTTTGTTTGAATTCCAACTGCGCGCATGAATTACGAAACTCTTTGATTTTCTAGTTTGGTGTGTCAATTAATTGGAAATTTCCTTTCAGGCAAAGTTGGAGGCGGTGAATGAATAGGTCTTTTTCAGGCAAAGAAATAGGAAAAAAGTGGAGGACACATCAAAGGTGACGAAAACGCGGGGCAAACGTGACGAAAATCTTCTCAGAGTTTCATCAGCGGGAAAAACGTTGGAGATTCAATCAGAGCGTTTACGGCATTGTTTAGAAAAACGTGCTGCAGGCGGAAAAAGACGGTCGCGTGTTTTTCAGCCGGCGTCTTCTTCGCTCCTCCGTTTGCAGTTTGGTCGCATGAAAAGTTATCTTGGCAAATTTTTTCCCACGCGCGTGGAGCGCGCACAAAAGGAGATATGTAATGTGCGTCGGCCGCCTCCGAAGCTGCAATTTCCCAGACAATGCAGAGTGAACGCCTGGGCGAAATGCGTTGCTTGCTTTTTCCAGCAGAAGCGGCGGCGCCTGGCCCAATGCAAATGGCGCGATAAAACTTTCCTTATTTTACGCAAAACAGCTGAAAGCGATTTTCCTCTCCGCCAGAGGGAGAATTTGGTGCCCCGCTATGGCTGATTGCATGGCGCGACGAACGCAACAAACACACCGCGACTCCTCCCCTACGGGTGGTTAATATTAATTAACCGAGATAGACTGTCTTTTATGATGGACGCTGATATGTTTAATTTTCCTGCTTGATTGATGGCTTCTGGAGGAGCCAAAAGTGTTGCTGGCGTGCACGAGACGCCCGGTGTGCATAATACACACTCACTGCTTCGATTGTGCTGAGTGAGAGAGAGGTACCGCGCGCCGAGAGGACACTTTGTCATGTATTGAGCGGTCATGAAAATGACAAATTGCCTCTCCTTCTTTAAAAGCGGAACATTAACGGCAATAAATTGGCATTGGAGACTTGATTCGACTGGATGCGATTTTTCAACGCAGAGAAAGGGAAGAAATCACAAACTAGAAAATGGCGGTGTTGCTAAATCGATATAGAATTCCCTCAAGGCACAACAAACAAAAATTTGCAGACACTCCTTTACTGTAAGATAAGCACATATCAATTTGATCGTGCCCTGAGAGGAGTATAGAGAGCGCGAATGTTTTTGTTCGCCGGCCGGATCAAAGTGGAGCGGAAGGCTGTGTCCACTTGATAGCAAACAGGACGAGCCACCTAGTTGCTCTTTGCTCTCTCAGAAATAGAATATAACGCTGGAGTGACTGGCCATGGTCGTATAGACCAGGAATTGCCCTGAGCGTGACTCTGGCATGCAACACGGCGCGAGCACAGGATGAAACGGGGTCAACGCGAGGCGCAAGAGAAGACGGATGACGAAGGGAAATTGAGAATTCCCTTCGGGACGAGGCATTAGCCATTAGCCGCGTGTGTGTGAGGCAATGTGCACCATGATAAGGTAGCTGCATGATTATTCGCAGGCCTTCCGTGTTATCTCCGTCAAGCAAAAAAGCTTTCAGTACATACTCTTCTATTCTTGCTCTGCAACACTTCGACGTTTCATGGTAAAAACCTATTTGTTCAACTGCAAACACGGGAAAAGCAATTTCCCGGCTGCTTGCAACACCCGCTTCAATAAAAACGCGATGAATAAATTAACTTTGCAAATTGAATTTCTCTCAGATCGCCTTTTACAAGAACTAATTAGTTGCAACATCGGAGTGTTACAAAATGAAGCGATGAAAATCTAAAAACAAAGTTGCGCAATGGAATTTTATTTAATTTAATTGACGGGAACGTGTATGGAAACCAGTACTTTGAAGGTTTTTGGTCTGAACCAATCAGAGAGAAAGGCGCGGTTCTCTGATTGGACGTTACGCTGTCCTAAAATCGAGACAGCAGCGCCACAGTGACAGCCTTCGGAAGTGAGTCATGCCTTTGCTGCTTTGTCGTTGTGGCGCTGCTGTCTCGATCTTAAGCCAACGCAACGTCCAATCAGAGGACCCCTCCCTTCTCTGATTGGTCGACGACGTTCTCGCGGCTAAATTCAAGCCAAAAAGTAACTGTGTTTACGTTTATACTGATTTTCAGCACGTCGCGTCGAATTTTCGGCTACGTAACCTAATTTAACTCTCAGGAATATTAGCTGGCCTCCAGATAAATGAAAGGAAGCTAACTTGAAAGATTTACTTTATTAAATATAGAGGGGATTTGAGCGCGGGGAGCATAATGAGTAAACCGCATCTCATATCCTGTGAACTTCCAGAGTGCATTAAAACGATTAAAAGTGCGCATTCCCGGGGTGGCGCGAGTGGCGGAAGAAAAGAGCTACTCGCGCTAATCCCGTTCTGAGCCACCCACTTGGGAGAGCGGATCCGTAGTTTGCGGCGAGCATAATTCTCCGCTCCACTGCATTCGGGCCATTTTTGCTGGCACATTAAAGTCGCGAGCGAGTTCCCCCTGGACGATTCACTTCGCCCGCATCTTCTTACTCTCCGCAAAACACAAAGCAACGAGAGCGAATCGGAACTTTTTGCTCTAACCAGTTGCTGCAGCTACAAGTTGGCTTGAATTATTACAACCGACACTTTTTCTGCTACCCTCGCGTCGAGTGGAAGTAGCAGTTCCCTTATTTACATATTTCAATTATATCCCTCCCAGTGGAGTCGAGTGCGCCTCTGCATTTACTGCAGATATAAGCATCAAACTTTGCGTGCCCGTGGAAATACGAGTCCAGGGACGCGGACGCAAAATTTGCAAAACAAATATTTGCATTCCCAATAGCGCGATTTTGCTGAAAGCTGAAAATTTTCATAATAATTCACCTGTAAAGCAGATACATATATTCGGTTTTAAGTTAGCAAAAATATCCTGACGCGTCGGTTTTGTTGAAATGGACAGAGATTATGAACAAAATACAAACGAGGCAGACAGATTTTAATGTTTCGCAAAATGCGAATGGAATAATCCGTCTGCCTCGTCAAGCCGAGTACTCACCGAACCGAAGGCAAATCAAGCCCACCAGGCTGGCTGAAGGCTACTTACCTGGAATCAGAAAGATCAAAATTAGTTCAGTGCACAGAAACGCCCGTTAAACGCAATAACTTATTTCCCTTGGGTAAATATCAAACATGCGCTCCGAGTCATTGTAAAACTTTCCCTCACGGAAAATAGATTTGATGAAAGTTATGAAACTCGCGACGACAAGCAAGAAGAGTATTACTTTCGACGTTGCTCAACAATTTTCGTGACCAATATAGGGAGCACCATTTCATGTTATCGTATAATTATTACGCAAACATCAACTACTGCAGGATCATACTATAGCGTCTGCATTTCGCAGGGCTCCGCATCTGACTATCAAATAAGTACGAAGCACAAAGACTGGCGCGAACACAATTTCGCAATTAGTCCGGCGCGCTCCTGCGGATGCACAGCTCTGCAATTACTCGCAACGATGACGGCACAACACGTACACAAAGTCATACAAGTGTGTTCGCGATGCTCTAATGCCGGTTACACGGCTTCTGCTGGATGATAAATATATTGCATTTGCTTTGCAACTGTAAATATCATAGGACAACAAGAAATTCCCGTGAGTATTTCTGCAGCTCCAAGTATGCTGTTTTCTAGTCATGCTTTGTGGCAGCAGTTTTTGTTAAGGCTAATTAATTTTTATGGACAAAGGATGGCTTGTGAATTTTTCTGAGGGAGGGTTTGCAAGATTTAGTCTCTTGTTTCCTCTTTTAAAGTGGATTAAATGGCGACAATTGAAATTTATTTGAATTTTTGGATGCAATAAACAGATGATCGATAAACAATTTGTTCTACAATTTGCATCATTAAAAAAAGAGCCTTGCTACAGTGAAATGTTAAAATTTTCAAATTTTCTCCAAAATTTGCAGCGCTCGACCACACTTTCTTGGCAGATTTCGATTCCTCTCGTCGAGATCTGTCCAACAGCGTATGAAATCTTCCGGGGAAACTCTTTGTTGTGAAATAAAATAGGATTTCAAGTAAGGAGAGAGTTTGAAAAGCATTCTAACTTTGCAGCCACTGTTCTCAAAAATTTAGGTCAATTTTGGCTTCAACTGAATCCAAAGGGATGATTTCATGCATTGGCAATAAGGAATTTCCACGATTTTGCAGTGTCAAAAAATAAAAAATTTGTTGCTTGGCAGTGAGAAAAGTCGGAAATGTCCAACGATCGATAATTCATGTCCCCTACGAAGCCGAAACAGTCACTGAACGTGCTATTTATATTTTGTTTCAGCTCAAAATTTCCCTTATCCTTGCCAAGCTTGAAGCCATTGGACAATTTAAATTCGATCCTTTGTCAGAATAGCATCATTTCATTAAAATCCCCTCATCTCGGCTGCTTCTAATAGGCATTTCAACTACAGCGCTGTATGAGATTTCGCATCTAATTCGCCGCACATTCAACCCAATAAAGCGCTGGTGCCAGGGTCTATTTAGAAGTCTGCTCTTCCAGTCCACTTTGCGACGGAGGATAAGGGAATGGCGTTTACTTAGAGGACCGACTAATGCCCTCCGATGGCTTAATCAACGAATCAATTATTCAGAGAGCGGATTGGATGCGAGAGAGCGAGCGAGCGAGCGAGCGAAAATAGCAATTTCGCGCAACTCAAGAGCGAAATCCGTCGTTGGTATAAACGCGCGTCAACATGGCGATGCGCCCCCTTTATTAATTTTGCACAGGCTGCTGTTCTGCAAGCACTTGAGTGCATCTATCCACCGACCAGCTTGACTGTCTGACTGACTGATTGCTCCGTGACCTAATTGCGGCCTCGACGGGGCGCGTGTAATGAATGCATTCATTCATTCTCGCCGTTTGCATCGTCCGGCACGTCTCGCTATACTCTCTGTCAGCGTTTCTAGTGTGGAATTCCCAGTAAAATGCTGCTTGCAAGTGTTTCTCCGGCAAACGGCACAGTTAAATCTGGCGAGCGGCTTTTTGAAATGCTGATTAAACCAGACCTGACCAGCGTAACAAGAGGAAATAGATGGCAGATGGCAAACAGTGCATGTCCTGGAATAGCGACTCCACAAAACCGACCAGCTAGGCTCTACAGGATGGTGATGTAGAGTGTAAACTCCGGTCTAGTTTGAAACAGTGCTCTGGCCTGGTTATCATTTGGTTGGATAGTGTGCAAATCATCGGAATTATAGCAACAGCAGTATGTTTTACGTTTGGAATAAAGGTATTGCAGGCTCAATTCACAAGGGATAAGCGCCGAAAATTGTAGTGTTTTTTGCTACCATTCAATAATGTTTTATAAAAAATTCAATTTGCCTAAATTTGAACCAAGCCACCGTAATTTTTAGGAAATTTTTTTCCAATTTTCAAGCCACCACAATTTCTGAAAAATTGGTCGGAATACATTAAACTTTACATTTCTAGAAGGTCATTTTATTCAGGAGACTTCAATTATTCTGTTTGTAGAGCTAAATTAAAAAAACTGCCCAAAATGTTTTACTAATTATGCCCAACAACTTTACCACGGTGGTGACCTTTTTTGTAGGTCAAAGGTGCCTAAACGTGGAGTTAATAATTTGAAAAATTCCGCATATCGAAGGGAACAATATTTTCCAAATTTGAAATGGCCAAAATGTACGTCATGTAATAGAGAATGATATATAAAAAATGGCGAAAAGCTCCTGAAGCCCCGGGAACGGATTTTTGGGTGAATTTATCTAGACCAAGAGTCAATTTATAAAAATGATTTTCCAAGAAATTGGAGAGAGGGTTTTTTTCCAGAATAAATTATAAATAGCGAAATTTCCTCACCTTTCAGAATTCTTTCCGACTAATAAAGCCAAACTCGTACCCCTTATGAATTTCGATATTTTTTTTTTCAAATCAGAAATCAAATCAAAATATGGAACTTCCATGGTATTAAATGAACAAATCGTGCATTCGTTCCCATTTGAACGAGTAGCAGATGAGAATAAAAATTCTCGCACTGACTATGTGCCCTAATTTTTCGCTCGCAGATTTCGGTGCGTCTTGAGGGAAATTAGCGTTAGTTGATAGCAGAGCGCGGCTTTATAGCGGTGCAAATTCTGTCGTTCCATTATACCATCCCGGGTGGATTGGTAGAAGGTAATTAAAACACCTGCCAGCATTGATTGAGCGTACCAAATTATAACTGCTATCGGCCGAATTGTGTGCTCCAATTCCAGCGACAGGGGTTTTGCAGTTTCGCTGAGTTATCACCGCATTCGATATTTCGCCAGATGCTATTGCGTACGTTAACCGGCAATTCGCTCTGCGCCTCGTCGCATTATGGGCGCTGTTGTGCACCTCACGCACGATCATTCGCCGTACGTAATGGCCCACTATGCCGGAGCCGAGCCGGCGGCAGACAAAAACAAAAACGGCCTGCGCGTTTATAAATCGCAAGGGCGGAGTTTTCTAAAATTGGACTTGCGGTGAGCGCGGCAAAAACGCACACGGCCATGTGCGAATACCATTAATAAGCAGCGGCAATGCCGCTGCGGAGCGCGCGCGGCAGACCATATTTTGCGAAAGCGAACTTTGCTACTCGCACAGACGTGAAATCCCTTTATGTATAATTATTTTTGCGAGCCGCGCAACCGTAATAACCAACCGCAACCGGGTACTCTGGCCGGCGGCGGCAGGCAAATCCAAGCGACTGACAACGAGGTGGGATTCTCAGCAGATGCGGTGCATTCGACCGTCGCGTCATCTTTTTGCTTTTTCTCCGGGTCACTGGCTGAGGATCGAAAACGCCGGTAATGTAATGAGTACCGAATGCAAGGACACCTTGACCTTTTCTGGCTCTGTGCTTATTGGATTGGAGGACAGATGCACCTTTTGAGACGAGTGGGCCAACACTCTCGGATGTGTGGATCTCAAGAGGGCACACGCGCTTGAAATACTAATGGCGGCAACTATGTGTTCAGTTCAGAAGTGGGCGGGCGGGGATAGGATTATGTGCAGTATCCAAATTGCTTGGTTGCCCAATTCAGGGATGGGTAAAATCACAAAGTTAGTACTTTCAAGCGTTTTTCTTATTTAAAACTGAATGATTTTTGAAGTAGGAAATCGTTTCCAGTCACGTCTGAATAAATTTGATTTATTATTTACCTTTTAAGAATGGCGCAATCGATTTCTGAGGGTCGAAAAAGGTAATACAGCCTAATCCCTCATCCGATAATACACCAGTAATTGTAAAAGCCCTTAGTGTTCGAAGCTGCCGAAAGATGGCGCGCCGTATACTATCGTAATAAATTTAGTTTTAAGGCACATCCGCTGCGATTTCAGACTCAATCCTGCTATTGTGGGTTCTTTACTTAATATTATTTCTTTTGACGTGCTGAAAACCAATATCAGTCCAGCCATTCGCCGTAGAAACGTCGGAAAATATTTGTTATTTAAAAAATTGTGGTTTTCACGATTCCTCGGCGATTGGCTAAACCGATTTTGGTTTTCAGCACGTCAAAAGAAAGCATATTAATTCAAAAACGCACCGTGGCAGGATTGCGTCTGAAATCGCAGCGGAAGTGTCACAAAATTTAATTTTTTACTAAATTATAAGGTGGCGCCATCTGTTGGAGGCTTCGAACACTAAGGGCTTATACAACTGGACTAAGTGGAAACATTACAAACCGTTACTTTGGTGGATATTTTTTATTAAAACCTAACAAGAACACTGGTGAACAATCAGAAAAGTGAGCAACTCTCTGATTTGGACGTAGCGCTGACCTAAATCGAGACAGCAGCACCAAAGCGACAACCAGCGGAAGCAAATAAAGCGACAAGTCCAACAACTGCTGCCTGGCCTGTCTCAGAATCGGTCTTCTGTCGAGTAAAAATATTAGGAAACGACACAGATCTTCAGGTCATTCTAAAATTTTAGCAAAATGCATCGAGATTTCTATGAAAACCCTTCCGGTTTGGTACAGTTTTGTTCAAAACATCTACTTTGTAATCTCAAGCAAAAAGTTATAATCTTTTCTAATCCATTCATCTTCTCATAAACTACATTATAAAGTAGAAAAAAGTTTCTGCTCGAACGAGTGAGAGTCTATTATAATGGAACGTCGCAGTGCGAATGAAACTTCGTAGTTGAGGCTAAGTACATAAGTAAAATTTGCATTAACTCGAAAAATAAGTGCCTTTTTGCGCCTTCGGCCTCGAGCGTGAGGGGAGCAACAGATTTTAATGACGGCTAAATGCAACACTTGAAACCAAGTTTCGGCCGCATTGTCAGCGGAATGAGGGCGTCGGTCTCTTGTGCCATTTAATCGAGTAATTCGCAGGCAAACGGCAGAGTGGTGCGGTGTGACAAACTCTTGGGCGCCGGCCTCGATTCCAGCTCGCCTGTTTTCTCCATCGCGACCATCAATTTCCACTAAATTTGCAACCTGTTTCACTGGCTGGTGTCAGCAGAAGTTTTAATTTAAAATAATCTGCCACCCGTCACACATAATCGTGTATACGACGTACTCTCCCGATTTGCGAAAAATAAGTAGGTCAAATTACGTCTGGGCTTGTGAAATATAATTACTCTGCCTGAGGGAATTTGAAACAAGACCTCCGCCGCTCTTTGCTCGTGCTCATTGAGTTGTGAAAGCTGAGGAAATTTGAAAAGATATAATCTTGCTGCAAGCTAAAAGCTTTCAAAAGCGCAAATCTTGCCCGTTTTCCTGCTCTCCAAGTCTGCACTCCATTTTCAGTGGAGGAGACGAGTTATGTGATAAAAAATATTTCACCCCGGCGAGACAAAGAAGAAATTCCAATCACAGATTCCGCCCGCTGATTGGCCTGGTGGCCATGTCTTGATTTCGCTATCAAAGGACCGCCTTTGACAATGGCACGAAATACGTCAGCAGCAGAATGTGCCTTAATTTGAATATCAAAATCGAAATTCACGTATAGCAGAGAGTAGAGCCGACCGCCGTCAAATCAAATGAAAAATTCGATACGCCTTGGGCTGCTACACAAAAGCTGCTCTGTGCTTCGACGTTGCTGTCGTTGTTTATCGACGCGCCGAGTTTGGCATTGTTCAAATTTTGATACAGCGCGCGCTTCGGCATTCTTTCTAGTGCAATATGCAGATCAAATCGGAAAGCACATATGCTGCTGACTCCTAACGGAGATTTCTTGCAAAAAAAAAATTAGATTTTGTTTCTTTTCTGTAGAAATTATTTTAAAAATCAGACACTTTTATCATTCAACTGGAATGGTACCACAAAAAAACCAAAGCAATCCTTGTTGCCAAGTGCGTACATTTATCTTGAAATGGGAGCAAAATTTAAAATAATAGTTGCAACGTTTGTGTCTTATTCAAATGAGCACTGACTCCTTATTTGTGAAAATAACCCTTTTTATTATTTTTAACGAGGAGTAGAGCTATTATTTTTGTTACTGAACTGTAAAAAACTGCTTGGGATTCATCGCTGTCACTGCGAAAAGGCAAATTTCTCACTCGCGAGGCTTATAGTTTAATTTTTGAAGAGAAAATCATGCTTGAAGACAAGTTTTAATACAAACTGTACAAATTAGACGGGCTTTAGTTACTTAAATCGCTTTTAGACAGTTTAGGTACATTTTTAGACGATTTCTGGTGCCTTAAAATTGCATGGTAACTTTTTGAAAACCTCGTGAAAATTTAACGCTCAGAAAAACGAGGATTTTGCCACATTCAATCATTAATTGTTAAAAAAATTCACTTGCTGAAGACAACAATCCAAATAATTTCAAACCGTGTTGCTCCAAATCAATTCGAAAATGGGAAATCTTGCAAGCAACTTTTGGTTCTGATTGTGAGTTGACCTGTTTGTTGAATCAAAAAGCAGTGAAAAACAATATCAAAGTTGAACTGATTTTAATAAAAGCTAACAGTGGTGTGCAATATTTTTTTAGGCACACTAAACTTTATTGTATGTTAAGCGAGCTGAATAATATCGGCAGCACGGCGCACAGGTGCTGGCTCTGTGCAAACAATAAAGCAAGCAGCACTTTGCACCAAAGCCCACTTTCGCGTGGAGTGTGGAGGGTCTAAAATTTATTTTAATTCACTTGCCGCGCTGCTCGAATTTGGCCAATTCAAGACACCCGTGCGGGCAATGCTCAAAAAGCGCCTTTGTAAGTGCAGGAAGAGCGGACATTAATCCTCACATTACAGCCGACGGGCTGTTTGAAAATAAATATTGGGCGAGCACAGCAGTTGCGAAAAGCATCATCATCCCCACGGCGTCGGCGGCGGCGGCGGCAGTGGAGGGCTGCTTGGGGCGGAGTCTGTATCGACCGGTGGGCGCCGCTGTCTCTTCCTCCGAGGTGCTGTTATGCTAACCCACATTGTCACTGCGACTCGGCTCCAAATTCAATTCATTAAGCTGCGAGATAATGAACAACATTTCTCAACTTTTGCCCTCGTCGCCACCGCATTCGCTTCTTTCCTCCCTCCTCCAGTCCGCCACCCCCGCCAGCATTTTTCCCCCACGTTCGCATTTAATTGCGACTCATTTTGCGCCCGCCTGTTTGATTTATCATGTGTTTTCATTAAGCTCGTGCCGGCCACGTGCAGGTGCCAAAAGCTGAAAATCAGCAAGATTTTGTTTTTGCAAGGCCGGCTGCATCGCAATTAATTATTTTTATTTTCATGTTTGATAAAACGACATAATTAATTATTACTGTGACCCGCTGGCATCCCTTGTTTTATTTCCCTAGAGACTCTCATCACAGCAAATTAAAGCTGTCTAATAATTAATTAACAGTTGTCAGCGTTTGATTTATTTGCAGTGTTCATTAGGCTTTAACAGAGGACGGAGAAACTTTGTTTGTGTGTTAAATCTAGCATTCTAATCTAAGCAGTTAGCCTAAAATTGAACTGCTACATCAACAAAGCCATCAAATAGGATTTAACTGCCACCGCACGAAGTAGATATGGAAATTCTGAACATTTCAAAGTTATTTCAGAGTCTATTATTAATTATGGATTACCGATATTCAATAGAAATAAAATGATATTCCCGCAATTGGTGTCACGTCCCATTCCACAACATGCACCCCAGGCTGGTTGGATTATCTGACGCTGAATTTGATAAATGGCGTGATGCAGCCGCTCATTTGGGTTCAATAAAAATCTGTAAACTATGGTGAGTTATTTTCGACATGAACGAACGTGAATAGTGCTGCCTTATTGCCGTTTTTCTTTGATCTGATCGAGGTCGCATCAAAGGTAAATAAAGGTAGGTCACCGAGGAGGACGAGGAGTTTACGAGTAGAGAGAACAATCCACTTTGCAACCCCAAACGGCAGCGTGGCAAACCACGAGCTTTTATTAATGCCATTAGAACGAAGACGCTTATCGAATTCTCAAAGGAGTCGCAATGCCACACGGCGGTCTATTTTGATCCTCGGGCCTCTTGCCTTTGGCTGATCTTCTTACTCTTTTAGGTAAATAGATCACACAGGACACCGAGACAAAAGACCAGCGTCGGCAAAGAAAGAAAAAGGCCGTTTTTCGCAGTCCTCTTGCTCTCCCTCGAGAGGCCCCGAAATATTTGTAGTCGAGATTTACGATTCCTCCGTTGGCAGTTTAATTTGCTCTTCTTTCGAGTTTTCCGCCCAGCGTCTGTCATCAAACAAGGAAACTTTTCCCACCGAAATGGCGCCAGTAATTAAATTTCGGGCTCCCGCCATTAGCATGTTGAGCGTTAATTGGGACGCATTAGTCAGCATCAAAACAAGACACTAATCTAATTTGCCAAAAGGTTTCACGCGCGTATAATAGAATAAATTTCTTAAGTTTAAGCAGCATTGGAATTTCATTCATTAGGAAAGTCGGAGGAAACGTTAAAAACGTTAGTTTGGCGAATTTTGGTCTGAACCTGGAAAAGAGAAAGCAGGCGGCCACTCCTTACTCCGATTGGACACTCTGGTCTAATGAAAGATCGAGACAGCAGCGCCACAGCGACAGCCAGCAGAAGCAACAAAAGGTATGGGTGAGCCGCAGCTAGACTTGTCGCTTGATTTGCTTCCACTGGCTCTCCCTGTGGCGCTGCTGTCTCGATCTACGTTCTACGTCCAATCAGAAGTACTTACTCTGATTGGTGTTCGGCGCTTTTGTGTCTAGGTTCAAACAAAAAAACCGCCAAAGTAACGGTTACTACGTTTATACCGATTCTTTTTCTCGCAAAGTCGATTTAACCCTTAAAAAGTCGATTACCACTGTCAAAAATTAAATTAGAGTGCTACTTTAAATAAAAAATGCGCACTGTTTTTTGTTTGTACGAAACAGGGAACGCAATAATGAATTTTGCAAGGCTGTATACATGCACGGAGAGACTCAAGACATAACATATTCAACGACTTTGCGAGGCGCTTGCGACACATTGCCGGCCCGCGCAACTATTTGCAGGAATGAGTGGCGCCATTCATCTCCAAGTCGCAATTTTTGCTTGCGAAAGACGGACTGGTTTTTAGTGAAAAGCACTTCTCTGCTCCTGCTCCTACGTTGTCACCTCTAGCCGTGTGGAGTCGCTTGGGAAATCTCTTAAAAGTGTAAATGGAGTGAGGCTGCAGAGATGTGCACGCAAGCTATCTTTCGCACTATGTCTGCTGCTTTTCAATTCGCTCTATCGCAGCGTTATTTTCGTTATTTTATTTCAACCAGAGTACATAATATTGGAAGAGCGTGCTGTGTACACAAATACTTCTTTTACCTTCGCCGGACTGCGATTTTTGCTCGTAAGAGAGGCAGCCACCCAAATAACTTAGTTACACAACGAAGTTTTGCCTCGCAGGGCTTGCCGGTATTTTCCGTATTTTCGACGCGAGCAGAGTCGTTCCTTTGTGAGCTAAATAAAGATACCTCTTTATAATGAAAACGCACTCGGAGCGTTCTCTGGGCACCGGATTCTTGGTAGGGAAAAATTGGAACTTATTTAGAATGAATTCAAAGCACCTGCGGCCGAGCAAAAAAGATAGCTGCGTGGTAGTCTGTGGTCTGAAGGAGGGTTTTAACGACAATGTTGCAAAATAAAAACGCTCAAAGTGAATCGACAAAGAGCGACAGTTGAAATTATTTGAATTATTCGATGCAATAAACAATTTGTTCCACAGTTTGCAATAATCAAAACAGGACCTTTAAACAGTAAAAATTCAAATTTTCTCAAAATTTCCAGCGCTTGATCACATTTTCTTGGCAGAATTCGATTCCTCTCGTCGAGATCTGTCCAACAGCGTCTGAAATCTTTTAGGGACACTCTTTGTTGTGAAATAAAATAGGATTTCTAGTAACGAGAAAGTTTGACCATTTGCTATTTTTAGAGCCACTTTTCTCAACAATTTTGGCTCCAACTTAATCTTCAGGGATGAGTTCATGGATTAGTAACAAGGATTTTACAGGATTTTGCCGTTTCAATCCTCTTTAATACAGAGGCAAAAAAATTTCTGCTAAAAAAGCGATAAAAACATATTGTCCATTATGTAAGACAGTCTATTGAATAGTTTAATATTGTGGTGAGTACGCGTGCAGATGGCGCTGCACCTTACACACAAAAAACGCACTCTAATTGCCAATATTAATTAACTCTCATAAAAAGTAACCAATTTTTCACATTTCATAATGTTAAATTAACTTAATCGGATGGTCTAAACTTTATTTCAGGTCAATCATTCAATTACCAAACTAAGCACGATTAAATTACTCGAGTCATATGAGACGCGATTTCAACCTTGTTAAATAGCCTAGTCCCGGGAAATTTAGATATTAAGTAGAATTCATTGTAACCTAGGATTTAGTGAGCTTAACTCTGGTAAACCACGGTCCTCCATCCTTAGGAGGCCAAGGGCCAAGATTGAAGAATATACATATATAAGAAGGAAAAGAAACTTACGAACTTTCGAAGCGAAAGAGTGCCAAACGAAAGCAGGCATACGAGTACGGCAGGATGTAAAACAAATTCAAAAGCAGCTACAGTCGCCCCCAGAAGGACTCAAGACCACGACACCGTGGACGGGATCAGAGTTACGACTGTTACTGCGCCTCTCGAAGCAGTTCGCGGACCATTAGGCCATCAGTACGTGGCCCCCTCTTTTAGTGACTCTGGTCGCTGCTCCGCCTCTTCTAGATTTATTCTCCTTAATTTGGATTCGACATAGAGATTGATGATTGATCCAACTTGCTGGAAATTGATTAATATTTGTGTGAAAGTTAATTAACATTGGCAATGGAAATAAAGTGCTTTGATTGCACGCAGCGCTCACCACAACTATTGACCAAATTATTTGATGGAATATTTTCAAGAACTGTTTGAATAATTATCTCCTTCTTCTTGCAAAAAGGTCGAAAATTTCGGTCCAGGAAAGAGAATAATGTGTTTGTTGTGGAAATAAACTACAATAAGTTTTCAAGCTGTGATGAATCCATCGTTTCTATTGTTCCCTCGATATGCAGCCCACGCAAAGCGCACATTTCGCCGGAGGTCTACACGCACGCACTTGCTTTAATGGTCAGCGATCCTTGGCAATAGCCTCAAAACTAACATCGCTTGAGATTTCATCTGGCGTGCATGCACTCAAAATTTCCATTAGCACGGTACTCGTGACATCAAAGACCGACGCAGGGGGTTCCGAGTCTTTGCGAAAGTTTGTTAATTCATTAAAAGGCTGCAGCGAACGTGTGAGGGTGGAAACCGCAGAGCAGAGACTTTAATAATTATCACCTGCACGCAAAGAGCAGACTTTTCATGCGCCGTGCGATCAGGCGCCATTCTTCACGATCAAGCTTGTGGCTTTTCCGCCATCCTGTTTATGATTTAGGAACTTTTTACTCTGATTACATTTTTCGCGAGCGCAGTGGCTGCCTTTGAGATTAAAAACCTTTCGGGAGTCGTATTTCTTCCGCGGGAAACGTGCTGCTTAAGATGCAAAAGTGCCGGCCGGGGGGTTTCTGCGGCAAAGAATGCCAAGTTTGTTCTTCATGTTTGTGTTTGGAAGTTTGACGTGCATGAAATTACTCTTCGGGCTCATTTCCCTGTTCGCGAAATGAGCAGTCACTTCTCTTGTTGCACGGAATGTGGAAGCAGGCAACTCGACTTGTTTGTTTTTGCTCAAAAGTGAAATCAAAGCGTTATTTATTTTTGCTAAATATAAAAACTCGTTAACAACGCTCCTCCTTTAAAAGCCAAAATTCTCAGAAAATTCTAAACAATCCTTGTTTATTATCTGAAAATTGGGAAGGAGCTAAAACAACTGTTTAAATTTCATGGAAATTCGGCTCAAAGGTTTGCCTATATTTCAGAATTTAAGTAATATGTATTTCTTCAACATTCGCACACCATTGAAGAGATCGTGACGAGAGGGATCGAAATCGGCTAAATTTGAAATAAATAACTTTTTATACATACGATTTTCTCACTACACGTGGATCATTCTGTATTTTATTCAGCATTTAAACGAGGCGGCATAAAACACCGGAGGAGGCGAATATGTCCTCATGCAGGCGGTAACAACCACACTGTGCAAATAAAACGGAGGTGCAGGCGACCAGATTGATCGAGCATCTGCTTCAATCTGCACATCAAAAGGCGAGATCGCGCATGCAACTCAATTTGTATGCACGGACAGTTGCTGAAACCAAGTCATCAAAGTGGAATTGCTCAATTAACACACGGCGCACTTGGCACGTGCCCTCGCTGAGCAGCTTCCGAATATAAAATTATTTAATCACACACGCCGCGGCCCCAAGCAGTTGTTGCAATATTACGTTCGCCGCTTAATGGGCAGCGCATTTAAAATCCATTATGGTTGAATTAGCGCCCTGCATGCTCGCTGCTCCGGCGGCTCCGGGATTTTGGCCGAGAACTACTGGCGGTTAATTTGCGCTTGATTAAATTGTGGTGCGGTTCGATTCGCGTGATTGTAGCCAAGCACGGTGATGGAATATGACTATTTGTGCTAATGCAGTGCATGGTACTTCAATTGCATGATTTTTTTCAAAAGATATTGGATGAAAAGATTTAATAATAATAGAAGTTTTCTGGCAGATGAATTTTGCTCTTTTGAAATACCTCAAAGAGAGAGGGGGAATCGTTTTAAGAAGAAGAGGACAAGGTTAATCGATGGAATCATATAAAATTCATCAGTTTCTATCGATATTAGGTCTGACAAAAATTCCGCATGAATTCCGGCGACCAATCAGGGAAGGGAGCGGTTCTCTCTGTTTGGCCAGATCGAGTCAACAGCGCCACAGCGGCAGCAAACACAGTTATTACTTGTCTTGGCGCTTGAATCACTTCTGCTCGCTGTCGCTGTGGCGCTGATGTCTCGATCTGAGACCAATCAGAGCGAACCGCTCCATTATCTGATTGGTTCTTGTGCTAGGTTCACACCAAAAACCGCTAAAAAGGAACGTTTTTTTACATTACCACACGTCTTGTCGAATTTTCTACTGACAATGAGTGATTCGGCTTCCCTAACCTAATTCGACCCTCTTTAAGTTTAAATTCGCAGTGTTATCCAACTAAATCCCAACATCATATAAAGCTAATTTGTTCAGAGTTCCAGAAAAGTTTTATTATCTTCCTAATGTCGTAATAGAATTAGGCCAAATATTTACACCCAAGAGTGAATTTCTTCTGCGTTCCTCGTAAAACCCGTAAAACTGACGGCTGGTTCCAATATGGGCAGCTTTAAGGAGAACGTTTCTCGGCAAGAATTTATTTGGCTGGAGGAAAAGTTCATGACTCGCCTTTTCCATGAATAAATCAGCGGCAGTTGTAAAGCACCGTGTATACCGCTCCACTTTCGCGCGCCACCTGGCCCCGGATACGAATGTGTGCCAAATGCTAAACAGGAAATTGCAGGCCTTTCCCACTCGATTTTGTTTGCGCCATCTGACCCGGCCCGACGAGCAGCCCCTCGCCCCACCACCCCTCGCCCGAAATCTCCCCATTCTCGCTCTCGTCGGTTGCTAACAACTTATTTACAGCCGTCGGAGAAATTCGTGACCCGCGCGCGCGTTGTGATACATGCTCCTTTTTCGCTCGTTATCTGCGCACGGCAGCCTCCGCTGCTGGCCCATTTTTGCCCCGGCCGCGCTGTGCTTTTGTGCAGCAGCCGCGCGCATAACACGGGATTAATTCTCGTCCGCAACGACTGCTATTTATTTAGCAAACGCGAAATTGATTCGCTCTTCTGCAACTCTGCTGCTGCTGCTGCCGTCGGCCTAGTAGCGTGCACACAGCACCAGCATTAATTTATAATATATTGACGTCACAAGCAACACGCTAGCAACGACGGACGCTGTGGTTGAGCCGCCTGAAGGTGCTTGAAAACTGTTCTGCTTTCTTCGAACATGCATTGATTCGATTGTAAAATTAAAAAATAATAATTTGTAGTTGCTCACATTGATGGTAATAAATAAATGTCGTTTGTCCCATTGGCAATTCAGTTAATTAATTAATTAATCAAAAAATAATTACATTTTCATGACGTTAACGTATGCTTATTTCTATTTATTGTTTTCTTCTCCTATTTCACAATGAGATGGAAAATCAATCCTTTTGAGATCAATTTGAGAGGTTATGCTAGAAATAAAAGATTTTTCGGCCTTCTCAGGTATAAACCGATCCGCACTCGTGGAGGGAAACCTAATCCATTACTAATGGATCTGAAAATGACCTTGCACTCTCGTCCCTCTTCTTTTCTTTTTCGAATCGGAGGAACGGTGGTGTTGCGAGCCCAATTAGAGACCCTCCCTTCTCTGTTTATTTGGGCGAGAACCCCCCAGGACACTTCCCTCGCTAATTTCGTTTTCCCTGCTCGACTTGGATAAACTTGTTCCAAGGGCCTAATGCTACTTTCATGGCCCGTCTGCGGCTGCAAATACTGCGTTTTTAATGAGACTCGAGAAACAAAGATTACTTTCCCGACCCAGTTGGCCTAATATCAAAGTTGAACGGGTGTGCGATCGCTATGGAGCTTCTTGATGGGGAATAAAAAAAACTTTGTTAATGCGTTTGCACTTTTGTGAATCTCTTTTCTATCAAATTACACGATTAGTACTAGAGATTGAGCGTCCTATAGATGAATCTTTTCAAGTGATTTACCTATTTTTTTGCAGCAAAAGCAGTCGAGAGCAGCTGTCGGCTTCTCAATGCATAAGATGGCAACTTGATCTTGTTTTTGTTCTCAGATTCTAGCCTCCACTTTCTAGCACGCAACCGTTTCCAAATAAACAAACATTATTCCTCCCTGCGAAGTAGAAACATCTGAATTTCCATGGAAATTGCAGCGACGGACCGCATCCGCTGAATAAACGGCGCAAAAACAGGATCAGGTGCAAATGCAAAGGATGCGAAATGATGACGCCAAATTATGCAGGCGAGGAATTGTGTTTTGCGGTCTGTCCCGGCGCTCGACTGTGAATTGAACAGTGAACCACGAAATTTCCCTAAGGTATTTTGCCAGGCGACTAATGCTCGGGCAGCGCAAAATACACACAACGCCTCTCCCTGATTTGGTGCCTCCTAATGACACGCCCATTAACATTATCAGCAGAGCAGCTTTGCCCTCCGAGGTGAAATTCACGCAGTGGGTGTTTCCTGATAATTAATTCCAGCAGCAGCTGGCCGATTTGTTTCCGCTCCGGCTGCAGCCTCGGCTCAGCTCATCCCACCTGCTCCACTTTTTTGTTCATTAAGTTTTTAGCACAGGATATTAGCCCAAACCCATTTTTAATAATTCTTTACGCAAAGTTTTTCCATTGCTTGAGGTTGGGTGTAGTAAAAAAAGGCTAAAAGAAGCACTGCATTTTTTCAACAATGCCAAGTGATTCCTTGAGGGTTAAATATTAGATTTACTTCGTCTAAAACCGTTAATTTGGCGGTTTTGGGTCACCAACCAAACAGATAAAGGATTGGCTTCTCTGATTAGCTTGTGGAGCTGGTCTAAAATCGAGCCAGCAGCGCCACAGCGACAGCCAGAGGTAGCGAGCAAGTCATGCGAAAAGTCTATTGCTGCCTTTTGTTGCTTCCGCTGACTGTCACTGTGGCGCTGCTGTCTCGCTCTTTGACCAATCAGAGAAACTGCTTCCTTCTCTGATTGGTCGCCAGCGCTCTTGTGGCTAGTTTTAGACTACACACCGTTCATTTTGAATTATTCGACCCTCAGAGATCGATTGGCAATGTCAAAAAAATAATTCCACAAATTGAAATATTCCACAGAACGTTTCATTCAAAACTTTCTCATTTGCCTTAAACAAGAAGATTTTGCCAACTTGCAAATGAAGCCGAGAGGCTTTGGCCTCTGCAGAGAGCGTTGCGTACATACATAGCACGCGCTCCTTTGCACGTGATGAAATTTGGAGCGTTGAAAGATGCGAAAACACGCTCCTTCGGATGCAAATTTTGGCGAGCAAGCTGGAGGTGATTACGGCGATAACGAAAGCAAAACAGCCCCAGGCGGAAATCGTCCGGTGTGCACTAATATAGTTTAGAAGCCAACGTGAGGGCTGTCAGCAAGCCGGGCTCGTTTTATCCTTACTTTAGCACAAAAGGGTCGCCGCACACTCTCCCCCGGGCTGGCGTACGTTGTAATAAGACTGCAAATAATTTTATTGCACGCTTCTGCTGCTGCTGCTTTCGAGAGTGGTGCTTTTTAGACCTGCTCATTTGCGCTGCAGGTGAAAGCCGACAATTAGGGGAGCTGAATACGCATTTACTCCCTCGTGGGTTGGAAGAGTTTTTGCAGCGAGTGCAGCAGTTTGCTCAAGTTAAAAAGCAGGTCGCACTGACAATGAGAGAGAAGCTGCCATTAAATTCCGTCCAAGTTGCAGTAAGCGTTGAAGTGCTCGGCCAAACGCATTCAAAGTGTTAACAACCTAGACGTTTTGCGTGCACGTTGCAATGTGAGTGTTTGGGGTCATATGCGGACTGATTTGCACGAATACATTCCATTCAGATTTGGGAGGATATAGAGAAAACTTTCCGACTCACTACTTTCAGCTTTATTCCTTTACAGCACGCGTGAATTAATTTTCCAGGACGAATGTCTAGCGTTTAAATAAATAAATAAAAACCCGTTCGGAAGCAGGAACACGAGCTGCTTCTTTTCTGGAAACGAGCGCCCATCGGGATTTTTGTCCTGAGTTTACCTTTCCCCAAAATGATTTCCTGGGTTCAGCCCGGCACCGAGAAAATTTACTAATTTTTTCGGGAAAACCCAAAACGTAAAAATAACTTTCCGGAAAATCACAGCTCGCTTGACGTTTGATGTAAAAGTCTAAAAAAAAATTATTTTGGAGTAAAAAGTGTTAAACTTTAATTTTAAATAAAAATGAACTTTTTGCTCTTGGGTCCCTTCCCTGGTACCAAATTCTGACCTGAAAAAATATCCAATCCCAGCTAGTTTCTCAAAAAACCGCTATCCGGGTATTCCTGGGTACCCAAACATTTCCCTGATGGACGCTTCCCATGCATAATGAGCCAATTAGATGTTCTCGCGAGTTGTTCGGTATAATCTCAAAAGAGGCAAACCGCGCGAAAAACATCAATTTTTTCTCTGCACGTGCCACGGAAAAGATTCATTTTTGACGCTGCAATGTTTCTGGAAATTATCTAATTAACATTGTTTTGAGTTTTTTTTAATAGCTTATGAAAACTTCGCAGCCGCAATAACAGCTACATTTGTTGCGTGCTCGAACACAAATTCATTTTAATATCCGAGCGAATGGGTGCGCAGACAACGCACAAAACGGGCGTAAAAACAAAGCAGCAAACGGGCAGTATACGGCGTGTGATGTGATGTGATGAGCAAATGAAAAATTACGAGTGCAGGTGTTGGGAAAATACATAAATGCCCGAGTGAACGGCGGCTGCGGCAGGCAGGCAGGCGGGCAGGCGGGCGGAGAGCGAAAGTTAAACACGGCGGGTGCTCATCATCGCTACTCTATATGCACACGCCACCGCCTGAGCAGATGAATTAAATAAAAAGTTGGCTGCTGCAGCAACCGTAGCCTGCATGGCTTCGCTTATTCAGTCTAGCATTAATGAGTGGCCTAGATTTGATCACACCGCCCAGCAGCCATGTCAAACTCGGCATCCTGTGCGCTCTATTCATTTTCCTTGGCCAAATGTGAAAGTTAAACTCAACTCGAGAGGCAGGGAGAGAAGGCTTTGCGCATACACTGCAGGTTTTTCTTTCACTCGCTAGAGATTTTATTCGGCTGTAAAATTTACTTAATATCCAAGATTCCCGAGGGTGAGCCATTTCTCGCAACAGGGAATTGGAAAACTTCCGGAAATAATAATAAGCCAGCAGATGCTCATCAAATTTGCATAGATAAAAACGGATTTGGAGGAGTTTCAGTGGTAGGTAATATCAATTCACGAGAGGGTGAGAAAAGAAAACCAACACACAATGAAGCTTCATTTCGCGAAAACAAAGCGGCTGTTCAGAGTAAGGAGCTCTCCTCCGGCTGCTGAATTATCTGCGTCACTCGAAACACTCGGTGCAAAAAGTCGCGTGAATTATCTCTTGCACAATCTCGCGCGCATTATGCATTCATAAAGTTTCCCTTTATTTTTATTGCTGCCTGCTCCAAGGGAGCGCGTGAATAATTAAACATGCAAATTAGCAACGGTTGCGGCGACGTTTCTGAAATTGCTTCTCATCGTTTTTTTTATTTTTAATTTTTCACCCGAAAACTTGTTTGTTGCGTATTCTGCTCAGGAGGGCCAGAGAGCTAATAAATAAATTAATTCGGTTCTCGTGCGTCACCAGCCACGGCCACATATCAGAAATTCGCACAGTCAGTAGTCAGTAGCACGTCGAGCAAATTTGCCATTTGCATATCCAGTCCTGTGTAAACACACACACGTACGTTTACATCTTCAAGATGAATGCCCCGCAATAATGCAAACGGGCGGATTATCTGCGCGTTCGCATGTATTGCTTTGTTGCCGCTGAATTTGAATTTCAAATTCGCGCGTGTGTGATTGTTGATGGGCCGAAAAAACTCATTGACGTCAGTTCGCAAGTTGAATGTGTCATTTTGATCGCATTTTGCTCCACTTACGAGTCTGTGTAGCAATTTTTGGCACGTAGTCAGGCAAGCGGCCAACGTCTATGTACTCTTTCTGCTATTTTCCTTGCGCGGACCATCATCGTTCATTCCATTTGGCCGACGAGGTTGAAAAAGCAGAACGAGTGTGTCTCGTCGCTAACCCGCCCGCCGCCTTTGTGCGGTCTCTGCACTTTTTGCAAACTCGGCTGGAACAACAGGTCCCAATTGTGGCTCTCGGTCTGCTTGGCACAAAATGCTCGTAAAATGGATTATACCTCGAATATTTCCTGCTGTCGTAAAAACTCGATTGGGTGCATATCAATGATTCAAGGGGCATTAAAAATTGAACTATTGAATTTCCAATCAGCTCTACATTTTTCCCTTTGATCTACTGGAAGCTCGATTGCGAGAGCGCTTTTTGCGATTCGTTAGTGAAAATGGTATATTCCGTTTTTAAACCAGTCGCAACGCACGGTGTAATTTTGGCAAAAAAGGTGAAGCGCAAATTATAAAAAATTGGCACGCAAACATTTCCGCTTTTCAAAAAGCTCTAAAGGCCGTTAAAGAGCCGTCGAGCTGTTTTAGGACACAAACCGCTTTGTGTACTCAAGTTAAATATAAAAACTTTTCATTTTTTTTCTGTGGCCATCATGAGCATTTGGACGCATTTTTAAAATGGGTTTAATTTTAGTTTTTTCTGCAAAAACAGTAAATCGATAATTTAATCAGAATTTTACCTAAAAAATTTTTGTGTGTGACACCTGCCACGCCTTCATTTTTATATTTTCCGGGAAACCAAGCCCCTATTTAAAAATTCCCGCTATTTTTACGCTCTCTTCCAGGGTCACTGCTCACAGAAAATGCGGTAAACGTGTTTATCGATATCAAAAAATGCAAAATTTTTAAAAATTATTCCAACGGTAGCTCATGGAAATTGATTATTTATCGTTCAAAGTGTAAAAGAAACACGAAACCATTTCACTCAAGGCACTTGAAAAAATAAATAAAAATTTAAACGTAAAATTAAACAGTTTTTTACCCCTAAAAAATTCAAAGGCGCTTAAACTTTGTTAGAACATCAATTGAAATCCAACAGCCATTAGTTTGGCCAACAAGTGGCACATAATTACATTTTTTCTGTTTGTTTGCAGAACTTTCGGTGTAATTGAATTTCTCAAGAGGTTGTACCCGAGCACAACGCACGACAGATTCATTATGTTCTCGGCAAAGTTGTGCAGAAACGGCAAGGCAAATGCCAAAGGTGAGGCAACAAACGCTGGCCCTGGGCCAACCAAAAAAGTGGCAGACCACTCTCCTTTCGGCGAACCTTTGTTCGAGTTTTCCATTTTATCAACCCGTCCGCCGCGGCTGACATTTACACCGCGCGCGTGGCATGTCCGTGTTTCATACCTACATACGGGTTGATTGCTGTTGTGTGGGTGGGTGGCGAGTTCGTTAGGACGTTGCCTACGCGTCTTTTCCGAGATTATTGCATCCGCTCGGCCGCACTTTGTAGTCTGCTGGACACTGCTTTAATTGGAATCGCTGCGGACAAGTGGCACCCACGCAAATGCATCGAAATGGAAGATATTAATTATCTGGCGGGTGTTAAATATAGCCGATGCGGGAGCTGCAAATATGATATATCATATAATATGTGCCTTAATTGAATTTGAATCCTTCCCACAGTAGATTAAGTTGAAGCCAACTCGTGGAGACGAAAATCCAACAGCTTCAAATATAGGTCATGTAGAGCTGAAGGAATCAAGTTAAACGTGAAAATGACGTAAGGTTTGATTTTCTGGGGGCGGAAAACGTAGGGAACGGCACCCATGAAGGTTAAATCCAGCGAAATTTAATAATTAAATAAAAATCACCCCTAGAAGTGAGGGATGACTTTAACCCCCTTTAAAAATTCATAATTATTCAAAAGGTATTACTAAAGTTATCATATATCTGACCGAGAGAAGCGTGTAAATTGAAATTCTAATTTTTTAAAATTAAAATTCGAATTTATCAAAAATACGGATGAACTGTGCCACTACTTTTTTATTTGTTTTTTGTTAGCATTTTGGCTATCTTAAAAATTAAAAATCTTCGATATTCAGGAATTTCTTGAAATCTTAGGTGAATTTTCGCCTCGGCCTTTGACCTAGGAAGTTTCAGGCACCTTATCTTTCTACCTGACGTCTTTAATCTAAAAATTCCCCTGAAAAAAATCAACTTTTAAAAATTGACCAACTTTGAGCCCCTGTAAATTAGGCAATTTTCGGAATTCTGATCTAAGCCTTAGTCCACAAAGGCAACACCTTCACGCTTGTGAATTATTTAACTTTTACCTCCAATAATTTTAACGTTTGAGGCATAATACCAGGATTTGCAGGATTTATAGACTTTAGGGGAGTGTGTCACATCTGACTATTTGGAAGTGGCACCATATTTTATTTTCCAAATTCTTTTGAAAGCCATCCCCCTCTCTTTACGCAGCGTATTTGGTGAAAACGAGACCCAGCAGGTCCACGGTTGGCTTCCTCTACAAGAGCCACCAAGCTATAGAATAGGAATTTCCACAGAATGGAACGCTCTTCTATATCGAATCTGCGCTACCTTTTTCCTATCATCTGGAGCGAAAGTAATTTGATTTGATATCGCGCACAAAGAAGATGGTGCACGCTTAACTCCGTGAAAAGTAGGCTGTCCGCACGAGCGTTATCCGAATTGATACCGCGCCTCTTTCCGCGCGGGCAACACGTGCATTCTAGTAAAAGTAGACCGGCCCTGCGTGTAAATATGTTTGCCCCACGCAAACATATGTTGCCGGCAGCTATTTTTGCATCAGCTGCCGCCGGCGGAATTAAAGTGTCATGGCAAAAAAATGTACTAGCATGCGCTCGCTGCCACTTTTAATGAAATCCGCGTCCATCACTCCAGCGCTGCTGCACAACTTTTTCATGCAATCGGTAGTACATTCCTAATTGGAAAAGTTTGCATACAATGTCACCGAGACCTGGTTTCGAAATTAACGAGGTATGCTATAAACATTTACTATAGAAGAACGAAGAATTGCTTACTTGATTTTTATTTTTAGCTTATGAAATAAAAAATGTGTTTATATGAAGCGTAGAGAAAGTTTTATTTCTATATTCCATATTTCCATGTATTCTAATTTAAAATTCCTGTTGCACCAAGACAAGTCATTTTTCCTCATTTTTCTAGCACATAATTTTAAAATTTAAAAACGTTCTCAGCTTAAATTATCAAGGTAATGCAGTCATTGATTTCACAAGGACTGCTTTGACGTCTGCAATGTAAAATGAGATATTTGCAATTCAATGCATTTTGACACAAAAATACTGCTTGGAAATTATGAACTAACTTTGACAGTTGTAATTCCACCAGCAGCCAAAAGAAGTAAACCGAAAATTTGTGCAGTGTGGTCCTCATTAGTTTAGTTGCTTTAAATTCAACTGGAAACATTAAAGCCCCCTTTAATGCATCTGTCAAGAATATAAAGTTTTAATTATTATTCCCGAATGAATTAATAGAGGTTTTTAGAGCCGTATTATCGGTATTTTGCCTTCAATGAGCAAAAAAACAAGACTTTTTAAGCATTTTAGCGTATTTTGAAAATCAATTATTTTCGATTATATAGCAAATCGAGAAATTAACCAGATTTTATCTGAAAACTCTGAAATAAAGGTCATCCACGCTTTTCTGCACGTACCACGCCGTCTTTTTATTATTTCGACTAAAAAATCGAGTATTACTATTGAACATCCCAGCAATATTCTCTTTCATGATTGTTCTCATTTTTATAAAGTATCTCTATTCTAGCTTGCATGGCTACAGAACTATATATTTTTATTTTTATAAGGTTGCAGCTTATTCGCGCTGTGTGATGAAAACAAGCTGGAGCGGTAAAGCGTTTTTCTCTCACTCGTGGCAGTAGGTTGAACGTGACTAATAACACGGTGTATATCAGCTCGCTACTGACCCGAGCTGGAAAAATCACGCCTGACCATCGAGATAACACCGTTTTTCACTTTGAGTGCACCTCTCTTTTGTGCAGCAATCCTACGTGGGAGTGGCAGGAAAATCGATTGATGCAATTCCTCAATGTAGACGTTTTCCAGGAATTCAGGTTCCTGATGGGAAATGCAAAACACCCTCGGAAAATTGGAAAAGGCTAAATTGTCGTTTCAGTTTGAGCGACTGAAAATTTAGCTAGCTAATCAAGCGGCAAGTAATGTCTCCCTCACTGTAAAATAAAGATTTGCACGAGCGAAAAAATATGGACTAACCGTTGAATTTTGCGGGAATTTCGTCAAATTCTGAAATAATTAGAGCAAAAATATCAAATTAATTTTAATTGTTGCCTGGCTTAGAAAGGACAGTTTTGAAACAGCGGGGATTTTGGCGATTAAGAAAAATGCAAACTTTTTAAATAATAAATAAATCTCGACTGACAAACTAATTTAGCTAACAGAGAGACGCGCAACGTCCAACCACGATAAGAGCTTCAATAACCGTGAGCAAAATTTATGGCCTACTTTTGCACAAAAGCGCCAGATTAATTACCAGCAATAAATAATATTGTGCTGCTTATAGTCCACAATAAATTACGAAAGCCCACCAGTTTTCAGAGCGACTTTTGAAATTCCACCCGAGCGCAGAGCACACGCTTCGCAAGCGGGCGGGCGGCCTTTGTTGTCCCTTTTGCGGGCACGGTATCTGATCAACAACATGCGATACGGGACTCGGTCCGCCAGTCAAAACAATCGTTTGCAACAAACTGTTGGACGATCCAAGTCCAGATTACTTTTATGCAACACGTGCAGCGCAGCACTAACTCAAAATGGCATGGGCAGAGGGAGAGGGGTGCGGACGCACATCACGCTCCCGGAGAAAGAAATCGATTCAAACATTTTTCCCGCCGCCCTTTGTCAGTCACGGCGCCGTGTACGTGTCACCCAGGTACTTTATTCTCGGCGCCCGACAAATTAGAACGGCTGCGTGCGTACGCTGCGATTTTTACTAGTGTTTTGAATTTGAAAAGGCGCAGAGGCCGTTGCAAAAGCACAAACTGTGAACGTTCGTTCTAACGGGACACGAATATTTTTTCATTTTCGCGATTTTCTTTAGCGCATGCCGGTGGTATCATTAATTTTCGGCCTCGGAGGACACGAGCTGTAATGAATTGCCCGAGCGAACACCCTCTCGAAAAGGGGCGGGGGCGGCAACATGAAAAATAAAAGTAAAATTAATGGCGACCGATGCATTCATTCATTTCGAGTGAGCGGCTAATGCATCATTTTAACCTGAGTGAAAAAGTGATTTATGAGAGCTCGAAATTGAATATCGGTTTTAATTACACGCGAAAACGTACGGAATTTTGTGACATTTTAGCTTCGGTCATAAACCGCAAATTTGAATTTCTGAACTTTAAGTGAACGCGCGAAAATGAGTTGAGAAAAGCTTTGTGGGAAATATTAAGCTGGGGCGAAAGCTGCTCCGCTCCTTGCACGCACGTTCCGCGAAATTAGCCATGGGCCTGGTTAAAAGAGGGCTCGAGCTGACGAAAAAAACTTTCTTTTCCTCAGCGGCTCAACGGGTGAGCGCGAAACACCCCAGCGTGTTTGTATAATTTTTTTCGCCTCACGCATCCCAGTTTTAAGGCACGCCGAATATATTACATCACCGAGTTTTAATTAGAGGTCCTTGTTGGCTGCGCGGAGGGGGTTGGGTCCCATCGATCTCAACTCCAGCGCGCGATGCTGGCCCAGCAGCCGTCGGTGACATTTGGCCAAAGTCGAAGAGATAGCATCTCCCGAGAAATTCGCTATCTCTCGTTAACGCGCGGGCAATAAAAGAAAATGAGATCTTTTCTCCCCGTTTGCAGTGCTCACTTAGGCTTCCTGTCGGACATGCCTGCGAAACCGGTTGCATGCATCGCTGAAAGGGGCTGTTGTAGTCCGCGGCGGATAATGGGATTGGATTTTACCTTTTACGGGGAAAACGCGCGAGTCTCTTCATAAAACGTAATTTAATAAAGCACTGCGCCATGATTGGAGCAGACACAAGCTAATAAATGTGGTGTCAGGCGCGCTTTCATATCGGTTAGTTGGCAAGAACACATCATATAAATAATAATAATAACGACATCAGTAAACACGTCTGGGATTAATTCATCTAGCAGCCGAGCAAACACGCGATCGTAAATAATTGGTACGTGAATCTCGAGTGCTGACCATTCATGATTTGAACAAATATGTGTTCAATCAGTGGTAGCTACCATGCGTCAATTGCACGCTTCAAGCCGCACTCGAAACCAAATCATTATCTGCCGCCCTATTATACCCAAACCTGCCACCACTGAAACCTTTGTGGTATTATTTGAATTGGAATCCCACTTGCTCCAATCAAGGGCAGATAATTAACTGTGCAAATGCCAATGAAACAGTCGTTGCTTGTTGTGCAAACAAACTAATGTTAATATGCTCAATTCGTTTACACCTGGCTCGGTAAAATAATGTGTTTACACCCATAGGAAAAATAAATGGATAGCCTCGAGGTAAAAGCTGCTGGAAAGTAGGTTTACGATGTAATCATTGAGGCGCGGATTGCAGGCAGCTGCAATTGCATCGCTCGCGGCCCGACCGCGCTTTTCAATCTGGCTGCAAAAGTGCACTCTTTGAGGCGCTGAGAAATTGCTCTCCACGGGAAACGAAATCTCAGATCGCAGCAGCTGAGAAGATTATTAGAAGCGCGGCGGGGGGATTAGGCAACTCGAGGCAAGACGCTTCTTTGTTTCTTGCGCGCAATCTGCATCGTGCACAAATAATCCGCCATTTTGGCCTGTCGTGAGACGTCGCAGAGTTCCGGACAAACTTTATTAGCTTGGTCTCCCGCAGGATTAAAACGGTTCAACGGATGCAGCACAGCTCACGTGACAACTGAAAAGAAAAATGTAGAGTTCGTGTCTTCGGAAACTGCTCCAATTTGTAAGCTTCAAAGCTGACAGCGTGTTTGCGCTGTACATGAATAGCTCTGGAATTTCATTATTGACAGTGCCAATCGACTCCTGAGGGTCGAATTTGGTTAGTCAGCCGAATCCCTTGCGGTCAACAATTCAGTGGAAACGTAAAAACCGTTATTTTGGCGGTTTTTGGTTTCAACATAGCCACAAGAACAATATCGACCAATCAGAGAGAAGGGATAGGACGTAGTGCTGGTCTAAAATCGAGACAGCAGCGCCACAGAGACAAGGCAGGTCAGCCAGCAGCTTGACTCGCTTCCGCTGGCTGTCATTGAGGCGCTGCTGTCTCGATCTGGCAAATCAGAGAGAACCACTCCCTTCCCTGATTGGTCGCAAGCGTTCTTGTGTCTTAGTTAAAAAAAACCGACAAAGCAACAGTTTTAACGTTTCCACCGATTGTGTCGAATTTTTGACCAAATGATTTGGCTGTATCACCTAATTCGACCCTCTGGAATCAATTGGCACTGTCAAAAATGCAATTCCAGAGCTACTTTTCCAAAGGACACGTTTATATACCTATGTTCGCATCGCAAGAGAGAACGCGAGCGAGCAAAGGTGAGAGAGCAGATGTGCTACATCGTGAGATGAATCGAGGACAATTACTGTGCCAGCGACGAACACCTCCAATCTCGGACGAATCGTATAATATAAAAGCGAGTAATATATGTTAAAGCCTTGCCGGTGTCGGAGGCAATATTTCTCATCTCAGAGGAAAAGTTAAAGCGCGACGTGACACAGATTTGATCTGCGAAATTACTGGAGCAAACTCGATTTGTACTTTTGCATCAGACAGCACCTCTTCGCCAGAGACACCATATTATTTTTGCACTTGAAAGCGGACGTGGAAAAATTCGATTGACGCCGGGATATTGGAAAGAATACTCGATATCTTCACGGGGCGAATGACATTGCTTCGTCCTTTTCATAACGAGCGGCGGCGCCGCCTCCGCCGCGTGACATGGATGCGGCGAGTCTTAATCTCGTCAAGACGTTAATTTCAAAGTAGCACTAACTTTCGTGATTCCCTCCCTCCCTGCTAAGGGTGTTCGATTTATAATCCCTTTCCACGAGAAGTTTATGGAGCTGCCGTCCTCGGCTGCCTGCTATTGTTGTTTAGCGTGAGCGGCACTTGTGGCGAAGAATAGCCACTGGCCGAGCCGCGTATTTTTTTATTTGCCTCTCGCCAGGTCGATAACGCAAACAAAAAGAGCTCAATCATTTTCACGTGGGCCCGTCGCAATTTGTAGGGCGTGCGCGTGAATAAGAGGTCGCGAAAGCGAAAGCAGACACCCAAATCTACTTGTTGGCCGCCTGATGAAGATGGATCGCTTCCTTTTGTGCACCGGCGAATAAAAAAAACGCAAGCGGCCAGAAAAACCGACGAGTATTGGCGTAGTGCCCCTTTTACAGCTATGGCGGCTGTCGATTTGCGGCCGCGGCAGCACAGAAATCAATTTAGTCGGCGCCCCCGAGTGCTGAATTAAATATATGGCAAACGCGAGAGACCGGGCAAAAAGTCGAGTGTATCGTTTCTTATCGAGTGTTTGTCTCGCGAGATTGATTGGACGCGGAGTCATACAGCCAGATCCAGATGACGCGCCGCTCCAGCGATTCCAATTTTCCATGCCATGAATACTTCCTTCGACGTTGCAGCCATATTTCACTCTGCCGCGGCCGGGTTAAGCAAAAATGATGTGCAAAATCGCACCGCCTGCCGGGAATAATAATGAATTTTCCGGCAACATCTGCGCCGCATTTTGGTATAACGGCAAAAAATGCATCCGAATGCGAATGAGCGTGTTCCTGGAGGGATTCGAGAATTCGATTTGTTGGTATCTGCGCTGTTCGGATCAGTTTGGATTTCAGGCAGCGTTCGTTCGAGTGGAAAAGCTATTTTGCTGCTGCGTCTTTAGCTCCACTACTGATACGAGATACGACTCGGCGTCAACAGCAGACCCAGCGAGCACAGCAGCCACCATCGCAACTAAAGGCAACCCGCACGACTTGCAAACCTACCGCTCTAGCCATCTACCGGATGTTCTCAGAATTTTTAGAGAGAATTTTCGCCACTTCGCGGATAAAATATTATTTTTTCTTACATCTACAAGCAGTACGGGAAATTGATAAATTAATTAATTTTTTGAAATTTCACGAAAGAGGGAAATATAATCAGGTGTTTCCAACGAGAGAATTAATTTTAAATTTAGATTGTTCGAGCACCATCCTGATATTTTGGTTTGTTGGGGTGTCGAACTAACCCAGTTTGCTGGAAAAAATTGAATGCAGTTTATTTCCGAAAAATCGGGGGGGGGGGGGGGAAATCTGGTGAAACGGGTTTCTAGGCGTTCACAAAAATAAGAATATTGAACCTTGTGCCAAAAAATACCCATTTAGACAGACTAAAACTTTTGAATTCAAAATTTCAGTAATTTTCTTACAACAGAAAAATTAAATTTATATTTTCATCAATTATGGCTATGGGATGAAATGTCGCCCTAAAACATTCCTACGAAATTTCCTCTTATTATTCGAAATTGATTTTCAGCCTCCAAATGCTGGGGGTCACCCCTGAGCTCAGAAAAGACAGTAAGAAACCAAACCCTGGCGTCAGGGTTGTCTTCAAGCTACTTTAACGATGCTTGACGGGCTCTCAGGGTTGCATTTGCTTAACACCCGGTTTTTTACCACTCCATTTTTACCAATTTCTCGATCGAGCTTCCTGATGACTTGCAAAGGTCATAGTGCACATATTCTGAAAGCTCTTTCGCATTTAAACGAGTCAGAGGTGAGCACATCCGCTCATCGACCCGCGTGAAAATAAAATGAATTGGACCATTTGCACAGACGATTCAAATATCCAATATCTGCTGAACGTTCGTTACTTCTTTGGTAGAGTCTGGATGGTCCTCAAATAACCACTTAAAAAGTAACGTTATCGCAATCTGGCTGGCTTTCCTGCTCTCGTAAAATTGGCTGGATGTATTTTGCATGGAAATGAATGATTGACATCTCGTGACAGACACTTACAAAGTTCATTTGCACAAGTTATCTCGTCACTCATTTTGCTACTTTGTAATAATTTAACACAATTGAGCAGCACGCACAAAAAACGAGTGCATGCCGTGAGCTTCACTTCTCGAGATATGGTTGCAAGATTGATGACAATGCTTACTTCCAGTCCAAATTATCCGTTCGTGTGTATACGCGTGAAGTGATTGATTGGCCTTTTCTTTCCGAGTGCTCGCCTCTCGCGGCGGAAGGCATTAATGGGAAAAAGAAAAGTGAAAGAAAGAGAAGCTGGAAACCATTCAATCATTTTAAATCGTTATCGCAGTGACAGTGGTTCAGCAAAAAGGGGTGTGAGCAGCGCATGCAAATGTATATTTACGGCGAATCAGGTTAGTGTCAGTTTGAGACTGGGCGGAAATGAATCGTGAGAGCCGAGGAAATGCTCTCTTTAATTTCATCAGGGTCTCGAGGTCCAAGATGTGACAAGGGCAGAATTTTAATTCGTTCCCCTTCATTTCGAGCGCCGCGCAATAAAGGGCAAAAAGCAAGCGAATTGGGCATTGAAGCTTTTATCGCTCGTGACGCCGGGCCTTGAATGGGGTCGCGCGCAGTTTAATTTTTTCCTTATTGTTTTACTTTCCTCTCGGTCCCCTTGCAAACGCTCCGGCGGCGCGCTTAATTTATTTCGGGGAAAAATAGACACGCCGAGGGAAAATTGTTCCACTTGCTGCACCAGGCTGGAATACAAATGAGCCTCGGCAGAAGATCCGCGTGCGAATTCGCTGAAATATTTAACGCTGGAGAGCACTCAAGGCCCGGCCAATATGCCCGCCGTGCAGTTGTGATTAATGTGATCGAGCGCCCCATTATCGCCTTTGTACTTTAGCATGCAGATTAGAGCGCGGCCCAACGAATACAGCTGCACGGCATGATGGTTCGTGAGTGAATCTGCTTCCAGAAGCAATGACAGTGTTTGATTGTTCGCAGGGAAGTGATACAAAGATGGAATTCCTGGCAAAATTGTTCTAACTAACAAGGAGGACAAACCTATTAATAATAAAAAAATCTGATTACTAACATACAGAGTTAAAAATAAAATTACTATCTAGATTTACAAGAAATTATGGCAATTATTATTACTTTTCCGGAATATATAGACGAAAGAGTCCCATTTTTCATGCAGAAATGGTTTTATTTTTGTTAAAATTTGGCCGCTCGTCCGATTGTCAACTACGATCACGCGGCTTTGACCTGCGGTACCCTAACGACCTTTTTCAGGGTACCCCGAAACCTGAGATCCACTCCCCAGCCGGTTTTCAATACTTTTTCAGTAATTTCGAGCACATTTGGCGATATTCGGTGACGATTTTCACCCTTGACTTTCACCAACCTTTCTCAGGTCCAGCTCCGAACTAATTTTTTTCCGGATTTGCTGGGCGCTGATTGGAGGCCCGATGTGTCTAAGGGACGCAACCACTTATTTTTTCCTTATTACCATCTTACAGAGTTCAAAATAAAATTTATATCTAGGTTTTCAAGAAATTTACTTCCATTTCTTTTTTTCTGGAGTAAAAAACAAATCAATGCCATGTCCCATTTTAAATCTAAATTTATTTCTCTAGATTATTGGCATGCGGGTGAATTTTCTTTTATTGCAATGCTGGCTGTAGAGAATAAATTGATGAAAAAACACTGCATTCAAAGCAGAAAATCCCCATTTGGGAAAATCCGAGCTATTTTTCACGTTGCAGTGACAGACTGTCAGCTCAACTCGGGAACAAACAACAGTTTAAGTCTGCCTGCCGCGCGCTGCATAATTTATACTATGAGCGCATATAATGCATCCTCTCAACTCTGAGTGCCGCGGCTAATATCAAACGATTTATATTTTTCTACTCTGCAACGAGCTTTAATCTCGGCGGCGGCACCAAATAAGAGAGAGAGAGAGAGAGAGAGAGAGAGAGAGAGAGAGAGAGAGAGAGAGAGAGAGAGAGAGAGAGAGAGAGAGAGAAAACACACAACACAGACGCGAGGCTTGAGTGACTTTCCTGGTTTCGGCACAACGGCATACACTTTTACCGTGGAGATTGTATCCGAGAATCAGGTCAACAAAGCGGAGAGTTATGTCCCAGCTTAGCGTATTGTTTGCTCTGAAAAGAAAAACGCATGGGACGCCTCAATGTCTTCGATTTATTTGAACGTTCACGGCCCCGTCGGGATTGCGAATTTTCAATTTGCTAAAAGCCACTGCTACTGCTAAATTAGCCGATATATCGGGCCTTGATTAAATTTCAGACGGGCTAATTGCGCAGCCACTTGCTATAGGGCTAGTTTCCTGCTGAACTTGATAAAGCCAAGGCGGCGAGCGAATGGGCCTATCAAACAAGGACGTGACGCAATTAAATGACAATATTGTATCGCTGCGTGCACCCGACAGTCAGTCAGTTTATCAAGAATTCACGTTCGCCAGTACTGGCAATGCAAAGTGGGTCACAGTCACTGTTAGTGGGACACAAGTGCATAATAATGTTGATATTTCAAAATCTGATATTCATGACCTTCAGAGCGGGCAAAAACTTTTTGAAGGAAACGCTTCGCTTCTTCAGGTCATAACAAAGGATATCCTTTAAGAGAAGTTGATAATTTAGATTCTTTCATAACAAAACCGCAAAAATACTTTCGATATTTTCCTTGCAATTTAATATTTTTACGATTTATAAAATTTTATTGCCTTTTTAATTTTTTTGCGGGCTGCATAACATCCTGATGAGTTTGAATTAAATTTTAAGCGTAATTTCCGGGACATTAGGAACAAGAAAATATTTATTCAGCATAATATACAAAAAATCAATATTTCATCAGCTTTCTGGATTTAAAAAATAAATTGATCTAGATAAAAAATTTCAATATTTAACAGCTGCAGAAAGACTTCTAAATTCCAGATCTGAATATGCATGACTCAGAAATCGCAAATAACGAAAAAATTTCGTTTTGAATTTTAAATTACGAGTTTCATCTGATTTTTAAATCTATTCAAAGGTAATTTGAAAGAATCATTCTTTCTTTCGAACCAAATAGCAAAGAAAATTATGTAAAAATACATAAGAAGCAGCTTTTTAAATTGTGCCAAATAGATAAATAGATGCTGTGTTTTTTTCACCACTCTTATGGTTGACCACAACTTTTTCACAAACAGACATTCACACAACACGCCACTTTTTAATTTATAAAAACAAACAACTGTGACGAATGGCTGTTTTTGTACCAACTGTGTACTTTTCCATTACATGATACTATCAAAAGCCGGAAATATGAAATTGTGAGATCACCTTTTTATTTTTATTTTTTATTTAATGTCTTATGGGCTATTAATTTTAGATGAGATCTACAATTTTTTCTGAGCTTCTAATTTTTACGCGACTATCAAATAATTTTAAGCGATTAAAACGATTCTTGATACCGTATTAGTTGGCTAGAAACCAAATAATTCACGTTTGGAAATTTTTCTAATGGTTTATTTTAGCAGAATTGATTAGTCCAATAAATTTATTTTAATCTTTCAGTCTAAACGGTTTCTCACGTGCACAATTAGGTTAGACCCGTTAAAAAACAGTCAGAACTCTCCTCGTTTTGGTTCTAAAATTATTGATCAGTTTTCATTGCCATTTTCCAGCTAAAAATGAATTTTAACAGTTTAAAATCATTTGAAAGAGCCAAATTAAGGTTAAGGTAAGAAAAAAGGGCTAGAATCATTCTCAAAATTGAATGAAAATCTTTCTACGATTTCCTTGTTCATATTTTTAAATGTAAGACGTAAAAATACTAAATTTTTGTTCATTGGACCGTCTTAAGAAACAGCCCAAAATTTACGTGTGTTGTAGATTTTCGTGTTTAATTAAATCATAATTTTCCTGGACTGATTGATTGTTGTACATAGCAGTCATTTTTCCTCACTTCAACTTCAAACGGTATTATTTCTATTTCCAGATTTCTCTCTTTTTTTGTCTGCTTAAACCGCAAAACATAATTTCCGCCGCGCTGCTCGTACTCACAGTTTTTCGTTTGACACTGTCGCTGTTGGTGTCCCTGATGAGCCTGGAGAGGCGTTCGGTGCGCTGCACCGTGGTCATCATCTTGGACGTCCTGGCGATCTGGAGCATCTCGGGCGGCGCGGGCGACACCGAGCGCGGCAGCGGCACCGGCTTTTTGGGCGCGACAGGTGCGGCGGCCTTGGCGGCGTCGGGCTGGTACCGCGGCGGCTCGTCGGACGTCGGTTCGGCCATCCTCCTCGGCGTGACGGTGGCCAGCGGGACGGCGTGCGCGATGCTTTCGGTGGCACTGCGGACACTCCACACACTGCCGTACTGCTTCAAGTTCATCAAGTCGCCAATACTTCCGCGCACGTTATCGGCGCTATCGAGGAAGGCGCGTCGGTGCAGCGCCGGACTGTGCGGTGCCGTGTCGTAGCCGGACGTCCGCTGCTGCTGGACGGTGGTCGACACGGAGGGCGGCTCGAGCAGCAGGAGGTCGTCGTCGTCGGCGGCGTCCTCGCCCTCCTCGTCCAGCCGGCCGCGTTCCAGCTGCTGGATCTGCACCTTGTCCAGCTCGGACATGCTGGAGCCGCGGCGGCGGCACAGTTGGTGGGCCCGCTCGCGCATCGCCACCGGCCGCGGCTCGAGTTTGTTGGGCGCCGGCAGCGACGTCGACGAGCCCGACTTGACGCCGAACAGGCCCGCACGCAGCGGGTACAACAAGGCGAACTGCGTGCACATTCGCTCCTCGTACGAACGGAAGTCTGTGCTGGACATGGTGTCCGGGACGCTAGACGCACGGCTCTTCACTGACGGCGCCGGCCGATTGCGGCGGCGGCACCGGCGACGAGCCGCGATCCCCACCCGGCCCGCATGGTGTACGCACATGCAAGGTTATTGTGCAATCTTCTGCGGTGACGATTGTTCGTTCGCCTTTTGCGCTCGCCCACACTTTCGTGATTGGCTCTCTGTCAGGCGAAGCAATGCGTATATACGGCTTTTAGCACGATTGTTCTCTGGGTTTGCTCATTAGTGCCGCTTTACAAGGGCTCTGCAACCAATCTCGACAATAAATCACCTAATTATGCATTTCTTGGTAGAGGCAAATTGTCAATTTCAACTGGATGATGATGATGTAAATGCCAGTGATTCAAAGTTAAGCTATGCAGAAAATTTGTGAACAAATCCTTTTAATTTTTAACTATATAATTCGATCTAAAAATGAGGAAAAATTTAAGAATTATTTTTTTGCATGCTAATCAAGGATTGTCACCTTACTGTAAAATAACGATTTATTTTCCTACAAAATTCACACACGGAAAAGGTCACAACAAGAGGGAAGCTCTACATTAAACGGTTTTGAACTGAATTGTATACATCATCAAGTTGAATTATTGAGTTTTTGTATTTTTAAATACAGTACATCATATTGTGTCTAATTTTTATGGATGTGCTTAATAATCGATTTTGAGGATAAAAATCAGGTTTTAGAAGTTCAGAATTTTATTTATTTTTCCAAAGATCCATCAGTCACACACCCACTTGTTTCTTTTCTACTTAAAACCAAAAAAAATAAACGATTTAATATACAAGTAAACCCCTTGGAAAATAATTTTTTTTAAATTGAAAATTTTAATATCGGAAAGCACGTCCACCAGAGGTTTTAACTAAGAACTAGCGGGAATTTTTAAAGAGGGTGTAGTTCCCGAAAACTAGAAAAAAGGCGTGACACGTGTCGGAGAACGCGGGGAATTGAAAAATGTAACGTTTTTGCTTTTATATTCTCATCTAAAATCCTTATTAAAATACTGACTTACTAGTTTTTAAAAGCTGTTAAAACAGTCGATATCATGAGATATTTTTTTTTAATATTATATAAATCAAAATTGTTGTGGAAACTATAAAATTAAAGAAGCAATAAAATTAGGTTTTAACGTTTAAAAAATATATACTCTTAAAATAAGGACTCGCATCTGAAAGCGTTAAAAAATATAAAATAAAATATATAAACAAACAAAAATATATCACTCAATACCAGGAAAAGCCAAAGTTTCAAAAGGGGTGTGACAGAATTCTTCCAAATAAATCAATTATTCCCTGTCGTTGTTAAAAGTAAAATCAAAGTGTCGAATATTACCCCTTTTGGCGGCTCGAAGTGTCGTTGCAAAACGCGTGAAGTGCGCGGTTTGCGGGGGTGGCGACGGCGAGAGCAGCCAACCACCTGATGCTGCGGCGCGCGGCGCGGGCGAGCGAGTGACACAACACAAACGTACGGCCGTCCTGGCGGGGCCAGCGGGGCGCAACACGCGTCTTCCATTAGGGGTCCGCGGGGGTCGGCGGCGGGGGTGGTGGCCGAGGCAAAGTGCGCCTCTCATTTTGCTCCAGCGGCACGGCAAATAAAATCAGTGGCCTGTAGAGCACACGCTTGGCTGCCGAGCTGCTTTATTTGAGCGCGCGTCGGCCGTTCATCTGCTTTGATCCTATTTGCGATTTGGAGGCAGGCAGCGCGGGGTGCGGAGTTGCGGACGGAGCCTTGCATAACCGCCCCGGCCGGGGGTATTGTGCGTGCGGTGCCTGGCTGGTTTTATCAAGAGGAATGGCCGCCAAAATGGATTCTTTTGGCTCGTAATGGTTTCGGCAAGCCGAATCGATTGATCCCAGCTCGCCTTCTTGCCCTTGAGACTTTTGCATGCGCGTCAAGAGATAAGAGATCCAGTTTCATTTCCGAGCTTGTGAAAATTATGATTCGAAAAAACATTTTTTATGAATCTTCATGACAACGGTAAAAATTTTTCCATTTGTTCCAGGTGAAAATTTAAAGTTTGCGGTCGGAGTTGTCAATATTTCCTCTACTTTTCAGATTATTTTCTTTTAAGTTGCCATTTGCTGCATCAATTTCTCCGAAAATTTATCTCTGGCCATTTTTTAAGTCAAAGTCGTGAGCAAATAATAGAAATTTATTAAAAACTGAGGAGCAAATTGGTAAAAAAAATTACCACTGCACCTCATTTATTAAAAAAATAATCAGATTTTTTTGCAACCTTGATGTTCCTTCAACCCCTTAAATAATATTTTTGCGTCAATCATGTGTACTTCTTATGTATTGTATACGGACTAGAAAATTCCTAAAAAAACTTTTTGTACAGTTACGATTAATTTTTTACATTGAAATTCCTATTGACAAGACAAATCATTTTGTGTGTCATTCCACTTGAAAAACCACAGAATTTAAATTATTGAGATCACTTTGGGCCAGAAAAATGTTTTAAATATTAATAATTACAATAAATTATAAATTAAAGCTTTCCGGATGGCTGCTTGCAAATAAAATGCAAACACAGCCTGTTTGCATTTGCGTCAAAGCATAAAACCAAATTGATTCGCAATTAGCATAACCGTGTGGCAATCGTCGGAACATCAGAAACATTATTATGGTGTGCTGGTGCGGGGCTGTGAAAAAGCGCGCTACTTGTGTCACGTTTCGAAAAGTAGGTTAATTATTCTAATGCATCATTAAACAATTCAACGTGCGCCGAGAGAGGCAGCCGCGTGATGCTGCCTCATTAAAATAGCATTTTTCTCATTTTTATCTCGTTTTCCATTAAAAAAACGAGCGCTAGTTTCCCCCGGCGAGAGAAGCAATAATTGAAAAAGCTCATCCCTGAAATGCAACCGCGCCGAGGGCGCACACCGCACAGGTCAATTAGCCGCGTGAAAAGACGTCAATTTTAGATTCGCCGCAATTTCCTCGTCGAGAGTGTTTCGCGTCGCGTGTGAGTAGGCGTTGTGGAATGAAACTTTGTGTCAGTGCAGGCAGCGAGTAAAAGTGAGGCTAATGACTGTTGCGCGACGCGAAGACGAGACCCGCATAGCCTTGAGCGGCCTTGCCGCACCTGGGCAAGGCCTCGCGCGCGCACTCACGGCGCCGTTAACTCTGTAAGGGCGACCCGAACTGCACCCACAATCACCAGCGCTTGATTTATCGTGGCAGGTGATTTCTCGACGCTTCTAAAAAAGTAATCCAATCGACCCACTGCCGTTTTCCTCATACGCAAAATCATATCATGGGCGCGTCAATCGTCTATCACAGGCGTAATTAATCAGCCTTTCAAATCGATTCAATTGACCAGCATGTGGTTTTCTACATTATTCTTTATTTTAAAATATTTATTAAATAATTTAATCTTGCATTACCTTCCTTTTTTATCTTGATCATCATTTATTCGAAAAATATTGGCTTTTACTAAGTTTGAATGCTAATCAAGCATTGTCTCCCTACTGTAAAATCACGATTTATTTTACAATTTATTTAATTTTTCCCTAAAATTCACACACCATTGGACAGATTGCGACGGGAGAGATCGAAATAATTGATGCGATTTTTTAAAATGACGTTTCATTCCAAGAATTTTTGTGTTTGGTAAAAGAAGAAAATTTGCCAGAAAGTAATACACAGCTCTCCCGTATAATTAAAAGAAGAACTTTACATATCAAAAATAAGAATATATAGCGTTGTTGACTAGCAAGTTTTTTATTTGTGAAATTTAGCAACAGTTTTTTTTATCTCTAATGTCCAATACTTAAATCAGGACCAAGTTAACAGTTAAATTTCAGATTTTGCTAAATATCACGAAAAATTAAATGATTTTTTGCTTGAACAACGACCCTCTCGTCGCGACCTATCCAATGGTGTGCGAAAATTCCCTAAATTGTGAAATAAATCGTAAATTTACAGAAGGGAGACATTGCTTGATTAGCAAACTTTCGAGCAGATTTTCTTACAAATTTAACCTGGGAAATTTCAGTAGACTTTTTTAAACTGTTCTCAAGAGCAAAATAGTCTGTTTTAGACTGTTTTGTATTAAGTCCTCTTTATTACTAGTTAAAACGATTTTTAACATTTTTTTTTGTCTGTGCCCTAATTTGCAGTGAAGGAGAAGGCAAGATATTTTTTAATTTGATTTTAATCTCATTTTAATTAAAATAAAATTTTTCATAATATTATTTCATATTTCCTTTCATATAATTAGTTCACAATCTTCTTCCTTGTTTAAACTAGGGTCGTCGTCGTGGGTTTGCTGAGGGAAACTTATTAAGGGAGGGTATTATAGTTGGGGAAGAAAATAGGAAAAGACTGAGAAATGTAACGCTGGAAGCGCACAGGGAGTATAAATTTAGAAAAGCGAGTGATTTTGTGAAACCATTTTTGAGTTGTTGATATATTGAATATATCAATCGGCTGCTAGAGATTGTGATGTTGTTTAAGTTCCGTGATTTTATGACAGGTGCCCCCTTCTTTGAGGGTTGCCGCGTTTATGTATTTAAAATATGTTAGTTGGATGAGTGCTCGAAAATTGACTTTTTGACTTAGTTGCCGATCAAGGCAGATTGAAATTTAAATTTTGTTCTGATAAAAGTCAAAATAAACCTTTCTTCAGAATAACAAGTCCAATATCTCAAAACTGTTACGATTTTTAAAACCATATATTTGTTTTCAATTTAAGAAATTATTTCTGCTTAACAAAAAGTACTGCGTTTTTTACATTTTCTTCCTTAAAGTTCTGCAAAGAACAGTAAAATTTATTTATTTTTCAAAACTTTACATTTTAAAAAATATGGTGTAATACAATATATTTTTAGGCTGCTGGAAAATGGGAAATTCCACCAAAATATGTTATTTCGTCCTCTTAAACGGATTTTCCAGCCAATTTAAACGGTTTCAAACAACGGTTTTTAATCAAGGTTTAACAAGATTTTATTGAAAATTTACGAAATGAGATCCTATGATGGTATGATTTAAAAAAACGCAAGTGTCAGTAACCTGGCCTCTATTTTAAAGAGCAATAATGCAGCGTGGAAAGCTCACAGAGACGAAGACAATTCAATATCTCTCTCTTTCTCTCTCTCTAGACTGAACGCCAAGATTTAATAAGGCTCGGCTGACTTGTGCGCTGCGTGAATAATCTTTTCACGTCGCAAACATGATTAATTAAGGCTAATTCACACCCAGCACTGCTCAAGCCTCGGTTTCTTTGAATGCGCGCGAGACAATGAGACGCGCTTCACGGGCTACTGTGCCACTGGCAGCGGCACAATTAAGTCGGCTTAAAGCTAAAAGAGACGTGCACGCGTGCACTTGAACGTTACAAATGGGCGCGATGACGCCTCCTGTTACGACGAGATAATTTCAATGCAATTAAAGCATTAATCAACTTATCTTATTTGCTCCTAGATTAATCCTATGGAAATAAGAACACTGAAGATATATGAAACAAAAAATCTCAATTTGGACACGCACAGAAAAGGATTATATATTTTTCATTTCATTTTGGTTTGAAATAAACATTGTCGACAACCTGTTTGGTGGAAGGGTTGCCGTAGTAGTTCTTTGTACACCCTTAAATACTGGTCAAAATTCCAAAAATTGAATATTTTACAGAGGCTCTAAGATTTTTATTATTAAAAAATATCAAATTTTGCCTGGATTGAGGTAATTAAAATAAATAGACGTCAAAAATGTACTAAATTTGACGCCAAATAAGTTGACCTTGGTGACCAATTTCGTAGGTCACTAAAGTCAAGTCAAATTTTTCATAAATGTCCGACAAACCTTACTCCACAAAATTTCGTAAATCCAAAATAGCCAAAATGTGGCGACATATAAAAAAATGGTAACACTCCTATTCCTTAATTTTGAGAGAAAATCAAAGTCAAAGTTAAAAATACGTATTTTTGGCACCCTGAAATCGAGATTTTTAAATTGAGCATTATGCAGATTTTGTGTGGATTTACCTTAAATTCGATTGAAAATAATTAATTTCAAATTTTAGCGGTCACAGTCGGGGTCTGACACCCACCCATGCCTCCTGAAGCCAGGGTTACGATTACAAAGTTGTAATTGTAATGTGCAAATTAATAATTACAAAAAATTATTGAAAACCGAATAAGTACAACAATTGCATGCATTAACTGGTTTAAATAAAATAACGGTTTCTGCCTCTGCGTTGCACTTTATTTATTTTTTTAAATGCGGGTTTTTTACGACCCTGCATGTGCCTGAATTTATGAATTAATTTTTGGCAGAAATTAGCGTTCTTTTGGAATATTTTTTTCATACGATTTTCTTTTTTGGCTGTAATACCCACGGTAAATCACCCCCCCCCTATTTGCCTACTTCGATCTGTAATTAAAATACATAATATCTGTTCCGAATTTATAAATATGACTCTCCACCCCTGACAAAAGAGACAATTTAAAAATGGTACTCACATTGAGCTGCATGATGATCCTGTTGTAGGCCCAGTGCCATCTCTCGCGTGCATTCATCTTTTTCCGCTCGGGCTGCGGCTTTTCCTCCTCCTCGAAGGACACGCTCTTGGCCTTTTCGTTTTTGAGGACGCGCTCGTCGTCCATGCCCATGTCGTTGGTGTCCAACTTGTTTTGGTCCTTGACCAAGTGCGGCTTTTCGGGCGACGACATGACCGGCGTCTGGGCAGGCTGGTACGGCTCGATAAGGCTGTTGTCGTGCGGCTCGTCCATCATCAGGTCGTCCGTCTCGTACATGGACTGCTCCCTCCGCAGGGTCTCTGCGTCGTACCTGTCCAGGGAGCCACGCATCTGGTTCGGCTCGTACTTGTCCAGCGAGTTTTCCAGGCCGTCCGAGTCGTACCGTTCGAATGAGTCTTGTCTCTCCGTGTCGTAAGGATCGAGCAACGAGTCTTGCCGCTCCAGCGAGGACTCACGCATCAGTTTGTCGTCGTACCGGTCCAAAGAGTGATCCCGGCCCAGCGAGTCACGGTCATATCTGCACAAAAATTAGATTTTAGTGGGTTGTGCCTTCTTAGGCAGCGTACAAGACATTTTTCCATGTAAATTAATGTTATTACAAATTCTACCGCGAAGATTTTTGCTTTTCCAAATTCATATGTACACAAAAATATATTTTATGTATTTTTCTTACTTTATTCTTCAAAGTCGTTTTTTTAGTTACGTATATTTTATTGCAAAAATCTTTGCCTTTCCAGCTTCATAATTGTAAATTTTTTATAAATTGATTTTAAACACGGAAATAATTTTTATCGTGCAGTTTTTCCATTGATATTAACGAGTAAAATTAAGGGTGATTTTTTTAAAAGAAAATTGAGTATATTGTAAGCATTTGATTTATATTAAATAGAAAAATTTACTTTTTCCAAATAGGTTAAGCATTTAATTTGATTCAAAAGGAACAAGAAAATTTACCTGTCTAAAGATGATTCTCTCATCAAGTCTCCGTGCTCGCTGTACCTGTCAATGGAAGGCTCCCGCTTCAAAATAGATGGCTCCCTCTTGAGGGTTGGTCCCACAGTCAGATCATCTCTGCCAGGCTCGTCGAGCATGTGCATACTGTCCATCGACTCCTGCGTCCTCAGACTGGCCCTCTGCGTCCTGGTGACGGTCGTGTTTTGCGCAGGGTTGATTACCACCCCCGGAGGCTGAATGTTTTGCGGAATGACAGAGCTGACGGCCGCCCCCAGCGACGACATGGCCGACGTGAACTTGCCGAACATGGGCGCCGCGCTTTTAAGCGAGGCGCCGAGGTTGGGAAGCGACGGCTTGGGAATCGACGTCGGCAGCGCCTTGCTGGTGGTGGTCGTCGTCGTGTTGGTCGTCGTGGTTGCTGGGGCGGTGGTCGGCTTGGCGCTAAACGACGAGACGGCCGTGTCAAAAGAGTCGGCCCGAAAGTCATTTTCCGAGTCGTTTCCGTACTGGTAGGCGCCAGAAGTGAGCAAGTCCTTGTTTTCGCCGTAGTTGGACTCGTCCATGTAGGTCTCGTTTTCATCATACCGGCCGTAATAACTGTCATCGTACACGTACTCGCTGGTATCGTAAAAATAATCTTCATCGTTGCCAGTCTGACCTTGAGTGTCCTTCAACGGATACTCGGTGCTCATTGGCTCGTCGTCGTCTCTGAACATCGGATCGTTCTCGAACAGAGAATCGTCTTTGAACAAATTGCTGTTCTTGAACAAGGGTTCGTCCTTGAATAGAGGATCGTCCTTGAACGGATCGTCGTCGAACAAGGGATCGTCCAGCTTGTACGACAGCTCCGGCGGCTTGACGCTCACGGACGGCGTGCTGGCGGTGGTGGCGGTGCCGAATTTCATACTATTAGTGAAAATGTTGTTGCTGGGGGTGGTGTAGGTCGGTTTGGCGGACGTCACCGTGCCCAGCGAGCTCGTCGTCGTGACGACCGGAGCGGCAGGCTTGCTACTGAAGAAGGAACTGGTTATGGTCGAGGTGGACGCGGACGTCGACACGGCGGGGGCGCTGGGTTTGTTGACGCTGCTGAGGAACTTGCTGCCCAAACTGGTGATGTTGCCGAGCGTCGACAGCGCCGTGTTGGCGGCGTTCGCCGTGTTGATCGAGAAAGACGAGGTCGACGTAGTGGTCGTCGTCGTGCGAGCCGTCGTCGAGGTGCTCATTTGGTTGTATTGCTGGTTCAACGAGGACTCCTGTGTGGGTGGAGTCATGGTGTCCATGCTCTCGTAGGCGTAGTTGTAGTCCTCGTTATACTGGCTATAGTACTCGCCGGTGCTCGGGTCGTACTGGCCGTAGCCGTATTGCTCTTGCTCTCCGTATTGTCCTTGGTAGTATTGTTGCTGATCGTACTGCTCGTAGCTTTGGTCATACTGGTTGTACTGCTGCTGCTGCTGCTGCTGCTGCTGCTGCTGCGGCGGCTGCTGCTCTTGGTCAAACTGTTGGTGCTGCTGGTCGTACTGGGTGCTTTGCTCAAGTTCCGGTTGCGGCTGCTGCGGCTGTTGGTTGTATTGGTCGTAGTTTTGATCATTGAGCATGGTCTGTTCCTGGTCGTAATAGCCGCCGTCATCGTACTCGTTTTCATAATAAAACTGCTGCGCTTGCGGTTGTTGCTCTGGCGGCGGCGGCGGCTGGGCGACGATTTGAGCCGCCGGTTGCTGCTTTGGCTGTTGCTGCTGTGGAACGGGGGCTTTGGGGAGAGACGCAGCAGGCGGGGCGGGCTGCTGTCTGGAATAAGGCACTCCACCCGGGTGCGGCAGCGTCCGCTTCGGGGTGGGCTGTTGCTGCTGCTGCTGCTGCTGCTGCGGCTGCGGCGGCTGATGGTCTGTGCTCGAGATAATATCACCGTCACCATGGTCTATCGAACTTTGTCTACTGTTAGTTCTGCGGGCGCGCCGCGAAGGTGCTCTCGGCGTGTTGTATTGCTCGTCGGTGCTGTAATTGTACTCGCCGCCACTGTTCACTTCACCGGCATTGTAACCCCCGCCACCATCGTACTGCGCGTAAGAAGAAGAGTTGTCCACTAAGCGGCCTGTGCCGACGGAATGTTTTGAACTGTTCACTGTGTTTTCATAATGGTCCCTGCCACTTTCGTCGTAGTAGCCGCTCGTGTCCCACTGGCCCTGCTCGTCGTACCTGCGGAAAGGAAAATACGTATGAGTTTCTTCATTTAAAATACAAAAAATAATGACAGTGAAAAATGTTATTTAACAAATTTAAAGTCTAAAAAAAACTAATTCTGGCATTTACTACTACTGCGCATATAAAAATAGACCAGATCAAGTGGGGACTTTTCCATTCAAATACCTGAAGTCCTCATTGTGATGCCTGTATAAGGAATATTCAGCATGATTGTTGACCGCCGTCTGCCCGTAATAATCTGGGCTGTGACGTCTTGAGTAAGAATAAGCCCTGGAGACATTACATACGACCGAATGGTAGAAAAAGCCTAGTTTAGCTCTAGGGTCAGAAATGATATTATGTATATTGTATTTAACAATTAAGATTACAACACCATGTGCGCATACTAAGTACTCTCTATACCAACATCAACTACACAAATGTATACGCCAGGCAGACAGCAAAAAGTGAAGCGTGATTAGTCGTCGCGAGATGCACAAAAACAATAATGGCATTTCAGCTCTGCGAATGAGACTCTTATTTCTTCTTGAGTTAATGGCCCGCAAATTTTGGATAATTGCAGCAGTGTAACTGTTTTTTTATAGGACAAACTCGGCAGAGCAAGAAAAGCGACAGAGCCATAAATTCTGTTGAATACAAAATCTTTTGTAGCACAAGGGTATAAAGTTGGGCTGCAAAGAATATTTCCCACGCGATTTTTAGGGTCTGCGCGTGTACAGAAGTATAGAATTGTTAAGTCAAAGTAGTGATCATTTGCATTTAAAAAAAAATTATTCGAAGGGGTTTGTGTTAATATTGAACCAACGATTTTTATTGCTTTCATTTTTTGCCAATATTGTAATCGCCAAATCTCGGGTTCTAGCAGTCAGAATAGCAAACTCTGCAGACTGTTCGACTCGTCTCGACTTCCCCTGGATAGCAGATGGGTTTTGGGTTGCGGGTGATCACCAAACAGCGAAAATTTGGTTTTTTTCTACCTCCATATTTAAAATTGAGAAGTAAAAATGCAAAGACATTTTTTATTCTGCAGTTCATATTTTTATATTTTATCTTTCCACCCTCTATAAAGAGTAAAAGATGGTAGTTTGGGGTAGAATTTAATTAATTTAATAGGTATTGTGATCAATGAATAAAACTTTCCCTGAAAGGGATTTTTCGTTACTATAATGCATGGGGTGAAGGGGGATGATGGTTGATCACCCTCAAATCCCTTTGGCTATCTAAGGTAAGTTGAGACGAGTCGAACGGTGTGCAGATTTTGCAATTCTGACAGTTAGAACCCGAGATTTGGTGCTGACAATATTGAAAAAAAAATGGAACTATTTGTTGCGCATTATTAAAAAAGCCACTATAAACGGTTCTGTGTTCAAATTAGTTTAAAAATTTGTCTAGATATAAGTTATGATCCAAAGGCAAAAATTTACATGAAAACTAACCGAAGAGTTGACGGGAAAATTGAGAAACAGCCTCTTTGTGAGAAGGAGAGATCGATTTGCCGGGAAAGTGGCTGGAGCATACGCGATTATTCTTGGACGGAAGCAATTTGCAATATAAATATATATCAATTTGTTCTGTGTGCGAGTGTGCAGCAGCAGCAGCAGCACGGACGGAGGGTGCTTTCTTTGCTTTGTCGCTGCTGCCCTCTGAAAACGCGCCTGTTGACTCGGTATCGGGCCACTGCGGTAGAGCAGCCGGCGAGATATCAATGGCAAGCGGCTGAAGCGGCGGCCAACACGCCCGTAGAGCACATGCGCCCTATGTTACACCAGCAGTGTACTGGCCTAGTAATCTGCACTGGGGCTGCCTACCTGACTGACACAAGCCGCAGATATGAATGACCCATCCTACACCCCGCGATCGGGCTTAACAAACTTTCGAGTGCATGCACGCTCCAAATACTACTACAGATTAATCAAAGTTGCGCGCCCTGTGCACGAGCAGCGTACCAAATCGATTGGAAAATAAAAATTCATCGGCTCGCAGATAATTTCCATTCAAGAGGAAGAAATCGGATTATAGATTTCTGCACGGTGTCGATAAAAGTCTCAAAATTGGAGCGTTTGAGGCCGGAAAACAAGGGGACAGACAATTGGAGCAATTTCACGCCTTTAAAAATATGAAGAATTTTGTAATATTTTATAAAATGATGTATGAATTCAAATTTTGTCCCGAGAGGATTTTTAAGGTGTTTTTTATAATAGGAAAATAAAATCTTAAAGATTTATCCACAAGTTTAAGGTGTGGGTGCGGGTCTGAGGCTTTGAACCATAAATTTCTCTATCTTTACGTGAAATTTTTATGGAAAATTCCAGTACCTAGGTGGTACTCCCGGAAATCGATGAAAATTAGGCGTCTCCAACAGGATAGAGCCGATTCGGACACATAAGCCAATTCAAATTAATATATTTAGGTTTTCGCGCCCTGGAGGCAGCAACAGGGGGCGGCAAGCTAATCTATTCAACGTTGAATTTCCAATTTGAGTGCTGTGTAGGACCGATAGGAGCAGAGTTATAAAATTCTAAAGATGAGAAAACGCGATTTTGGACATTTCGGAAATGAAGGTCTGGGCGGGGCTGTTCATTCGATGCCCCTTAATGAGTTCTGCCCTGCCAATTTTGGTTTCTTGAAATCGGATGATTTTTCAAATTTTAGGAATTTTTTCAGTAAATAATTTATTTCCAATTCATTTAAAAAAATGCTTTTTACCGTCTAAAATATCATTTTTGTGCGTAATTGATGGAAAATATTTATTTTTAAAATGAGTCTAAATAAACATCATTATTTAAAGCTCGGGCGTGCCATAATAATTGCCGCTGCACTTGGAGAAGTACATTTATGTGAAGAGAGGGTATGCATGGTGTTGTGAACACGTAATATTGTTACAACAGAACTTGCGGGGGTAATGCACAAAAGCACATTGAAAGCATGGTCGCTATTCACTTGACGGCGAGCAAGATGGTGTGTCTTTTCTGAGAGTTCCTGTCTTTTTTACAAATGTGTGTAAAGAAGCAGAAGCTGCGGTATTGCAACAAATTTCATTACTGCGCCACATCGCATCAATCAGTCGATTTTTTTCTTTTATGGAGTCAAACGGCGTTGTAAGGCAAAATCGGAACAAGAGAAAATAATGGTGTCTGCGTCTGGGAAATGAAACAGCAAAAAATGCCTCCAATGGCGCATGAGACAAAAAATAGAGGACCAAGTTGGACGGATATGTAAGTGTGCTTGCAGAAAGAGAGTAAGAGAGACTAGAGAGAACTTGCCTAGATGTTTTGTTTGAACTATATGCGTGTCCTGCAGCGGTCTTTTGTGCTCAATGTGATAGAACGACTTACTCGCCAAGTGTTTATACAATCGCAACTTAACCTGGTCGTGGCGTTGAGAGAGACGGGAAAGAGGGAGAGAAAAGATGCATGCCCACATTCAATAGACTACCTGTTCACGGACAGAAGATCCACAGACGGCTCATCCAAGAGAGAGAGGGAGATAGAGGGGTTGCATTCTTTTTGTGGTGGGTGAAGAAATAAGGTAAACCATGTATATATTCAATTTTTAAGCTCCCAAAGTTTAGGTTGGATTGAAACGGTTTAGTTATTAAGTTTTTTTAATTTTCCATTCCCACACGCGTTCCACAAAAAGCATTTCATCTCGTATTTAGGAGAGTACTGTACCTGGACGAAGGTCTGCTACTGTACTGCTGTTGAACGGGATCATGATAGGGATCACTGTAAAAGTACCTGTTGTCCCTGTACGTGTCGGTCGCACCCCCTGACGTGTCTGCACCCTCGTAGGGAGTGTCGCCAGCGTAATACTGGTCGTCGTACAAGGTGGTCTGGCGTTCAAGGCTCGGTCTTCTCTGCCCACTTGTTCCTGCCGAACGTAAGCGATTGTTCACCATTTTTGTTGAAGAAGTGTAAATTAAAGATCGTCTTTGGCGAAGTTTCTGAGTCGAGCGCGACGTGCGTAACACAAATATAACTTTTTTCCCGCCAAAACAATATGAACCTACATGCGAGAAGTGCGCATGCGTCAGAGCTGGCTGGATGTGACAAAGAAGTCATTCGCACAGGCGGCCTCTCTGCACAAACCTGCTCTAACGCATGCGCAGTTCTCGCATATAATTTCATATTGTTTTGGCGGGGAAAAAAGTTCGCACGTCGAGCTGGACTTTTTGGTCGGAAGAAATATCCACTTTACCTAATTCGACCCCCAAGAATCGATTGGTGTGCTCAGAAACTTCGTCAAAAACGGTCTTTAATAAATTAACACAATGTTTTTACTCAGAAATTTGAGAGGTGGAATTAAATACCAGATAGCAGTAATTTTGCCTCCAAAACAGAACGAGAAATTTATTTTTTTCTGTCGAATTTTCATTTGTCATCCATCCCGATTGAATTTAATTTGATTTGTTGGCAGATAATCGAATTGCTAGTTTCAGTAATTTTATCTACAGTGAGCAATAATCAAATTAGTACAATCAAGTAAAGCTTCATAATATACCGAATATCTTGTTACATCAAACGGGGTTTCAATTTTTATTTACTGGATTTCGATCCCCCTTGTCGCAATATATCCAACGGTGTGCGAATTTTGAGGAAAAGCTCACTTAATTGAAATAAATCGTGATTTTTAAGGAGACAATTAATGCTGATTTTCTCAGAAATTTGAACGGCAACCTAGGAAATTTTAGCACTTCCCAATTCTATTTTAGGTATTTTAAATTTAAATTTTTTTTTTAGTATTAATTTTGTTATTGAAGACAAAATTTCAATTTTATTTGTACTTGAGAAGATAAGAGACAGGAGGGTTTAAAGTAAACGTACCTTTGGCTGTTCTTTTGCTGTTACATGAATAATAACTGCTGCCGCCGTCTGAGAAGACGCCACTTCTTGGATCTTCCAACTGATTCGTGTACTGATAATTCCCTCCGTAGTACCAGGCATCGGTGCTGCAATACGATTTGAGGATCAATACCCATGCCGAAAACGACCAAAAGCAGCAGGCGAAATTAAATTAGGAACAAAATTTCAAAGCTTTTTGCACTTGGGCCAATTACAGCGAAAGAGAAGCGAGCGAGTTTGTTGCGGTGACCTTAATTTTGTATTCCACACACATGCGTGTTCCGATATCAGCAACCAGAGAGTGTCGTGTTTTTAATTTAAATCCGCGGTTCTTTCGTCCGGGAAGTCGGGCAACACAAAAAGTAAAAGAGGGAAAAGTCGTCGTGCAGTCTAGAAAGCAGCGGTTTCAGGGGGCGGGGGTGTTGGTTTTTGCGGGATGGTTTAATTA